>NC_071530.1:13536279-13870279 GCF_026979565.1 Vidua chalybeata | reverse complement strand
TAAGACTGCTACATTTCCACAGCCACAGTCACCATCCGTTCATGACTTCACTGACTGGTGAAATGGCAGGCAGTCTTTCCAAAAGGACTAAGTCAGATTGATGCTTAGGCGTCTTTCTGGCCCTTGTGTTTAACAAATGTATTGGTTGCTTTCTACCCAGACTTAGATAAATGAGTAACAAATTAAAAGAAACGTTTTATGATTCACCGCAGTAGCTTGCTTTTTGTGCTCTTCTCTTTTCTGATACAAGGTTAAAAGTGACTGGTAAACCTTTTAAGGTTATTGAAACTAAATTATTAACACTGTGTTTCACCTTCCTTTTGTCCTCTTCATGGCATTTTCCCTGATTGCTTACTGGTACTCCACTCCTACAAGTTGTAAATCAAATGAAAAGCCTTTAAAGTACAAAACCATCTGATTAAAATTTTCATCCACAAGGGAACCACAGATATGACAAGACGCCACATTATGCAGTTTTTACATTTAAAACATCTGACAGTCTTTTTTTTTTTTTTTTTTTTTTTTTATGTGTGTGAAAATTGAGCGCTTTCATCTTTGTAAGCAACAAAAAGGATGATTCTCACTCATAAAACCCATTTGCAACCTTCAAAACATCTTTGATATTCTTCTCCATTGCATAACTGCATTTGGTGCAGTGTATGCAGGCATAAAGTGCCGTGACACATGGCTAGTCTGGTCACACCTGAACTTCTCCCAGCTCTAACCTGTGTAGTTCACAGGACTCCTGAGATTACCCATCAAACTCAGCACCAGATCCTTCACAGAGAGCCCACACCCTCTGGGCAGCTGGAAACATAAAGGAAGACATGGTAAACTATGATCAAGGGTCTAATAAAAACCTATAGTGAGTACTTCTAAGGGAAAAGACATACCTTTAAGGAATGAGCTCTGTCTAGAAGGAAGTAAAATCTAATTTACATTTTAGTGAGGTTTCTAATGCAATTCCTATCTTAGATAAGATATGGGTTTATTTGACAGCACACTTCAGAAAAGTTGGCAAACAACAACTTTCTTAATGCTGCTTTTCAGCAGCAGAGTACGGGATGATGCATCACCAAGTTTTCAAGATCTGAGCTCCTGATACTCCAAAAGAGAATAAACCAAGCAAATTACTTCATTTCAGTTTTCATTTGATTTTGTAGCTGCTACACATTTATGGTCTGCTAGGCTGGCATACAGTTACTGCATATATGCCACAGCAGTAAGAGGTTTGTTTGTCCAGCAGTGGAATCCCTGCACTGGAGTTAAAACATCAGCCTGAACCATGAACAGGCTTTGAAGAAAGACTGTGATGCTAACAATACACTATTTAATATCTGATATTAATGATATCTGATATCAATGTCTGATAGCACATATGGAGATATGATGTTTCAGGGAAGCACTGAGCTCTCAATAAATGGTAGCACTGTCTGCTGGACCAGCTCCTCATTTATCTCATGGATGCACTATTTAAATGTTACTGCATGAACAAGGTGTCCTGTAAGCCAATTGTTACAGGTCCAAACTGAGTATTTGTTACACTATATTAAAAGTCAAAATCACATAAATGCTCCTTCCTAATCCCAACGCATGTGATGTGCGCATTGCTTTTCTGGGGTACACGGTCAGTGACAGGGCATTGAAGAGCTCTGTCAGGAAAGGATGCTGAGCAGGAAAACCTTAATATGTGGCAAGCTTCAGGAAAGTATCCCAAGAGCTCCAGGAGAATCATCAAAATGACTACCTGAGATAGCACATTTGGGTGAATAATGCTAATCAACAGAGATTTCTTCATGAGGAGAGGATCTCAAAGATGTTTGCTTTCCTTTGTTTAGGATGCAAGGTACCAGTTCCATTTACTGTTTCATACAGAAAAAAAGCATTATCTCAGCAGGAGTGGAAAGCACTGATGGCAAACTTTGCATGGGAAAACATAGTGTGCTGAGATGGGTAGAAAGGACTACCCTGGGAGCAGTGGCTGAAGACAGTGACTGGGTCTCTGAGCCAGAAGACAGCAACATGTGGGCATTTGTGCTGTATTTGATCTGGCACTCTCACTATTCCCTACAGATTAAAATCTGTATTGCCATTTCCTACTGGCAAGATTTTCTCATGGAAACCTGAGCAAGCAGCATACAGAATGAAGGAGCTCTTAGGGCTTGTATTTATTGAACAGCTTGTTTTCTCAGATGTCAGTTTTTCTTCCTTTCCCCCCACCTTTTTCTTCCTGCTTTTGTTTTGGTGTTGAGACACCTAGACTCTCACAATCAATCACAGCAAACTAGCTTCCATAAACCTGCTTAGAGGAAAACAATTTCTTCCTCAGGCCTCCAACCATTCCGTAGAAACCAGCTGTTTCTCTAAATATACAAGGCAACAGCACCTGAAAAACTGAGTATCACATTACATGACAAGAGAAATCATTTCAGCTCTGCCATCCCATGGCTTTGTAGAACTGGGATTCATATAATAAAAGATATAGTTCAAACAATTTGGAGATCCATTTATACAATATACATTAAAAGAGTCACCAGCCAGAATAAAAAAAAAGGCAAGGGCATAAACAGCTGGGAATCCTCAGCAAGACCTCATACACTTCAGGGAAAGAAGAGTCTTCTGTCCCAGGGAATTTTTTTGTTCTACAATGGCACAGTTGTGACAAAGGAAGAAATGAGGCACAAAAAGGTGAAAAACAATTTCCCATCTTTCATTTGCTAAATGCTGTTGTACCCACTCTGGTGTCAGATGATGAGCTTGGCTCCCCTTTGTTTCAGCAGCCACCGCAACACGTTGTGCGAGGCCTCCAGCTGAGTCAGTGCTCGCTCGCTGTGCTCCGCGCACACAGATGGGAGTAGGCAGAGAAATGTCAAGCTACTTGGATTAGCTCGGCTTTGGTCACGCACAGAAGCAGAGCTCAGGGCACCGAACAATCCCAAATTAAACATGAAGCCTCCTCCCCAGTCCAGGCACCTCGTTTTTCAGGCATTAGTCATTAAGGAAATTCCAAGCTGGTAGGTCTTGCTGTGGCTTTAAGTGATTGCTTTCATAGCTCTACATGCTGGCAGTAATGGGACCTTGCCCTGGCAATGAGATAAAGCCATCACATAAAAAAATGTGCTGTGACGTTTTAAGTTCTTAAATCACTTGGAATGCATGAATGTAGTTAACTTTTACTGTTATTGTTGCCAATCCCCTTGAGAGAAAAGCAATCTTCCTATTCCCCTCATTCTATGTATGGCATCTTTTTTGTCTGACATCTTTCAGTAATTGGGCATGTTTATTCCTCAGCTAGTTCTAACTCAACCAGTAGAGGATGCATTTTGAATCTATGAGAGCAAGCTGGCAAGTGCCAGGGAAAAAAATTAACATTTCCAAAGTATGCAACACATGGATGAATGTTACTCAGCCTGATGGGATGCACAATTTTTAAATCTCATACAGATATCTGTGCATTATTCCACCACTTCTCTCTGTGAACACTCTTGGTTGAAGGCTATTTCCAGTTCAGACTCTTTTTCTTCAGCATTTCTCCTGTCTTTTCTACCTGCTATAACACCCATTACTGACTCTCACTCTCTACAGGGATTTGTTTCACTGCATTCCTTTCCATTTTCTTTGTACTAATTCTGTCCCCTGGTCTCCTCTCTGACTTCAGGCAAAAAGCAGGTCCAGTTCTTCCTCTACACACAATCTACAGGAATATGTAGTACAAATGGGTGAGATTTTGGCAATTTCACTTTTTGAACAGAGATGAAGCCTTTTGCACTATACTTCTGTTTGTCAATGCTAAATCAACTACAAAAGCAGGCCTTCTCAACCAGGTATTAAAAAAGAGTTCCACCACAAATTCTCCTTTATAAATTTCCAATTGATTATGAGGGTTGCATCATAGATTAAAGGTGCCACCATGTTTGGAGTGCTCAAACATGAAAAACAGCGGAAAGGGCAGTACTATCATGGCATCAGCATATTTTTTCTTCTTACCACTTTTAGCCCAAACCTTCATGATTCTCCTTGCTCCTCACCCAACTGTAACAGGCAAAGGATATATAGGAAACACTCAAACATGGAACAAAATAACTTTAGAGAGCTGCTACCATATTGCTGAACAGCAGTTCATTGTTTCCTTGCCTTGGATAGTTTTAGGCCTCTATTTTACTCAAAGATCTCTTACTTACCAATGCCCTGACCTTGGCATCTGTGCTACTCTCTTAAAGCTAATGTGATCTGCTCACACAAAGCAGACTATTGCCAAGGAGCATAAGCAGCCCTAGTGATGTCACGGAACTCATTAAAGATATAGTTGACTTCTTGCCCCTAGAAAACCTAATTATTAAATGTAACCTTAGCTGAAAACAGTAGTGGTTGTTGATAAGCAAAGTAAAACAAAAGGTGTTTTGTTCAAACATAAATATAGTACTTGACCAATAAATAAGAGTTCCTGCTTTATAACTGTGGCAAACTGTAGTTAACCATGAAATTCCTGAGATAATTGATATAAAAAAAGAACAGAGTATTCTGAAATACAATCACGTGCATAGTTTGAAAATCTAATTCCTAATGCAATTCATAACATTAACACCAGGTCTAGAAAACTTACTGGTTCATTTTAATAAACAGCAAATGCTGCACATTCTCACTCTGAGGACCCATTAGGAAGCTAACCCTGATATAAAACTGTGATAATCTATCTTCTGAGAATTATTTTAAAATATACCTTTTATAGCAAATGTAAAACATAATAACTGTGTTGTAAATGTGACTGCTATATTTATTTGTTGCTATAGCTATGGATTGCAAATTTAGAAAGGAAAAATACACTTCAAATACAATCACAGACAATAAGAGCCTTATGCTTCTACACAATATTAAACATGCCACCTCCCACTGGTGATACATAAATCACAGCACTGTTAAATCAGCGTCTTTCTTTGAGCAAACTTACTTCTTGAAATTTCTCAGATTTTTTTGTAAGATATAATGTTCTTATTTTATGTTCTTTTATCTATCCAAGGGCCAAAAAGTACGGACGATTTATGTGTCACTGCAGTCCATCCATAAAATTTACACAAACGGCTAAATCAGAGAAACCAATATCCTTGAAATACAAGTGACTAAAGGAGCAGTTAAAAAAATGAGATTTTAAGAGTATATTCTCAAGGATCAAGACACTGTCTTAAGACTGGAATATGCCTAGAATATTTACAGACATCATTCCCTCTCCTCTGTGACTGCAAAACAATTCTCTCTAAACACTAACAGGCTACACTGAACAGAATGTACAAGTCTATCCACTGAAGCCAGAAATAATTTCAATGGGATTGGTGCAGCTTTGCAGGTATTGTGCTGACTTATAAAATAAGCCAGATACAGTCATCGTCAAAAAATCAGGTGGTTCACATGCATTTTATTATGCAGAAATTTTCTTAGGATGAGAATGGATATTCCATTATTTGAGGCATTAAATTTTAAGTCATTTAAAGTTAGCCTGGTAATACTGGTATGGAGAACAATGCTGCAGAGGCAACATTCATCTGCCACAGAAACTAATACAATCCCCTCAAATTTCCTTATAGGTATTGCAGTCTCGTTTTGGACAATTTTCTCTCCTCCTTGCTGTTTCAGGATTTCATGAGAAATTTTTGTGTGAGGTCTGTTCAACCTCCATGTAAAAGCTACGATTAAAGCATCACTCTAGGTTTCAAGACTATCTGCTGAAGGCATTGAGGAATCAGTGTGAAATATGACTTCTCAGACCAAAATTATTCAAAAAGAAAAGAATATTCATATACATCATATGTAGAATTTTAGCACACAGGAAAATACACTCAAATATATGTGGATGGCTTTAAAAAACAGCAGTTAAAATATAAAGTAACCAGGGGAAGTAGTTTTAAGGGAAGTAAAATCACATACACATATGTGAGCTCCAAAATGCCTCTCGCCGCTCCCTCCCCCCCAGCTGTTTTTTTTTTTTGGTGGGGGCGTGTGTGAGAGAGGATATCTGACAGATGTCAAGGTCAAATCACAGAGCCTTTAGAGCTAACACAAACTATACAGCACTCCACATGTATGTGTCACAAAAAATGCATGTGATTTTAAACTCTTAACCACAGATTACAGGCTGGCTTCCTGTGACTTTTTAAAACATATGGTCAGAAGCGAGGATGGAAAAAAGCATTTTTGTGTGATCTGTCATTGATCTGAGAATGCAATCTTTGTTTTATTTAAGTGCCACAGCTTGCTACAGTAATGAGCTGAATAGAATATTTTAAAGAGTTAAGCTTTGGAAATGAGCAGATTCAGGAAAGGGCACAGTAGCATCTTTACCCCTAACAAGTCAGTAAACACTGCACATACTGAAGGCCTTACTGTTTAAGGTCTTTCTTAAAAAAAAAAAAAAGGTATAAATCTCAAAGCACTAATTTTAATGTCAGATTTGGCATCATTGCTGTATAATTATCTAATGCCTAATATGTCCTTGAACGAACAAAATGTATCACATAATCACACCCCATAATTACAAAATACATAGAATCCCTATTTATATACTCACATTCTTTAGTATAAAATATGCTGTTATAATCTTCCACCAAGTGAACTCTGCTAAAAATTGTAACTATCTGATATTTTTCCTTCTCTCTCATTCTGGCTTTACTCTTGCTTCTGTCTCACCCTAACTATAAGCAGCAAGGGGTCAAAATTAGTTATTTGCTATACAGATACACCCAAAACACTGGAGCTTGAACTACATGGAGCTTCTCCAATATCCATGTTAAACAGTAGCAAGGTTTAGGCAAAGGCATTCAAAAAAAGGATCATTCAGGTCTCCCTGAGGATCCCATGAACTCAGGGAAGTCTCTACTAGGATATGAAGACCCAATGTAGTAAATTTACTGCTCAATTTCTCAGCATCTTTTCCTCTCCAGAAGCCCTTCTTATCTGGAGTCAGGTACCCTCACACCTGATACACTATATCTGACCTTCAAAATACACTGACATTACATTCATTGCTGTGCTGCAGCACCCCACATAACACTCTGTTCACTAGCATACCAGAAATACATTTTATATTTGCTTTTGCCAATGATACTGCAAGGCAGGGTGCAAATTAACTGAAATAGAAATACAATTTTGTAAGAAATTACTATAATTTTTGAAAAAATAGTGTTTTTATAAAGTGGATCATAACCTCCCAACTTCAAAATTTAAGGATGTCATGAAAGAGTTCCTTAAACATTTCTATAGGCACTGGGTTTAATGTTAATGCAAGGAATGTGCTTATTTTTTTCAATGACTAAAGATGAAAAAGGAATCTGTCTAATCCTGTAAAACAAATGGTTTTAAATGTCAAGACTCTGACCACTGAATTCTTGCCAGGTAACTTAATCCCATTGCTTTCAAATTAAAAATGGAATTTGAACTATTGCTTCTCTGTTCTAAACAATGCTGTTTCAAACAGCAGAGTAAAGGAAACCAAGCAATTAGAATAAAAGAATAAAAACATGTCAGCTACATTCACATTAGTTTTGTGCATCTACACCATGGACACTGCCATTCCTGAGCAGAAGCCAGGTGTGAAAGTAAAAACATCTGCTCTGCCTGAGCAACCCAGGCTCAGGTGTCCAAAATCTTCCTTTTAGATCTCCTCCCACTGGGGTCACTGACATCGCTCGGGCTTCCCTTCTTTGTCTGGAGTATCAATAACCTCTTCACCCTTTTCAGAGCTCTCTTCTAGTCATTCTGTCAAAGCTGATCCTCATATTTTCATTTTACTGCTATTGTGCTCAGATTTCAGAAGATTCATGATTGGTTACTACACTATTTCTTTCCATGTAATCTCATTTTCTCTTTTCATATTATCCACTTTCACAAATGCTAAGAACACCTTTTGTTCACCTTAGATAAACATGTGTCTGTATGTATTAAACTTGGTCTAATCTTGACTATGTAGTCAACATTTTCCAAGGATGAGATCTCCTCTTAGGCACCAAATTTAAAATGCAGAAAACCTCAGGTACATGTTTCAAAATCATAGATAATCATTGAAAATAAAACATAGTGGATCACAGAAAATGGATGTCAGTCCAAATTTAAGCACCTAAACTGAAAAATGTTGTTCTAAACATAGAGTTCTTAAATTGAAATGGTGAAACAAGCCTCATAAGATGGCTATTTTGTCAATTACAGTAATGACAGAGAATGAATCACAGACTTGCTGAGTATTCTGAGTTGCCAAGGACCCACAGGGATCACTGAGTCCAACTTTTAAGTGAATGGTCTGTACAAGGATCAAGCCCACAACCTTAGTGTTACTCGCATCCTGCTCTAACCAACTGAGCTAATCATCCCTACCAAAATCCTAGCAAAAACCTGCAAAACTTTACAGGATTTAAAACACTGTTACTTTGTACTTTACTTCAGGGTCAGCTATGCACATAACAAAGTTAGTACAAATATCATAGAACTATTATAGAGAGAAGCCAAATCTGATTCCTGTCTGTGAAACTCTTTGTATCATTCTAGGTTTGAAGGGGGAAAGGCACAGCACGACACACATCCACCTTAAACTGCCAGTTGACAAAAAGGTGATGCCATCCAAGTACACAGAATTACAGTTTGTGCCTCTTCCATGAGCATTTCTTCCCTCTCCCACACCCATCCTCATAAACTAACACCATTTTCACCAGTTCTGGTGATCACCAGGCACTTTGTGAGACTAGTTTGTGCCTCAGGCTCAGCAGAAAATTATCCTGGGTAGAAAAGAGTTTTCTGTGCAGCCAGTGAGCATATCTGGCTCAGCAAATGGTTCTGTGATTCCTGACCTGCCACTGGGAGGAGGTCAGACCATCCAAAATGGAGGAAACTGGAAAGGCAACAAAACATTCCTCTCTTTGGTGAGACACCACAGCAGCCCAGTTGTTTACAGTAGCAGAGCACCAGAGCTCTGGGAAAAGGAAGTGGATCTGTATGGAAATATTAACATCAGTAGTGACATTCTCAGGTTCACTTTGTCAACAACACAATACTTCTGCATACAAAATCTTTTAGCAACTTGGAAAAACTGCAAAATCAAGAAAACATCCAAACCTGCAGCAGTCAAGAAGCTTCATAAGTTAACAAGCCTTTCCAGCAAAGTATCTAAGATTCTGAACTAAAAATTTATTGTTGAAATTTTGTGTTGAGAAGAGAAAATCACCAGATAAATAGAATGACATGAACAAAACCACTCAGAAATGTAGCAACTAACCATATATCTCTAAACAAGTAGAGAATTCCCTCTTCTGTCTGTTTGGAAGACTTTAAACTAGCAAACTTGTGATCACTCAGCTAAAGCCAAATGAATTCACGGGCACATTTTGCAAAATCTGATATACTAGAACTCTGCACATATGGATGAAACACAAATAATTAAAATTAAAGGAAAAAGCACCCTCGGGTCATAAAAGAATCTTGAGAGAGAAAGAGTGACACTGCAACAACAACAACAACCACTGCAAGCTAGAATATCTACGTCCATAGCCATCTACATATTAAAAGCAATGCATATTCATATTCCCTAAGCAATGTCCCTCTGCTCTTCCAAAGTCAAAGGAACTCTTCTCTAAGCAGATAAAATCTTTCTCACTATGTTTTTCAGCAGCTGTCTTTGATGGTTTCTAATCAAAGTTTATGATAACTGACTTTGGCAACAGACTGCAGTTTCCCAGATGAGTAAGCAAACAAAGAGTTTATTTTTTCCCCTCTTCCACTGAACTTGAGATGCATTTTCTGTCTTAAGAGGGAATTGATGACTTCCATAATCTGGTCAACACCTCAAATACATTTAATGAAGGAACATCAGGGGTCTGTGGTATTTGTATACTTCAAAATATGGACAGCTACAAGACAAAGATAAATGCCAGCCTGGAAAACAAAAATCTGGACTGTAGCAATTTATAAGAGTAGAAAATGAGAAACCTTTAGACAGTAATTTATTTAGATTTGACTGAGAAACAGACATAAGAAGAGAAAGTAAATTGACATATCATAAAAAATCTTCACTTGGGTTATTCTTAAGTATTCTTTAAATTGGAGAGGGGGGGAGCTCATGACAACAACATTGACTGAAAGATATTGATTTACAAGGCAGAGCCTGAGGGATGTCAAACCAGAAAATCACTATAATCAACTACAAAGGAAATTCATCATGACAAAAAAGGAAGTGGGTGGATAAGCAAAGCTCATGGACGAAAAACAGCATTGCCTGCTGTTAAATACGTGATTAAAAAAAGTGAATGTTATAATGATCCCTGTTCATTTAATATGAGAAATCTAATAGATAGATATCAATACATTAGGGTAGAGGATGTATTGTCTTGAAGAGACACTGCAGAGCTCCATAAGGAAATGTGCCTTGCCACTACTGAAAGACAAATTGTAGGTTGAAGATTAAAAATCTGAATATTTAAAAACATAAAACTTATATTGCTTAGAAAGACTGCATAAAAAGAGAGAAAATGTATGCTAAACCCACAGTTCTAATTTACTTTTCTATAATGAAACAGAAGAGTATTGAATGAAGTCCAGCAGAAGCCAATATGTTGATAACTGACAAAGCAGACAACTTCAAACATCCTAGGACAAAAAAGATTAAGTTTAATATGTCTCAAATGTGTGATTTTAAAATAATTTCATTCAACATTTGTTCTCAGTCTTGAATAGGAGAGAAGGAAGAGGGGAGATTAAATGGCAGGTGAATTGAATGTTTCTTTTGATGATAATAAAATCTAGAGCACTGATGGAATGTAATTTAATCTAAAGCAGCACAAACCACTTATGTGCGTGACACAGACCTGATCCTGATCTGGAAGCAGGAACAGCAACACACCCAGCTCAAAGCTACACTTTGCACATGGGATGTGCTCAGCACTGGGATCCCAAGGCAGCCTTCACACCACGATCTGACAGCAAATTCAGGGAAAAAGATTCAGATGTGGTTGATGTTTTGGAATGCAAGTGGTGCAAGCAGTAGAAAATGAGGCTAGAGAAGTTTAATATAAAGCAGTCAGAAAACTAAAGTGAACAATATTTGGCCACAAAAATTTAGTATACAAGCTGCATAATTCACATTCCCCTCCACAGCCCTAAACAATGTTACACTAAGCAGTAAGTGAGGTGCTAAAAAATAGTAGACATCTTGCAAGTGGTGGTATTTTTTACCACAGCTGCTGAAATTGGTCACCCCCATAGCCAACCCCAAACTCCATCTTCATCTTCTACCACCCATCTTCATTTGTGTTTTAATAAAAACACCTCACTCAACATCCCCAAGAATAAAACTTGGGTACTTGCATGGTAACTTAACTACATGCAGTTCTAGGGCATGTAGCTACCATGAAGTACCATCTGTTTTCTCACCACTGTCAGTGAAGAGCACATTGTCTCAGATTGAAATAGCAACTTCATGAGTACCTGGAGTCAGACAGAGAGTGGGATTCACCTAATAAAACAGAGACATCTGTAATAAAACTTGTAGGTTAACACACAAAGTGCCTGCAAGTGAATTCAAGAAGTCAGTGAGTCAGCGAACTGCATATGCAAATGAGTTCACAAAACGATAGCTTTCTTATTTATGCCCTTTTTTGGTGTTTTTTTTTTTTTTTTTTTACCTAATTATTTGCCACCTTAAAGAAACAAAAACACTTGTACTGGATCACAGAAAAGGTCCATCTACTTACTCCATGTCTTGTAACAGCAAATATCCAGGGAGGAGTACAAATGTATAAAGAAGCCTCTCTGATACACACCTCCCATCAATGCAATGTGCATTACTGACTGCTTTTTCTGGGTTGATTTTTTTTTAAGGCAGCAATAGCAACACACAGGGCTCCAACAGCAATTGTCTGTGCGATGCTTCAGAGCAGCAAAGCACGTTACAAGTGCTAAGTATGACTATTCAATGTGTTCACTTTTATTAGAGATTTGATGATGAAATGCGCAGATTTAATATGCCTATTACTTGTATGAGCACAAAATAATTCATCCAAAGCCTGAAGCCTATTAGCTGCCAAGTAGTATGCCAATTTACATGATTTTCTGATTAAAAGCACCCTGAAGATCACTGCAGTAATAATGAGGTGTTTCTTAAAGAAGCCAAAGCAATATACTTATTTAAAAATATTTATTATAACAGCAGTTTAAACACAGTAGTTATAGTTTTCTTTTTCAGACACACAAAAAGTAAACATTTGACTCTCTTGCAAAGATACTTTTGTACAGATTTTCAAAGCATTAGCTTTGAACTTCCAAGTTCCTATAACATATTGAGCTTATGTCAAGGCCAGGTAATTTTCTATATTTTGAACTATTTAGCACAAAGGATCATGCTTTTCTTTTCTTTTCTGGTCCTCTTAGTCCTAGCAAAACATTCTCTCAAACTTCTATGTACATACTACTAGTAAATAACAATAATATTAATAACATTATTAATAATAAAACCTAACAGCATGCCACAAAAAATTATTTTACCAGGACAAATATTCCTAAACAAATCACAAAATCTTACATGACTAACAGAAAAAGAATAATATCCTTATCTAAAAAAATATCAAATCATTAAGTTTACATTGGGGCCTCTATAAAACACCATATAATAGATTTCAAAAAAATGCTCAGTGAATTCAAATGGTTTTCCCTGGCTGAAAGAGACCTGAAAGTCCTGCTCTCATAAAATGAGCTTTAGCTGGCTATTCCAATCTCACGTGACCATAAAGACTTCTGATGTTGGAGAAATCTATAGTCTTGACAAGTAATCTACTTCCTGTGCTTCATCCTCTTTCTCACTAGATAAAAATATCTTTTTGACTTCCCCTGTAAATCCAGTATTTTTGTCCTGTCCACTGCAAACAGGGAGAATAAGCTATTTCCTTTTTTTTAAAAAACCTATTACATCATATGAAGAGGTCTCTCAGAGTTGGACAGCAGTAAAGATCACCTCTTGAAAAGATGTGTCTCCTTTTGAAAATCATTTATGAAACATCTTTCCATTAATAATTATTGCCTATGAAGTTAAACAACATCTGTTTGCACAGTCTAATGTAAAGGAAGTCCTTTATCATGCTGGCACTGCCAACATAAATTTTTTTAAATGTTTTACTTATAAAAACTTAAAAATGTTTTACTTATTAAAATTTGAGCCAATTATAATAATCAAGTGAGAAAAAATCCATTACAAATATTAAAATAATCTATTATTGCATTTTAAGGGACTGACTACATAATGCCATGTCTTCTTAAGCAATATAGCAGTTGCTGAGACATCAAAATTCTTATATGCTTTTTCAAATTATTCTTTGAACAATGTCTCCCCCAATCTATCATATATTATCAACATAAACCAAAAAGTTTTATAGTCTGACAGATTCTCAAAATACATTACAAAACTGGTTTTTGTCTTGCTTGAGTAAATGGTATTAATGGAACATGTAAAAGTAGATGACTGTATACAATTGGTTTTTTGTCCCTGAAAGGCAAATTCTTCTCTAGCAGCCAAATTAGAGCTATCACATGCAACTGAAAATGCTGAGGAAATTTCTGTAAACAGCATTTAGTTTTTAAATTCATCTTCACATATGTAGAGATTGCACAGGAGAGTTTACTCAAAAACTACAAATAGACACTATCCAACAATTCAGGCATTATTTTCCCTGAAACATATAAAATTTTATAGTACAATATGGAAACAATACCTTTCTTAAAAAGAAAACCCCAGTTATTTATCAATTTGGTAATCATATCTATGGCTCTGTGATATTTAAATACCCATCAAAAAGAGACAGCTAGTTAGAGATAACAAATATCCATGCATTTAAGTCATGTTACAAGAAAAAATGAGCTTTGAAATAGGAAACAGGCAGTTTAGTTAACAATATTAGAGTCTCCAGAAGAATATAAGCCCAGAAACATTCTAAAACTGGCCAGATTCAGTGAGCTCAATCTTCACTGCTTTTTGTCTTGCATATAGCATATAGTCTTGTCTCAGAAAACACTTCATGATGAAAGGAAATAGATGCAAGTACTTGATTATTATAGTCCTATAAATTAATTCCTTTATATAGTATTTTATTTACATACAAATATTTAGAATTTACATGTATTTAAATCTTGTAACATTTAAGCACATTGGAGTATTTGAAAGTACACAATAGCTGTCCAGACACTGTCAAATTCAGACATAATACTTTGCCTTTTCATGCACAGGAATGAGGACAGACACTGATCTAACCAACAGGAAAGGGCAGGAAGGTGGAGAGGTTTTAAGCTTGATCTTGCATGTATATGAATCAGGGTTAAGTTCCCCCCTGACTACTGTAATCGTAGCTACAAGTCACTTGATGAGTATCATCAACTCAGATGCCTAAACATGGAAATCTAAGTGTCATTTTAGTGACCCAAAGACTTATTTCCATTGAAGTGGCAAATATGAAATGGCCCTACAGCAGCTGAAGATCCTTCTTGACTGGAGCTATAGGCTGGATTTGTGACCTTTAGGACATCTAAAGTTGCTCCAAGTATTTACATTTAGGCATTGCATCTGCCTTTCATGGGATAGTCACACATCTAGTTTTCAGAACACGTGTTATGCAAGTCAGATGTCCCAGGCATTAGAGAAAGGCATGTTCCTAGAGTGCTTTGATTTTCCCTGTGGAGGTTATCTCTATGCACTATATAGATTTGTCTCTCCCAATACCCATACTGCGTGTGAACATCCTCCTCAGTGCCTCCATTTAATGAGAATGCCAAGATTGTAAAGGCAGATGCAAAAGTGATGCTGATTCACCACAACATCAGGATCATAAAACATCATCAGAGCAAACCAGACAATGCCCTGGAGAGCTACGGATGGCCAAGACTTCCCTGAATGGACTTTCATTTGAACCATGCCCAGAGAGGAAGCATGGTTGACTCTGGACTTTAAGAGTTCATATCAACTTGGTAACTAAATGACCTCAGGGCAGGATTAATATGTATGGGTAGGGAGCATTTGCAACTCTGCCTAAAGCTATCTCACTCAGATGCTTGGAATTGCACTCCTGAGGATACCAGCTCTCTCCTTTGGCTATATAGATAGCTTGGCTTTCTAATTTAGGTATGAATAAGCTCCTTTACAAAACTTTGAATTATTCTTTTGTGGAGCCTGCTTAGCTTTGGCTAGGACACATCCTGACAGATTTAGGCCCAATTGAACCACATTAAATCAGAGTATTTCAGAGATATCCATTCATCCTCCAGGAGCTAAGAGTAGAATTTAGAATGAAAAATTTTGGATCTAAACATACCAGTGGCACGTCTTTAAGTTCTCTATATTTCACAAACATTTTCTCTTTAGCTCTGTGAAATTTTCTAATTTGACAGCTAGATCCATAAACCATCATGACGATCAACACTTTTAAGTGCAGTATGAAAGCTCAGTTCATTGAACCATCAAATAATATGACATAAGACTTAGTCCTGTTAATTATCTCATATATATATATATATACATATATACACAGAGAGAGAGAGAGAGAGAGAGAGAGAGAGAAGCATATGTAATCCATTGTACATTCAGGCTGTCAAAATGTTTTAATTATTCAGTCAGAACAGTATGACTGCATGAATCATTTCAGTGCTCACCACAGAGCAAGTTGGAAAATGGTCCTGATAAAGAACTGCATAGAAATTTTTAAAACTCTTACTTTTAAATAAAATTTGAGGTATAAGTAAGGAAGGCATAAGCAGGTGTAAGTCAGGTCTAGGACTGCTCAGAAAACATCATTTTTTCTGCCCCCTCTGCTAAGCCCTTTCCAGTTCAGATAATGTTTCCATTCTGCTGCAGGCTTCTCTCAGGAAATTAATTTCTTAGCTTGATGTCACCTGAGGAAGTCCAAATGAACCACCTACCATCTCTGTAGCCTCCTTTCTTTCTAATGCTGTGTTACATCTTAACATTTCACATAACAACTGTAAGACAAACAACCTGATCTTAATATAAACTCTACAAAATACTGCACCACACTCTATGGAATTGTACAAATAAAAGTAAGATAACATCACCCTTGAGAATTTTTTTGTGCTATAAATGTACTCTTTCACAGGGCAATGTACTGGGCAAAACTGAAGGTTTTGGACAACAGGAAACAAGACTGGACGAGGACTGATTTCCTCTCCTTTTCATTCTTTTATAGGATATTCTTTATTTCATTCCCTTAATAATGGGAATTATTAATTCCCATTCTACCCCTAATGTTGCAGGAGGAAAAGGGATGGATTTTGTCTAGAGGGGATAATTGCAGGAGATATTTATCAGAATAGGGTGAGTTACTAAACTATTAGACAGGACCCTTTCTTATCTGGTATGTTTGCAGAGGAATGTATTAAACAGAAGTCCTTTAAGGTACATTAAACTTGACAGTTGTCTTTCCTCTGTTGTGAGTTCGGCACGTGTGACTGCTGTGAGACAAGGATCCAGGCTGCCACTGACTCTCATTTTAATGCCAGCTCAACCCTGACGTTCTCCAGTATCTAGTGAATTTTTAGTGAGATATTCTGAAGAAGTTTTCCTTTTCCCTCAGATTTTCAAAAGAACTTAATATAGTGTAAAGTGAGAGTTTATGATCCCAGAGAGAGATATACCATACAGACTAGCACAGCATAAAAAGTATCAGGATAGGCTTTGCAGCATCCCCCAGTGTCTCAACTCTGAGCCAAAGGGACTATTTACTAATCAAAAGTCCTCATATTTTTCATTCTTTGCTCCTGTTTTGATAACAGAAGGCCCAGACAAACAGAAGCAAATAGAAACTCTATTCTGCTGTTCATGCAAGCCTGTTCACCAAATGCCTCCCATAGGCTGCATTCCACCAGCCCTGCTATTTCATTTAATCCCTTCAGTCCTGAAGAAAGATCAACTTAGGCAATTAGACAAGGGATGTGGGCTCTGAGGATAATTGGATGACTTGCATGCAATAAACTCCTTGCACAGTTTCTTCACTTTTTTCTTTTGGTCTCTTTGCTCATCCCTTTGTTTCTCATCATTAATTTTTTTAATCAAGTTTGCAACACCCTTGCAGTTACAGCGAGATACTAATGTGGCCAAGCAGCAAGAACCTGAACACCTACATTGCAGCTCCTGCTGTTTTATGCCTCCTTAAATCGTTCTGATGTGGTACCAAACGGGATGCAGCAGTCAAGGCTTCATTTTTGTATCTGCAGCACTGCTGAAGTTGCAGGGTGGGAATAAACGAGCTCAGGTATCTTTGCCTAATCTCAGGTGAATCCTGGAAGAGAGCTCATATGGGGGGAAAAATTATAACAACAGAATTTAATTGCATTCTGGTCAATTGTGTGTGAATTATATCATAGCCAAGGACCTTCCTGACATACATTAAATATTGCTGGAATGTAATTATTACCTTTCTTTACCCCCTATAGCCATCTTCATCCCACCTTCTTGTCATGTCTAAGTCCAAAGTCTGGGAGCTCTTTTTGCCTTGGGCACACAACCTCACTCTCATCCTTAGTCCTCAGCATGATGCTTCTAACTTTCATTTCCTCCTATTTTGACATGTTCCTCTCACATCAACACTTCCCTCATGTCATCCTTCCTAATACTGTATTTATTTACTGTATAAAATTGCCTTCCTCTGCTCACATGAGTTTTAACTTCTCTTCGTTCCTTTTATTTCCTATACACTAGCACAATTTGTCAGACTGGATATACAGCAATTTAAAATCACATAAAAGTTTCAACATTTCCCTCTAACATTACAATATAATTCTCTTTTATAATAAATTCCAGTGAAATATTAATGATCATTATATTATCAATCATAAAAACCAATAACAACAAAAAAAAATCTGATCTTACACTGCCTAGCTTGAATGCTAGATTGTGTACCCAGCTGCTGAATGTGCAGAAGTCCTTTTCAGTGCTTGTCTGTAAGGAATAAAATATTGCAGCCACAGCTACCAAGACTTGGCTCAATCTGTAGGAATGACAGTTTTCCTTCTGTATGTCCACATTCAGCCTCATATGACAAACAGACACAATGTCCTGTAGGCCTCCTCTGAAAAGATGCTCAGGTAACACTGACAGGCATAATATGAAATCAGGACAGACTGCAGAAACTACTGAAATGCTGTAGGCCTTTTACAAATGAAAAACACCCATCAAGAACAAGGTCAAGAGCAGAACAAAATTTATTTCTCCTCCTACTAGAGAGATATGTATTCAAGAGATAGCTACCTTCAGATAAAAGTAGGGAGGATTTTAAGATGGGATGAATACCTGACAGAAGAAATCTGAAACCACTTTTCAGAGTTCTTGAATGACTTGAGGTAGCTCTGCTCTCAGTACTGCCTCAGTGAAGAGAAGATTTGAGTAGCTCAGGCAGAACGATGAAGGATATGACTACTGAGTTGCTTGAAATGGCACTCCTGTGTTCTACCCAGAGAATATAAATTGACTGAAGATGGAATAATGACAAAGAGAGTGAAATATGAAAAATATGATTAAACTAAGCACACAAAAGGAGTGATGTTGCATTTGTCTACAAACAAAGAAGGAAAGGAAGATGATAATGCTTTGTGTCTTTTCTGGTGAGATGTGGTGATAGCTGAGCTTTATTCAGTTCTCAGCAGCAGTTAACTTGCTGTTTTGTGACTGAGGAACACACATCAAAATAATTTTTTCCTCCTTTCTTAGTATCTCAAGAGACACTCTCAGGTACTGTGAATCTCAGGTGGTTTATGTCTTTCTGCTGTAGACCTTAGTACATTCAGAGACAATAAAACAAAAAAAATAGATTAAATATTAGGCAATTGTCTTCTCAAACAAGACCTGTAAGAGAATGAGCCCACATAATGCTGTTGAACACATCCCATTTCAATGTGCACTACACAAGTGGTAGAATATACCACGGTAGGAACCAGTTTTGTGTACAGAGGAGATCAGACCAAGTGACTAACAGGGTCTTCTCTGTAACTCTGTAGAAAATGGTTTCTGGAAGAATATCAACAGGCAGTTCTCACCAGCATACAGGTGTTAACCTCGGTGCCCTGGCCATGTTTCAGCCCAGGTAATTACATTTTACACTTAAATTCTCCTTCCATACTGTTCTGGCTTGTCTCCACTCTCTGGCCCTGATTTATGTGCAATTAAAGAACAGCAGTGTGTTACTGCACAGGTGTCAGTGCAGGGAGTGGTGAGGGGATCAGCTGAGGGGTGAAGGTGTAGTTATATTAACTACAAGTCTCATTAAAGGTTATGGAGTTCCTCAGGCTCCTTGCAAATATACTCTCTAGTTGAAAGATAACCCTGCACAGACCATCCTATTCCCCACCTGTGCTTACAAGAAGGGCAGTTGATTTTTCTATTATTTTTTTTCTGCAGGTGAGAGGATAGCTGGCTCCCCTTTGTCCCAGCAAGCTCAGCAGGTAGCTTCCTCTCCCTAATCTCCATCCTGCAGCACTCCTGATCTCCACAGGAGAATTGCTTCATTTCCCCCTCTGTCCTCTGGTGTGGCCCTTCAGCTCCACAGGTCTCCTGAGCCTCCATTCCTGCAATGCATTCACCATCTGCAAATTCTAGCCCAGAATGAACATAGCAAGCAGGACTTTGAGAAATGCTCAGAAGCCTCTGTTTCAGAATTCACTGCCAACACAGTATCATTTCTTTGGGAGTTATGATCTCTTTTTGTCCAGGAAATTGTGCAGATGAGCTGCAGAACCTCAGTGTTAAAAGAGAAACACAGAAAATCCTTTAGCAAAAGCAAGGCTGTCAGAGCCACACGTCCCACACTGCAGCAATCCTGCCCTAGCAGAACTAAGTGTGTATAAGAAGCAATCCAACAACACACATAGTTCTGAGTCATTTTAAGGGTACTTTAAGATGCATCATTTTTGGTGGAGCTGAAGCATAATACAAAACCTGTGAATTAAAGGACAAAAGGCAACTTTCTATGCAGCTTCCTTTATTTAAAGATGAATCAAGAGTTATACTGTGTTCTAAGACTTATTATTCAAGTTTTGAGAGTGCAGTAGAGAAAAAAAATACGTTTTCAAAATAATTTGGGAGAAACAAGACGTAGTCAAGTGTATTCAGAAATATGAAAATACAATAGGTAAAAAAGCCAACATTGACAATTATTCAAGGAGAACTTCAATGATAACAATTATTTTATAAGGTAATCCTTATTATTTTAAGATTTCTTTTGATGCCTGAAAATTTTGAATCTCTTGTTTCATATTCCAAATAGTACATTAAGTGATTCATTAATTTTGGTTGGGGTTTTTAGCTTATTTTTTACACACACACCAGACTCCTCTCTGAGTTGCACAGCATCAGAATGAGAGAAAATGGACACAAACAGCAGCACAGGAAATTCTAACATAAAAAGCTTTTTCTCTTTGTCTTTGTTTTTCTAGCTAGCATGAAGCTGATCAAATACTAGAACAGGCACCCAGGGAGCTAAATGAAATCTCCATCCTCAGAGTTATTCAGGACACAACTGCAGCCCTGAGCAACTTGACCTGAACAAACCCACTCTGAGCAGGGGGTTGGACTAGATGACTTCTGGAGGTCACTTCCTCTGGAGCAGAGGAAATTTTAGAGATTTTCTAAACACAAAAACATACAGATAGACATAAGCACATGCACATAAAAATTCTGTCACAGCTAAACACATCCTTGTATCTGCATTTCATTCTGCACATGGGCATGTGCTCTACTGAATGTGGACACACACATATGACACGCTACGTAAAAAGATGGAGGCATCTGAGCCATGAGATAAATAAAAAATGTAAGTGTGAGCTCCAATAAAGCAGGATTATTTCTGACACTGAATGGTAAGTTGGCGTTACGTATTTTCCTGCTAAATTCTGACATCTTGAGCTGCAGCAATTTTAACTACAGCAGAGCAGTGCAACTAATGAAAGCTAATGAAATTCAGTCTGCATGAACTGTTCAGTGTGGCTTCACAGGACAAACAACTTAGCTCTGGCCATCTAAGCAAGACGTAGAGGACGCTCCTGAAATTCTAATTAGACTGAATTGAGGTAAATGGCCTCATGGAAGAAAAGAAAAAGATGGCCCTTCTCTAATTCACTGTGCCTTCACAGAATCAGCACCCACCCACTGTGACACATTTCACAACTGAGATGAGCAAAGGAAAATGAAGACTGTGACGGTTTTCCAGCCACTCACAGAAAAGGATCAGGATACAGCCCATGGCACCTGGACTGCTCCAACCCACTATGCTGAGTAACCAGCCCCTTGTTGTTCTAGCAAGGCACCCAAATGGAAAGTTTTCCGGATAGATCTCTGTAGGGAAATCTTCCAAGAAGAAACAGGTTATGAAGCTCAACTTAAAATAGTAACAGAAGTGCATTTGGGGACTAGAAATTACCAGAGTATGATAACGTAGACAAAACTTAGATGAACAGCCCTGCTAAAGCGAAAGGAGCAATTTCTTTTAATTGTACATCCTTTCACAAAATGCCTTTGCATAAATTCCCATAATTGCTCTTCTTCATGATCCCCCAAAGATTTAGACAAAAAAACATTACTTACAGCACTGTTTTAATACCAAGTTAGTTCTAGATGAACTACAAAGGCCTAACGTAGTAACTACATAATCTTAATAACTCTACCAACTCTTTTAAATTCCCTCTGTCATGTCTCCAATATTTTTGCCTCACTTGCCATATATAAAACCATAAAAGTCCTCAATTTTCAATATCTGTTTGAGAACTTTTATCAGATGTAGAGATTGAAAAAAGCAAATGCTTGGAAAATTGTTTCCAGAGAAAAGAAGCCTCTGTCTTAAGTACAGTTTTAAAAAAAGTTGGATCAATTAGCAATCTGTGAATGTTAGAAACATCTTAACAATGTCTCAAAGATGAAAGAGCATATCACAGAATGAGGAGAGGAGAAAAAATTAAATTATGTCTGCAGTCCTAATGAATCAAAGCCCAGAAGGTGGTCTCCAAATCAGCAGGTTTTGATGAAATATTAAGAAAAATTATTATTGATGAAAAATGAATAAGCTCTTTTTGATTTTAGCAACCTTTAAATCACACTTTGCTAATTAAAATAGCTTCAGCACAACCCTCCATTCCTTGATGGGCATTTAGCAATCCTAAAAACGGGTGGGTTAATTTGACATTTTAGCCAATATGCATAGAGTTTATCTTAAGCTGGCAGATAGAGCACAGTTTAAGATGATGTACAAAATAATACACAGCTAAATCTTCTTTTTCTCCTTTTTTCTTTCTTTTTTTTTCACACTACATCTACTAACACAATCACAAAGTAACAACATGCAACTTCTGCTTGTTTTCTCTGCAGCATAGTAACATATACTACCACTGTTAATGAGCCATGAACTATGTCTTGGGAAATAAAAACCGATGCTGATATTTTCTGTCTTCTTTGTTTGCCAGGTCAGAGCTCTTCTCATCCCAAAGATAAGTGGAAATGAAAAGTCTGAAGGACATTAGTTCTCATATCCCTTGAAGTCTAACTATAATTGTTTTTTTAAAATGTTGGGAGTAGAAATTATGTGTTGCCTTTTCATCCCAGTTTGCACTGTGTTTCCTTTTAAATGGAAACCGAGGAATGAGGGAAGGCTGCATTAAACAATGAATTGTTGCACACAGAAGACATTTCGTTACAGAAAGCAATACAGCTCAGGCATGCCATGCATTGTTACAAAACTGTGCACACAAATTAAAATGAAGCAAAATCTGCTCCTCTGCTTTTTCTTTCATAAATTAAGTCTTATGTGTTATATCACTGTCTAAACTCCGGGTAGATGAAATTACCTATCCATTACAAATATGCCATCTATTTACTATAACATTTGATATATCCATCATGTGAGAAAGAGTGCTATGAATACATCAAATTGAAAAGCTATTTAAATGCCACTAGTATTTTAAAGAATGAAAAAAATTTCATAGCAAGTAAGTCTGATTTTAGAAATAAGTCTGATGTTCTTCAGAAATACCTAATCATATAAAACAGGTCATGCAAGAAACCTTTCAATGTTTCACATCACAGTGTTTGAGCCTTAAGGAACAAGATTTCTAACACCTTATAAACCAATTCTTTAACAATATATCATGAAGTACAAGGCTGCAGGAATATACACTGTTTTCTGAGTGATGAGTGGAAAAGCACTGTTTTTCAGCTTTCCAACCAAGAACAAACTGAAATGAGATCTTTCAGCAATTTCTCAGTTTCCAGGGTTGCCAGTGTGGTATGTTTCATTCAATGAGTTTACAATATGTTAAAAGGAATTAACCACTTCCCCCTGCAACCTATATGAAGTGATGCTATTTTCCTTCCTGAAGTTCACTGCAGAGGATTCCTCCCCACAATTAGACTCCACCACTTCCTCCAGTGACAAAGTACTTTGACCATAAGCGGGATGATTTGTGGGTCACATAAACAAACAAGACAGGCCATAAGGATAAACAGTGTAGTTAAATATAGTTTGTCCCATCTGTGAAGGAGGTATCATTCAAAAAAATAGAAAAGAAGGAAAATGCTTTCAAACCCTCCAACATTAGAAGAACATTTTACTGTTCATCCATTAAACTACATTAAAGATCTAACTTCAAATTGCATATTTAATTTAAGCAAGTAAAAAGCCAAGATTTCATGGAAACACAGGACTCTCTTCAAGCTCTTACTGTGCAGCCCTCTCCCATAACCAGACAAATCTAAAATAAAAACCCCTAGCTCTTCAAATGCTTGGAAAGTAGAAGCCTGAATCCTTCACCAAAGAGGAACAGATGGGTTGACTGGAGGGACATAAAAGACAAAAAGATCATAAATTTGTATTCTATTTAGAAAGGGCCACATTAAACAGCAACAACAAATTAAACTGATTAAATTATGGTGTTCAAGTGAGGCACAACATCAGTTTGCAATCCTAATTTTGGTTAGTAGGACTTGCAAAGAACAGATTTTAGCAGTTTACACCAGTAGGATCAAAACACTTGATTTAATGAATGGGAGAGCCTTTGCTTTTTCAGCTTTGTGTACTCAAATATTCCCCATAATTTTCTCAGGATGAAGAACTTCAAGTTGCATTGATGGCATTAGTGGGAAAAAAAGGTGTGCATGTTATGCACACAGCTGGGTTTTTGGACTGCAATCTCAAGCCATACAACCATTTGATGCCCGAGACATGGCCTTTTCTAGCTTTTGCATCATACTTTTTCATACTGGGATATATAATTATAGCTTTCTTTTTCCTTTTTTTTAAACATTTAAATATTAACTTCTACCATCTGAAAAAGTAAAGGTTTTTTCTTTTTTAATCCAAGCAACAAAACACCCAACTGATCTATATCTGTGTGCAAATTGTACTAATACACCAACAAAAAATACTATGCAAAATTCAGTTACAACGTATTTAAATTACTAATATATTGTACTGAAGTGACAGGTTTTGACCCCCCCCCCCCCTTTTATAAATAGTCTCTCAACTGCACTTAAAGGAATTGAAAATCACCCAGCTATGCAGATACTGCCAGCTTCCAGCACTGCAGTCTCCCAGAGCAGGGGCACCAAGGGCACGTTTGGGCGGGCCCCTCTTCACCTCCTGGTCCTGTAACCCAGAGAGGGAAGTTCACCTCTCTTATCTCTCTGTGCATTTGCCCACTGCAAAACCATTTGTAGAGGTACTAACCCTAGCTGCTTTTGTGAAAACAAACAAATAGCTGTCACACTTCAGATTGCACGGCAAGCCGGTCGGAGGAGAGGGGAAGAGAAACCTCCGGGGTTTCAGCGAGGCTGTGGCTGTGGTAAATGAAGAGAGTCGTGGTTCTCACAACAGTATCAGTGCTTGGTATCTATTCAGAGAGAGACCAGGACTTCCAAGTAATTAAAATGGGAGACCTGAATAGAGTTCACTGTAAGTCTGCCATTTATTCCACCAAAGTGGTAACCCAAACAGGAGAATGCAGTTGCATACTTTCACAATAGGGAGCCTACATAAATCCTCATGAATTTATATTAAAACTTGTCTTATATTCTATCAAGATGGAAGAACAAAAGAAAACAACCAAGCTAAGATAATAAAATGCCAATGCTAATAGTGTCTATTGGGTTCTAAATATATGGGTCTATGAGAGACCAAGCTAATTTTTAGGCAGTCCTGGGGGCAAGGATTACTGGCTTATAGGATGAAGGGTAGAGAAACAAAAAACCCCAATGTGTTAGCACTAAAGTGAAATTAAACCCCATGAAGAGTCTCACAGAGGCTCTAACTAATCCTTCTCTGGGCTATAACAGACAAGGAGGAAAAATACCACAATGACTTCCAAGTATTATTTTCAGTTTTACACATTAGAGAACTGCAAATAGTTCATTAACCCACTGCTCTCCAGGCAGGCTGCCTTGGAGAGTCTGATTATTCCAAAATAGCATATGTGCCATTTCCTAGGCCAGGAAAGTCTTTCCAGAAGTCAGATTCTCACAGGAATGAAGCTTTGTAATGCCACAAAAGAGTGACACTGACTGGAAGGTAAGGATTTAAAACCCGTGACTATTAATTTCTGAAACATTACTGATTACTTACGGAGTTTGCAAAACATTTTGGAGCCCTGCTCCAAAATGCTTGCCACTTGAGTATTCTCAGCATATTCACCTGCATGAGTGGTACCTTCCCCTGTAGCATGGTATCTGCAGGGGTCTGATGGCAGAGGGTGATAAAAGGGAAGAACATGGGATCCAGGAGATAGGAAAACACTTCCTGATCAGCAAAGAGAAGTAAACAGAGGTAGGAGGGAAGAGCTTACTCATAATCTTATTCAATATAGGTTGTTAGCCCTCTGCACAGCTCTGCAGGTTTTAAATGTCACTGGATAGATGGTTTGCAGTGCTGTGGCCTTTCCCTTCTTGGAAGTGCTCTTCAAGTCAACTTCCAGAACCACCAAAAAATCTCTTCATCTGAGAAACATCCCAGCATTTACAGGATGCATCACCCTAAGTAGTAACTCCTATCTCTATCTCTGGTGGGCCTGGCAGTAAGCTCCAATTCCCACGCATAAACGATCCCGCAGACTTAAGAACACTCCTGTGACTGACACTACTAATAAAGAAGTTTAATACAGCTGCACAAGAGCCTGCTTTTTAAACAAATATTTATCCAAGCACAGCAATATAGTATTTCATAGCTTTCATGACCATTCTGCTATTGCTAAGAATTATTTTATATATACTAGAAAGACAAGGTCTGCTTATTTCACTTTTTACATATTCTTTTATTATATCAGAGTGTTTCTATGCAGTTTCCAGGTTTCATTACTCTCATGCCAATTTACGCACAAAGATATTACAGAGAGAATCAAAGTTAACAACTTCATAAAATGTTCTCCTTTTCTTTTTGGAAAAGCAGCAAAGAAAGTATGTGACCCGACCTGAAAAAAAACAATCTTGCCTCTTTGCACTGAGCAGATGACAGTTAAAGGAAGTGGGGTTATTTTCAGTTTCCAGATATTCCTTTGACATAACTTGATTCCACTCCTGATAGAAAATAAAGCAGTTCATAAAGGTCTCCCTTCTAAAATGAAGGTTTTTTCTTTTAATGGCAAAATGCATGCAAAAAGCATATGATTATGGTATTTATGTTTCCATTAAAATGTCCTCAGCAAGCTGGAGGAGTCTAACCTACTATTTTCAAGCTATTTAGATTTACAGCAGCACAGTGCCTATTTTATTTCAATTTTATTTCAGGACAATGCACTCTTGGTGGGAAATGATTAAAGAGTGACAGCCATTAGGAGTTGTCTTTCTACATCGTGCTCAGCTATGGATGTCAGGTGATTACCATAAAGCCCCACTGTATGGCATCCTTGTCATCTACATGAAAAGCAGTATTGATCAGTTGTTCAGCTTCTCTTCTGTGTCATGCAAAACATACTAGAGACATTTTTCAGCTAAGCTGAAAGCCTTATTCTCAAGCACTATGTTCTTGAGACACCTCTTTCCCGACTAGTAAAATAAACATAGATTATACATTCCACCTCTGCTTCACTCCATCAATGCCTAACACAGAAGTGAAAAACTTCTTAGCAGCCCGTCTCTATTTGCTGTCAGTGCAGTGGAGGGAGCTGATGTCACAAGGGCAATTCATGTATATGGAGCTAGGCTGATCATCAATCTCTTCCAACATATTTATTTATTTGTTTACTTATTTATTGCTAGAGCTTCCTTTCTTCTGAGCAATAAACTCCTCTGTTAAGAAAACTATCTGCTTTGATTCTCTAGGATAAAGAACAGAAAACAACTTTCTTTAGTGTTTCATCTGTAACTGATATAATCACTGAAAAACCAACCAACCAAGCAACACTTTCCACTCTAAACTCCACCAATATACATTAATGATTGAACTCTGATGCAATACAAATCTGCATTAAGGTAGTTCTAAACCAGTTTCAAGTCCTGTAAGGATATATTTGAGCAGCATTTACTATTTACAGGCTCGGTTTTTTTAATAGCCATTGCTGGTAAAATTGGGTAAAACACTGTAACTTACACACATCCAGCTGTGCATGTCTCCAATGAGTGAGTTAATATCTTTTTCTCCTTTGCTGTATTTTGACATTATATGATCTACTTTCTATTTAGAGAAATGAAAAGAAAAAAATTTAAGGAATAACCAGGTGCTTCCTACCGTTTTGTACTATCTGTCTACACTGATGAGCAATTTACATACTTGTCCTCCACTTTGCTATTCACTCTTTGCCATGATATAGTTAAACTTACAACAGTTGGTGGTATGTGTTGATGAAAGTAATAGAGAAGTTGAGGGAATATTAAAGGAAAACAAACCCTGACAAGGCCTCACACACAGCCAAAGTAATTCTCTTGCAAGTTGCAAAAAAAAAATTGTCATAAGTGTTCAGCAATGGTATGCAAACTATTATGGGACATTTTGTTATAGGCTCCTTCGTAACAGACTTTTAAATAACCTTTTGGACATACTTAAATGTCAAATTTTGTTTGGCACTAAGCACCAAACTTCAATAGAAATAACATTTCCCATATAAACAATGCTGCTTTTAATATGAACGTGCTAAAGATTTGAGACAGCCTGGCCATTACCAGCTCCTGGCAGTTCAGCACAAGGGTGATTTCCCTTTCCAGGGAGTTCAGCACTGAGTTATTTCCCTTTCCAGGCAGTTCAGCACTGAGTGATTTCCCTTACCATCCACAATGGCTAGAAGCAGTTACTTGGGTAACCTCTGAAACATCCAGAAGAAAGGAAAGGATGGGAGGGAGAAGAAGTATAACACACTGAAAATAACACTTATCACGGGTGAACACTCATGTACACAATATTTTAAGGATGGAGAACTGCAACCAACTATTTCTCATCAAATTTCTTGTAGCTTTATCAGAATAAATCAGACTGCAAAGAGAGATGGAGAAGAGCCTTGAGCAGAGGAACTTGGATGCTTGGTGTCAAAAGGGGCATCACACGCAATGCCAAGTTAAAGAGGAAGGTGTCACTGCTGGAAAGGGATAGCAAGAAAGAGGCTGCAATGCACACGAGGTGAGGAGATGGGTATTCTACAGACAAGGAAACAAAGAGTTAACAAGCACCTCAGGTCCACAGAGTCACAACTGATTCTTAGAAAAATGCTCAGATGATGCTTTCTTAGTATATCTACGATAAAGCCCGTAAAAGACAGAGCAGCCTTTGGGAAGGCACCTCAGCCATAATCCAGGCTCTCACACTGAACATTACAAAGGTCAAGCTCCCAGACATCCCTCACACACCTCAAGGATGACTGAAAGCTGCTCCCTCACAGCTGTTACACCTCCTCCATGCCCAACCTAGTGATCTTTAAAATCTCTTCCAATCCAAACTATTTGTTATATGATTCTGTGACACACTCTCTCATCACTAGGCCCAAAGTACAGACTCAGCTTCTGGGAGAGGTAATTTTGAGCCTGAGACTGTACACATCACTGCAACATTCCCCAGAAGGTCTCCTGGAAGCAGGGGGGATTCACCATCTCCACAGCTCGCTTGTTGATAAAGATGTGAGGAGAGAGAGGAAAGAAAACCCTATACACCAGATCTTCATGCCTCAAACCCCTGAAGAGGTATTTCAGAGTACATTTATAACAAATAATAATATTTTTACATTTGAATTCAATATTTCTTTCTGGGTGTTTCTTGTCAAATGTGGCCCCCTTTATCACAGGACTTGGGTTGCCCTTTCATGCCCCATTTCTGGTACCCTACCTGCATTTTATCCCTTTGCTCAGGCCCATTGTGTGTGCTGGGTCTTTCCTTTTGTCACAGCATGATCCAGATGTGAGAGACGGGACCCTCGTGCTCCAGGAGCAGCCTGAATGTACAAAACTACTGCACTGCTCTTCAGTCCTACCCACCTGATTAACATCAGATTCCCCTGGTACTCCATTATCTTCCACTTTACTCACTCTCTCCTGGCTCTTTTATCAGCCACCACACAGAGTTAACCGGGTCACGCAGGTCTCCTATTTTGCTGTGCCAGGTTTGTATCAAAGAACTTTTTTTTTTGTTGATGTGACATTGATGCCATTCAACTCCAGCATGAAACACTGCCTTTGGTCTAACAAAAACAGCCATGAGAGTCACCACGTGGCAGACATATCCAACCAAGCTATCTTGATTTCCAAAGGCACAAAAGTGTTGAAATGTCAGGCACCTGGGTATACTAGTGCCAGCCAATATAAGGCTAAGGAATGCAAAATTCCAAGGACACAGATGCTGTCATCTTTTAACATTATTTTGCTTCTTTCACTGAAATAATGTACATACATCCGCGATATATAAATTATTTACTATAGAAAGTAGACCTTTTACACAATGCAAGGGAACAGTTGATTATGAAAATAAAAAGGCAGCTGTGCAACTGATTTTTAGTAAAAATGTACACATTCCACAATGCAGCTGAGATTTTATTTGTCATATTAGAGGATGTATATTTATCAATATTATTTAAAGAAGCATTCCAAAATAGATCAAGTGGAGGGTCAAATACAATACTCTCAGTCTTCAAAGAGTTTTAGATATTTAGCTGAAATATAAATTACTCCATTACCACCTAGAACAGAATATGCAAGGCGAATGCCACTGCTCATGTAGAAGCTATACAGATCTCAAACACTGCACACGAAGACATTGCTTTGCTGATTTTACTGAAAATTCAGTATTTTTCTGCTGGAAAGAATGAGGTAGAAAACAAAATTAATGGATTTACTATGAACTAAATAAATAACTTCCAAATGAGTGAATATGTCTTGCACTAGGATTTTAGTGTTAATTTTTGTAATGCTGAGAAAATGCAGAAATATAAGTTTACAATAGTAAGCCAAGAAAACAGGTATTTTCACCGTTACAGCACAAATAAACCCTGTGAATTCTGCCTTTCACTATTTTTACTTTATGTTAGTTTACATTCCTGTTTTAGCTTCAGGTTTTCAAATGAACTCAGAACTCCATCAACAGAAACCAGAATTTTGCCCAGTTTCAGCATAAAAACAAGCAAGACACAGTTTAGATAATGTAACTGCAGGAAGAGTACAACTCATAAGCTACAACCCAATGAGTAACTCATGAGTGAAGCTTAGAATTTGCTCACTTGGTCTATACTTAATCAAAAATCTCAACCTGATAGACTGAAGTTCAGGACCATAGTAGGACTAGAATGCACGTAAGCTTTAACACATTTTTGCTATAACAACAGTAACCTTTTAGAGATTTTGTAACAGCTGTAAATAGATTGGAAATGCCGTATTCCACAAACATACCTGCTAGAGCTTTGAGAAATAAACCTGATTACATTGAAAATTTGAATTTAATTCTAATGATATCCAACAGTGATTCCAAAATTCCAAACCATCTGAAGAAGGAGAAGAAATGTAGTTGCTCTGCAGAAAACAACTTTCCTATCCCATTCTGTAACAGGTTTATTTGAGTGAGTTCAAGACTCTTCTACATAAAAGCTTTAAAAAGCCATTAATAAAAGTGCAGCTCTGCCTTTCCAACTGATGTGGACAACCATCTCCCATGACAAAAGCAATACAAGGGCAGATTTTGAGAGGGTGTATTGATTGATGTGTGGCGCCTACCTGTCTACAGGTGACGACTTCGAATTCCGTGGCTTCTTCACTTGGGCGTACAAAGCTTCCACCGTCTGCCCTTCCCTCGGGCTCTGCGGTCGGGCACTCAGCGTTATTGTGCCGCTGTTTGGAGAGTCATAGGCAGCGATCCCAGCGTACATTGGATCCGCATCACAGCCAAACGTCCGGTTGAAATCCTGGATCTCTGCGTAGTCACGTTCCCGAGCTTGCCTCTCTCGAAATTCTCGAGTTTTCGCTTGGATTCTGAAAAATTAAAAGGAGGCTGAAACCGATGGATGTCTCCCCTGAGAAATTTGAATGCAGCAGTTAGCAGACACTTTAGGTAGCCTATTTTAATGGAAACCAGTGAAGGTTTCCAGTTTCAGTTTGCCATGAGGTCTCAAGTCTACCTTGGACATTGAAGCCTAGATTGAAACAATGCTAACAATCAACATTTAAGGAGTACATCTGATTATCCACTGTCTTTTGTTTCATTATTAGCTAAATAATGACTAGCCATAGCTGCTGGCAAACAGAGTTAATCTATAGTTTCATGCTTCTTATGTTGCCTGTGCTATTACCTGGCCTGACACCATTCATATTATATTGTACTTCATCAAAACTTACCAGATTTAATGGTTCTAACGCATGCATTTAGAGAGGAATTTTAATGTACTTTCTTAGTTTAATACTACAAAAATCTTTTTTTTTCAGAATTTAAAAACTGTGTAGGGGTAGGAGAGGGATGGACATATTTATGTTTGCATGCATGCAGTAAACAGCAGAAGCAGATTTTTGTATGATTCCTTTGAGATGTACATGCTTTTTAAAAAATATAAACAAACTGAATCTGGCATCTCTCAAAAGCAGGCTGCATCTTCTCAGAAAGTAAAAACATGTGCCTTGTGTTAAAGTTAAAAATGAAAGGTAATGCTGGGCAGGGTTTATATCTATGTGCACTAATTTAGCTGTAGGATAAAAAGTGATATATAGAAAGAGATGACATTTAGGAATCTGACAAGCACAAATCGAGCAGAGGTCATATTTTCAAAAGCACATAAAGCTATTACAAAATTTGATCTGGGCTTCGAAGTCTCTTTGGTATTTTATAAAATTTGATGTACTGCACACACATATGCACAGCGAACTGACCACACCCCCCCTTTACACTGTCACCCCAGACCAGTTTAATGCTCTGTCATCATTGCAAAATGAAGCTGTCTCCTCCCTTCCATTAGTAAAATGTGCTCCTTTTTCATCTAATACAGCCATGGCTACAGTGTGACAGCATCCATCCATGCAGACTACAGCTCTATGAATCTCTGTTGTGTGCCTTTTCCAAAGACATCTTGTTTGCCAACTTTCAACAAGAGTAGGCTATTCAAAGCATCTGTCTCTTTTGAAAGCAAGCCTCGAATCTTCTGAAAATAGAAAAGCCTTAAAGTTAGGTAACTTTGACATTCTTGGAAATTTTAAAATGGCCCCTTCAAGATTAGATTTGCAAAAACAAAAAGGGATACACAAAGAGTGGGATTCAGACTGCAGATAAAGACATGAAATCCTAGTGCCAGCAGTAGGTGAGCTCAGAGCAGCCACATGTGCAGGCTCTCCTTACACTGGCCAGGAGCTGTTGGCAGCAGACTCCAGGGTCAGGAACCATCCATGTGTCAGAGAATGAAAGAAGTCACTCTAGAGACACTCTTGATGCTGTTGCTCAGGTCTTCCTTGGGAGCTTGGATACCCAGCCTTGACTGAGCTGCTCAAACATAAGCAGCTCTGGCCACCTGCCATCCCCAGGTAATCTTGATGGACTTGTGGCTGCTGGGCAAGGACTCCCCCAGGTCATGCTGAAGTCCCAGAGACTGTGACAGTCCAAATGACACAAGTCATCTGTGTTCAAGCATGTGAATCCAGCCCTGAGCTGGTATGTGAATATCAGAAATGCCTTTTCCTCAGACTGAGTCCCGGGCAAATTGTACCTTTACACTAACAAAGATCACCAAAAAAAATAAGGGAATACAGAGATGCCATGGATACACAGACATGCTTTCCCCCACAAATCCTGGAAGTATTGACCATAGATAGTGATTTGGGATACAACTCATTGACTGAATTACCTTCAACACACACTGATGGTTCAATGATCCATTTACATGCCCCATGGTCAGTCACAGTGAAAAGAAAAAAAATTTAAGAAGTTCATTTTAAACGAACATATCTTTTTAATATTGCAAATATTAAAATTATTTTCTTTATTGGTTGCTTTTTATTTTAATAGGGAAAAATGGAAGTGAAAACTGTAACACTATAGACTAAACTATAAAGCTATAACTATATAGTGAACTGAGAGAATTTTCCTCTACAATTTCAGCAATATTAGATTCGAATTGTTTTTTGTTTAATTTACAGTGAAGAGGGACTTAAATTTAAATGCAAAACTAATTTCAAACTTAAACAGGGTTTCTGCAGGTCTATTTTAAAATAAAAACATGTATTTTACCATTCTCCAAAAACTCAAAGCTGTTAATTCAGAAGTGTTACAGCCTTAATCATTTGGAAGGTATGAGGAGGTATGCTTTTCCTCCTATATAGGAGGAAAAGCAGGTCTGAAAATCACCTGTGCATGTTGATTCCTCTCACTGTAGTTTACCTCCCAATCTGTAGTCCAGTATTAATTACTCTGTGTAGAAATGTATTTATCTACTGATATTTGTCCTCTGAATGGGAGAAGCAAAGGAAATCAGAAATTTTTAGACAATGATAGCTTTAATTTTCCTTTAAATGGATAATTTATCATCACATACGGGAACACTATCTGACACCAATTTGAAGGAAACAAATCCATGTATTTTAGATAACCAAAATTCAGTGCATGAAATCAGACAGTATAACAATAATGTGGCATAGAGTAATTTAATCAGAAGAAAACATTGTTACCTGAAGTGCTTATAAAACAGAATTATCTGGTGGTTACAGGTGATATCTGCCTTTGTTACACAAACTATTATGGGAGAGGGCAGTGACCCTCTGTGACTTTTGACCATGAAGATCACATCACTCCCCACAGGTGCAGACGTGAGTGTTCCCTGTTTCATGTGAACCACCTTTTCTCCTGCATCTGCTTATTGGCTCTTTAATAGCTTGTATGCTGAGCCATTTGCAGCCAGAGCATTCAGGTTTTTCCACGCATGGCTCCATGAGGGATACTTATTCCAATTCAAGTGGGAAAGAACCGGTTGATGAAGCGTTATGCAAGTAATTATGTTCACATCCACCAGGAAATTTTTTAGAGTATTTTCTAAAATTGCTAATACAATGTATTAATACACATATATAGTATTAAAAATGAGAGTCTAAACACATTAAACTTCCGGTTAACTATAAACAAAGTACCCAGTAACTGTTTGCAATAACATTTAACAAAGGATAACACTAAAATTAAAGGTATAAGGTGTCCGACTAAACTGAAACCCAAAATGTTCAGATTTTTTTCTCTTAATTATTCTTTTGTGCTTTACATTTAAGTCAGTGTGAAAATGCTACCACTTTCACATGACAAAAATATACGTACTTCAATCGCTTAACTTATTTTTGAGTATTGTTTAAACTATGTTTGGGTTTGCCTTTTCAAGGATATACCACATTTAAACATTATGTCTTTTGGCTTGAAGGAACCAAACGACTAGGGAAAAATATGTAGGCATATTCTTGAAAAGAGTAAGAGCTCTCAGCTGAATACTGCACTATCCCTTTTGAATTTTAATAGCTTTTAACTCTGAATATATTTTTATATAAGGACTTGAACTTAATGTGATGCTATATTTTATGCTGGCCCCTCTGTGTATTCATGTGTGTATATGCTTGATGTGCCCTAAATCATTTGTGAGCACATACCATATCAAGTATGCATATGGGAAATGCCAGTGCAGACTGTTGTGGGGAAAATTAAAATGGTTATGTAAACACACTGGGCAGCACAGATGAGAACCTGAACTTCACTCTCTGCTTCAGCCCTAATCAGCAACACCCTCATTAATGAAATCCAATATCTGGAGAAGTGTTTGACCACAGTGCTTTGGTTTCATAATGTGGATAACTGTCTTCACTGAATTGTATTCCTTCATGACATGGCACAATAAAAACGCACATGTCTGAGATTTCAAATCAGCTAATTTTGAGGATTTATGGCCATCCTAAGGATTTTGTGGTGGCTTGATAACAATAATAATAATACTAATGCTTAACATTCACGTAACTCTTTTCATTGTCAAAGACTTTTTGCAGAAACTGCTAATCAATTTTTCAGTATTTAAACTGAACTTTAAAAAATACAAAAGCTATCCCAAGGAGTTTCTAAACCCTTCCTGCTGAAGTGTTAACACAGAAAATGTCAACAATGCACTGTCATACTTTTGAGAATCAAATTATAATGTTCAGTATAAACTATCCTCATGCATTTATGTGCCATTCAATTCAAAAGCTAATGATAACTGCCTCAAATGACAATATTGTTAGCTGCAGAACTTCCCATAATTGTTAGAAGAGCTTTTCATTGCAAGCTAATCCAGTAATGATAGACATACCCATTGTACAGCAATTCCTATGCACATGAAATGGTGGTCGCAAAAAGAAGGTAAAAGCTTTTGCATGGCTGTCCCCAGGAAACAGCAGCTACCTCATTCCCTTCTTATAAACTGTGAGCAATATTCAGCTTTCAGATGAAGGCAACTACCATTTTAGACACCTAAATTTAGATATCAAGGTATGTTTTGAACTCCCAGGAGAGCTGGTCAAGATTCAGTCACATCAGGCAGCTGCTGCATGGCCCAGCACACAGTTCAGTCGAACATCTGTAACATGGACATTTTAAGGTGAAGCCAAACCCTTCTCCAGGCTCTACCAATTGTGTTGAATAGCTCTTCCTTGACCACAAAGGGCATTTAGCCATGTAACTCGTATGTGGGTACTAAGTAATCATATTAATGTAGGATTCAATTACACCCTGAGCTAAATGTTTACTGCAGTTCTCTGAACTATACTTTTAACTTTTTTCAGCAACAGAAAAGTCAAATCCGTGGAGCTGGATGAGCTATTGCTGGTAAAAGTGAATAAGCAAAGCTGTCAAAAGAAATCAACCCTAATTTCATATAAAGTTAAGAGTAAAATATAAATATATCCCAAATCCCCTGGGACCTTCAGTCTCCTTTATCAGGATTTTTTCGTATTAGTGATTTAGGTCCTTGCAAAAAAACCATTACTTAATTGATGAACGTAGCATGGGAAAGATATTCATGGCTAGCACATTCCATTTGCCATTGCAATGGCAGCAATGTCCTCCCCTAAGAGCAGAAAAAAAGTTGGCTGCTGTTTCTGGTGTGCAATTGCTTGGTCAATTCAATTAATCCTCCTGCTGCTGCCAGGATTCAGCTATTGCCCAAGTGATAATCCACACCCTCGTCTTTTCCACCGAGACTCACTCATTTACAAAATCAGTATTGAACGCTTGCAGTTCCACATATGTGAGATGGCTGACAATGTTTATTAAGGATAGAAACAGCATTGTGTAAGGACAGAAGCTTAATGACAAGCCATTCACGGCTGCCAGTTCTCAGTTCTTCTACCATCAGACTGGCATGCGCTGGGATGATGGATTGGAAACAGAGAAAAACAACAACATGTTTATAAAGCCAGTCAGCTTGTTCAAGTTAGTCCAGCGGGATGAACACATTCAGTCCGATTTTTGCCAGATATCGTTTCTAATAAAGAGGTCAGAAAGTGCATTGGCCAGCAGCCAGATCTTGTCAAATCTGTCCCCTCCTTCTTTGCTAGTGAAAAATACCTTGCAGGCACAGCACACCAGGTCTCGCTGTTCCTCCCCCAACCTTCTCAACTGCCTTCAGGGCTTTAATGGCCCTTTTTCTAATTTTTGGCAATCAAATCAATATGGGAGTTTGTCCTCTCCTGTATTTTTCTTTGACCTTTGTCTGGAGCCAAGCAGAATTTTTCTGACAACTACCCTTCTAATGAGGGTACCTTGATTATAGGCATTACTGTGATTTCACTCTGAACCAGCATATGACACTTAGCTTTTCTTGCCATGATTAGAGCTAGTCAGTTATCACAGTTATAACCACCCCTCAGCAGAGCCATCTGCTTTCCTGGGAAAATCATTCCGAAGGATCACTGTGCACAATGGATAATCCTGGCCACCAACAGCCACAGCTTGGAAATAAGAAAGACATCTCCTCTTCCTCATTTCCCCCCATCTCATTCAAAACTTAAAAACATTTTTTAAAAAGTCAGAAAATACTGCTATGTAAATATAATTTTTAAATTGAAAGCCTAGAGACCCAACTTCTTCAAGTCATTAAAAGATAAATATTAAGACTTCTGCCTTATCTGCTGTAGATATACATGTGTGGCCAGTTGACTGAAATATGATCATCCTCGGACCTCAGACACATGAGGAAACATGCAAAATGTAGTCAGTTTGCACAAGCATATGGGGACAAAATCAGAAAGGCCAAAGTATAATGTGAAATAAAAGTAGCAGGGAGCTTTAAAGATGACAATAAATCATTGAGTAATTGCATTAGCAGTAAAAGGAAGAGCAAAGAAAAGGTTGCTCCCCTGCATGGCAGAGAGGGAAGGATATTGACAGATGATGCTGAGGAAACCTAAGGCTTAATGGTTTTTCCCTTTGCATCTGTCTTCACTGAAATGGTTGACTGCAAGCAGATGCAGCATAATTGACTACCACCAATAACAAAAATATTTTCAATATACCAGCAAAAAAATAGCTAGAAACTGGTTAAGGTAGTTGAAGTTCATCTGACACACTCAACTGTCTGAGGCAGCCTCAGACTTTTTCAGCAACTAGGAGAACTTGTTGAGGACAGCTAAAATATTGAAAAACTAGGAAAAGTCAATACCTCAGAGAAGAAGAAGAATTAAAGACTCATGAGTTTAACTTCAATCCCTTCTTAAGTAAACTACTCGTAAGCACAGAGGAGATAATGGGACAAGCAGTAGCCACCGTAGAGTTATCAAGAACAGATGTGGTTAAGTCAGTCAGATTCCCTTCCAAAACACGGGAAATGGCCTTGTGAACAGAGAACAGAGAACAGTCCCAGGCTAAGAAAAACAGCTATGGGATGGATGCAATAGGTTGAGCAAGGCTGTTCCTACAGACTATCCAAAGAATAGATTCACAGTCACAAGACTGGACAGATTGAGATATTTTCTATGTGGATCACTCTGAATTTACTCAGGGTTTTTCATTATTAATTAGGACACTGTTGAATCTGCAGAAAACCCAAATGAAGGAACTTTGGAGGAAAGGATTAAAATTTCAAATGTTTTTGAAAAAAATAGAATTAACTTAAATAACAGCAACTAGAAGGTAATTTACACAGTTCAAATAAATAAACAATCAATTAAAAGTAGAGAAAAAATCTGTGAGTTGCTTTTTCAAGAATGGATCTGGAAGTTCTACTGGGTAACATATAGGAGTCAGCAACATCAAGCTGTTTGGGGAAGAAAAAGACAGAGAGGGGACATAACAGCAGTCTGCAAACACCAGAGGAAAAGAATAATGTGTTAGGTATTTAACTGAAGCAAGAATAATTAAGATACTGTGAGCAGGGCAACTTCCTAAACAAAAGGTAGTGGAAAAGACTGCCATAGGAAGCTGTAGAGTTTTTTGTAAACTAAGGAAAACAAAACAAAACCAAAAAAAAAAAAAAAACAACAACAAAAAAACATAAAAAATAGGATGAAGCAAACATCTTGCAGGAATGGCATACCCTGCAGATACTACCTTGAAAAAGTGATATGGTCTCTCTTAAAAGATCTATAATTCTGCACTAATACTGAAATTTTACATAATGTATTTCCTACATATTGGTTCTACAACAGCTGAGAAATATTACTAGGACTACATTTTTTTTTAAAAAGGCTGCCCATCATCTCTAAATTAAAGAAATGTATCTACATAATCAGACAGTCTTAATTTTCTTTCTCCTTCAACAATCACAGCCTATCTGCCAATTAGAATATGTGATAGTACTTACTGTCTTTCTCAAGATCCCCCCTCCTCAAATCAGAAGAGATGCATGAGAATTTCAAAAACGTTTAATGAGCTACAACCCAGGAGGGCTGCAGTTAAAAAAGAAAAAAAGGTGAAGGATAAAGGTGATAAGGTGATTACTTTAAGTGCCCTAATATATTAAGGAGAGAACATTATGCTCATTTTTATAAGGAGTTATATTAAAGAAGGCTATTAAAGAAGGCAGCAAAATACAAATGAAGACGTAAAGAATGAAAAAATGCAGGAGAGAAAGTAAATATTATGCATATGAGCAGGTGAAGTGCAAACACCAATTTGAAATCAAGTGACATTGATGAAACTAAAGGAGACATTAAAATTATTTCCTCTAACCTTGTGGAATCTCTCATATATTTCACCCCCATCCTTCCTTATCACCTGACCTTCTTGATTCACCCTTTGTCTTTACAAAGTGAAGACACGTCTGTGTCAGCAGGTTTGTCAGTATCTCAAACCTGCTTTCTCGGATGTTGCAGTGAACAAGTGAAAATCCTTGCTTACTTTGGGTTAAAAAATCTGCAAATTATCTTACTTACGCTTCAATGGAGCTTTCAGCCTACTTTGCAGTTAACAGTCTGCCACATTTTAGGGTGGAGGGTTTGCCTGCTGTGCTTTTTTTAAAGAATATGTTTCAGCCAAAGGCGAATGTTGCAGGTACACAGGCAGCATAGGTCCTCCTGTCTCCAAAACAAATACTACCTCCACTGAAATGTTCTGTCCTTATTTTCATGTCTGATCCAAGGATCACTGACCCCAGCAGTGGAGGATCACCCAAATGAGCAAATGAGACTGCTTCCCTGCTGGGAACCATGTTGCATCAAAGAACATCATTGCTGTCTGAAAGTAAAAGGGAAATTAGTTTTTCTTTTGCATAACAAAACTGGCCAGAAAGGCTGATATTTACACCTATGACAACAGGCTGCTCATCAATAGATTATCTTAAGTCTAATCTCCAATTTAGCTCTTCTGCTGGACTGAAGTAGAAAGGAAAAGATCATTATATTCAACTACTGCTGAAACATGACATTGCTGAAACAGAAGCTCCTGCTTTCCTCCCTCCTCACTTTAGGGGCTCTGGTTTCCTCCTTCATGCAGACTTGCTTGGACCATTTTTTCCCATACATTTTTTTCCCCCAATTGGAGAACAATTTCAGAAAGCAGCACTGGTGGGTAACATCAGAATTCTGCAGTTAGATGTGTAAGGAGCAGCTGCTCCTGTGTGTGCAAGAAGCAAATTACACAGGCATACCACTTTTCAAATGGTACCATACCTCATATCATGAATCAAATCAGTCATTCCCAGATACTGCAGGCAGCAACTGGAGGTCGAGCTACAATACTCTTATCAGTTGGTTGAACTGAGCCTATCCACCAGTCATGCTCCTCCAGCTGAGGTCTAGTAACAAAAGTGGGCACAAAATTCTGCTGCTAGCTCTATTTCAGGTCCATTGTTCTGTGTTTCTAGAGTACTATATATAAAATAGCCTAATCTGGAAGTTGGAAAATGAAACAGCATGAAGTGACAAAAAAAAAGCAATGAAAAATCTCACAACAAAGCAAAGATTATGTGAATCTCATACACTGAAGATGAAAGAAAAGGTAAAGAAAAAAAAAACCAAACCAATAAAGAATATAGCTTATAAGTCAGTATCTTAGCTCAGGACCCTCAAATTCACACCTACAACACTTCTGAGGATGCACTTGTAAAACCTTACTGGGTCACAGTACTGAGAGCACAAATCTCTAGCATGGCCAGAAACAGAGCCAGCTGTCTCATAACTCATAAAAGGTTTCTTCTGGTAAATGGTTACAAAATAAAGTTTGCAGCTGTGGTGTGGAGGGAGGATGGATCTGCCTGTTACAAATGCATCATCAGGTGTCTTTCTGGCTAGTCAAATACTTGGTGCTACATTTAAGTATTAGAAAAAGGAGTAGGATTAGTGCCTTGTTTTACTGTCAAAGAGAGTCCTGTAGTACAGTGTGGAAAACCTGATAGGTTTTGAGTTCTGTTCAATTCAGCAAGAGTAAGTTCAGTAAGTTAGTAACTATGGTATAGCTATTTTAATTCTCAAATAAGTCTTTGCCCCAGTAACTCTGCCACTAAAGGAGAATTCATATGACATCAGAAGACATGCTGCTGCCTTAGCCTAAAGTACTTGGCATTCTAAAATGAAACATTTTAGTGCTCTTACTTTGAACTGATATGTCTAAGAGAGTACTGAATTTATATGATCTACAAGACACCTTAAACTAATTTATAACACAGAATATTATAAAGACCGCCTAAATTATCTTTTTTCAATCTATTGCAAGGGACTTGGCTAGATCTTGCCCAGTGCAATGTGTTGAATCACTACAGAAAAATAATAGAGAAAATATACTTTTAGCATGATGTCTTAAAATCTCCATAATTACAATATGTAGCTATGTGGTGTTTTGCTTGAAAAACTACTCCAGTAACTATCATTCTACAAAGGCTTCAATTTACATAGCTCCCAAAGTCAGTATTTTTATGAAGTGGAACTGGCCTGAAAAACAATGCTACAAATCTCCATGAAACTGAGACAAGCAGACCCCATCACAAAATAAGTGAGAATGAGAAACATATTGCTCTGATTTTCTGATCACTGAGGAATTATTCCTCTCCTCTGTTATGGGATGGGAAGAAGGTGAAAGTTTTAACAGAAAACTTTACAAATTACTTATATTCCAAATGTTTGTAGTAATAATAGTTTCAGAGGAAACAGTTTTTCTGAAAGCTTTTAAGTGGCATCAAAATACAGCAGCAACAAAAGTAAAGTTGAATCTTTGAGTTATTTCGGAAACACAGATAATTCTTAGACATTGTAAGAAACAAAAATCCTTTCCTTATCCCAGTATGTTGTCTTTTTTCCTTAAAGTAAGATGAAACTGCTCGATGAAAATATTTTGCTTAAGGAAGAAAAAAGTTGGGGTTTTCCAATAAAAATATTATGGTCTCTCTGGGAAATCTGGAAAGACACCAAGAGTGTCCTGCTGTTCAGCCCCCTACTCCATCTGATACTTTAACAGTTCCAGATGGCCTTTACTACAGGATGACCTTCCCTCTATTCTTTTATTATGACCTTTGGGTCACAAATTATCTATAGGATGCTGCTGTCATTCTGTAAGACACTGCTGTACTCTTTCATCTAAAGAATAAAGATGCTTAACATTAAAACTCATCTTTGTTAGGCTGACCTTCCAATGATGATCAAACCAGACAGTTATTCCAATCAATGTCATTGCTGAAGAAAATATGTTTCATTTTTTGCAACACTGACATTAAGAAACTAAGGCACGGTTTTAAATCAAATCACTTTTGCAATTCTACTTGGTTAGAGAGCATAGCCTGTTATATTCATCTAAAATATCAAAAATATTGCTGCAACAGTTTTGATGAGTTACAATGATTAGAAGGATGTGGTGGGTTTGTTTTTGGTAAATTATTGATGTGGTTTTCATCCCAATGTCATTGATAGGAAGTAATAAAACTCTACGTAGGTTTTATTAATTATTTGTCTTTCTCTATCATCATTAACAGAACACATTGAACTTACACAGGAAAGTATAATAAATAGTCCCAATGTAGTAAATAAAGTAATAAGGTTAATTTCTTTCCTGCTGTCAGTAAATTCATGTTAGCAGTCTCTCGTCAGCTTGACATCAATTAATGATTTTAATTCCAGACTCTTGTCACAGTACTCACCACCCTTTCGTCTAATTAAAATGGATGATGCATGATGAAGGGAAAACACAAGACTTCTGTTCTTGTTGTAACATTTCTATTCATTACTATACTTTTACAACAAAGGGCTTGTGGCTTTAATGGTACTAGAGAAGGATGAAGAGAAGTTTATTACATGTGAGAGATAAAGACCCATATACCCTTAGGAAAATATAATACAGGAAGCATTTTATGGAATAACCGAATCCTTTGGGGGGGGGGGGGGGGGGAAATCAGTCTTATTTTAACTATTAATGAACAGGCAGAATGTTTCCCTCTAAATTTAGGACAAATAATGCACGAACGACACCCACTCTACTCGCAGTCTTGTTTACATCCGCACAAAAAAAAAAAGAGTGTTGTCAGCCTATTGACTGAGCTCCAAAAGTAACAGCAAATCCGCCAGTGCAGGACAGACGCCTGACCCGCCTCCCCGGGCAGCGCCTCCGCGCTGCGCCCTCGCCGCCGTGCGCCGCCAGCATCGCCTCCTGCCCGGCCGCCCAAAGCCATCGCCGGCCGCCCAAAGCCATCCCCGCGGCTCAGCACGGCTGTCCCCAGCTGACACCGGCGCCGGGCGCGGCCGCACGGAGCGATCCCGGCGGAGCCGGGCCGGGCCGGGCCGGCAGCGCCGAGCCCGCAGCTCCCCCTCCCGGCCCCGCCGCTTCCCAGGCACCTCCCGGGCGGGGAACTGGCGGCTCTCGGGGCACAGCGACGGCAGAATCGTGTACATGTAGCTCCCTTTGTAACCCAGAGGAACAAAAGGTCATGTTTCCCGAATCAGAAAGGGGGGAAACCAGTCCAGCAGGAGGCTTCTGGTCCAGACGGGAGCTATTCTCAAGCACGTAGCCCGCGTTAACTGTCCTGCAGCACGCACAGCACAGGCTGCGACTGTCCAGCGGCTGCGACAGAGCAGAGCGAGCCCCCGGCTCCACAGGCCCCCATCTGACCGCTCTATCACCCTCCCAGCATCTCCGAAGCCTTTGTCACAGCACTCCCAGCAGCACAACACTTTAATTCTCTCCCAAAAGGTTTCTCCTTATCTCCTCAAGACTGATCCTCCCAACACAGGTGTTTAATGAAGCACTTGATTTTGCATCCATTTCAGTGGAAGTTGAGGAAGAATACAATACTGAGATTAAAACACTTTTATGGTAACACAGAGGTTTATAGAACATTAGTAAAGCTCTTAAATCTGTGTATTAACCAAACAGAGAAAATATCCTCTAGACTTTGCTTCCAAGAGGAGAAGTGCCTCTAGAGGCGGATTACAGCATAAGCACTGTTTGCCCGTAGATGGATCACGAACTCTGAATCATGAGATTACATGAGAATTGCAACTTTCATCTTTTAAGCATTATCCAGCATTGAAGCATGCTGGATTCAGATGAATTTCTTAAAAACTTCACATTTAATTCATTCCTCTGTTATCTACTACTCGGGTACAAAGAGTAAAGTTGTTCAGGTCAGGGAGAACTTTCTTTGCTAAAGGAAGTCAGTCCAAGGCTGAAGATCGCAGGCACATAGAGCCTTGCCATGTGTGCCAAGAATTGCACATGCCTGCGCTAAAGAAGGAAAGACCGCAGGGAAAGGTTTTGGATTTGCTGACAATATATTTTGTAATGAACACAAAGTTGAAATGGAAAGAAAAAGAAGGGAAAAAAAAAAAAAAAGCCCAAAACAAAAAAAGCCCAAAAAATTAAACTGAAGGGAAAATGCAAGGGTGTGGAAGAGGAAGAAACAAAGGTTTCAGAACCTGCTGTTTGGAAAGATGTCCCTCTCCAGTAAAGACTACCAATAACAACCGGAAGACAAAAGCAGTAGATTCTTTGAGCAATTCTGTCTTCATATCTCCTAAGAAAGAGACTCTACTAAAGAGCCTTGAAGAATTCAGAAAACATTTCACGGCAATCAGGTTGCAGGATATCAATGGACACACTGGCTAAATATTGGGCAAACCTACTCTGGGAGGCCCTCAAAGACTAGATGTAGGGAGTTTCTAGACTGGAAAGGTCTGTGGGCTTCCAGAGGTTTAGATGCAGCAGCACTGCACAAGGTGACCATCCATATGAACTGATTCCTCTTGGTCACTGACAAAAGTTTCAAAATCTCCTTTTAAGTCTATCCAACATTGTAATGCCTGTGTAAAACTATAAGCATTTGGAAGCATCTCTAAAAGCTCAAGACATGCTACACATCTCCAGTCTGCAAAATCCAAGAGATCTTAGGAAAATGTGCAAACTACAGGTACATCAGGAGACTCTGGAGTCAATAAAAGACCTTCCATAACAAAACCACAAAGACCCAGGGCTGTTTTCTCAGCCTATCCATGTGAATGTAGCATCTCAGTGGTACTCAGTTTGAGCAGTCTAGTGATAGACAGACAAGATGACCACACAGCAACAAGGGGCTCCAAATTAGCATATATGTAAAACAGCTGTGATCTGGCACAGGACCAGACCTAACTGAACTTGGCTCTTATTCAGCTTCCTCAAGACTGCAGTATGGACTCTTTCTTAGGAGTCTCAAGGCCACAGTCAGAAAGTTTATTGCCCAGTCTTGCCTCAAGTTTTTGACTGATGCCACTGCTGGGGAGAACCCTTTCTAACAGCACAGCAGAGCCCAGCCAGATTTTAAGACGAGTGCTTGGCAGATACTCAAGGATAATGCAAGCAGACTTGTTTTTGTGCAGTAAACCAGTGTAAAAGCATAGTGCCATGGGGCAATGTTCTATGGCCTTGGATGAACTGTTGTTCCAACATTTGGAGGATTTACAAATAACAAGTATTTTACAGAATTTTTGGTAAGACTAGTGGGTGGTCTCATCAAGTACACCTCTAATTGTTCCAGTATTCCTTGTTATTGAAAGCTGGCTGTATTTTCAACTAGATAACTTCCTTTTTCATTCAAAATTACTTTAAGATTGTCAGTAAACACGTACCATGTACATATATATCCAACATATATACGATGTAGCTTAAGAGATACACAGCTTAAGAGAGACACTCCTTAATCAAAGAATCACAGAATCAAGAAATTATTATTAATAATATATTTATGAAAGGCCATTTTATTAATTTCATCATGGTAAACTGAAATGCATTAATTTTCTAATTTGTCTCATAATCCATATGAATGCTAGGTTTTAAAGAAAATACTACTGTAAGCACAATACTATTAAAATTAATAATTCCATAAAATTGTGGGCATGATTGATTTTTTAATGGGCTGTTCACTTGTTCTCTGACCCCCCTAAGGATTTTTGCTCCTAGCTTCTCATACATAGTAAATTCATTAAATCCAACCTATTTCCCCAAAGCATTGCATCATTTTAGAGGTATATAGTATCAAATACCAAGTAAAATAGAACAAGTGAATTGCACTGTTAAAAAAATTTAGAAGACAAAAACCCACAGAAAACAAAGTTAAAATAGCAGCCATTATGAGCCAACACTGACAGTAATATTTTACTGTGTCTCCTAGTAAACATTTTGAGGGATTGTTCAGTTAATCTGCAAGAGTACTCTTCATTAACAGCATGTATCTAACATCATTATTTTACAGGATCAAAAGGAAACTGCAATCTAACTGCAAAAACATTCAGTCTCTATGGACCAAATCAACATGTGAATTTTTTAGAAACATAAGGAACCACCTCACACATTCGGTTGCTATTTTATTATCTTTTATTAGTTGTACATGCGACTACCCCAAAGAAGTTGCATTCTCTTATAGACATAACACAAAGGAAAGCAAATACACAGGGGAAAGAGAATAATGGGAGGATAAGGACCCATGTTACTATAACATCAAGCTGTTATGAAGTTCTGGCACATGCATTTTCTGCAGTTTCAGTGAACATATAAAATTGTTTTTATGACACATGAGGAGTGAGATTCCAGGAAAGATTCAAATTTGTTAGCGTAACTTGATGGACAGGGATTAGGATTTGCTCCATGCATTGGGGGCTATACAAATAATTTCATAATTCTACCTTGGTACCCAGCGTGACTATTGCAACCTCTCTTACATCATCACATGGACAGTCTATACTCTGACCATTCTTACTGAGAGAGACAGAGAGACACAGAGAGACACAAGAGAGAGAATGAAGAGAGAGAAAACGTTACCAACTGAGGCGTCAAGTTCTTCTTTTTATAAATGTATACAGCTGATTTTCTGGGAACCTAATGTTACTAAGAAACCCTAAGGGCCAGCTAGGGCTCAGCAATCTGTGAAGCCAGGACACAGTGTGGTGCTTGTCTGGCCAACCATCCCCCTGCACTGAGCTGGGCAGGGCAACCAAGGCAGCTTTCCATGGCTCTGCACCCCTGGCTTGAGCTCTGTGGCTGCTTCATCCATGAGAAGGGAAGCTGGCTGCACAAACACCCTCATCACTTATTTCCTTCAATTCTAGCCTTCTTCTTTACCATTTAAACTGCAAGCACTTTACTTTTAAAAACAGCAACAAATTTAATGACTCTGCCTCACTTTTGTTAAAAAATAAAAAATAAAAACCAATCAGACTAGCAAAAAACATCCAGGCACTGTAATCCAGCCACCTTCTACAATCAGAATGGATGGACAAGAAAAAAATTTTACATCAATTTATGACAGTATATCTGCTAAAGAGTAAAAAAATTCCCAAATGGTCACAAATGATAAAGTTTCTGTGTTTAACAAGTTAAACCAATAAACACACACTCCCACCCTGTCTTTACTGTAAATCACTCAACCCTAAAAGAACTGAAAGCAAACCATTTTAGGTTTAACTGAGGAGTCTACACAAGAGTTACAGTGGCTCTCTATTATACAGTGGCTCTGATATTCTCTGTTGAGCTGTTAATGATGAAGCCACCATTCATGAACTTTTGTTCTTATTTGAAGAGGACCAAGGTGCATAGAGATGGCAATTAAAGAGATCATTATGACTAATTGGTGATATCTCCTCTACAAGGATAAGAAAATTTCCCTCCAGAGTTTCTGCATCAATCCTAAATTTATGGTGAGCTATAGCTTGATTTTTAGATAAATAATTCTAATGCATAGTTCACTTTCACTGCTAAATGTGTCTAAATCTATTTACCATTCAGCAATCAAACTTCGTAAAGTTTGTCTCCTTACTAAAGTGATGTCTACTCAAAGACGTTGTCTCTCAACTCACATCTCCCAGCATAAGTTAATTGATAACCTATGCTTTTCAAGATTTTGACTAAATTGATCTGAGAGACACCATAGTCTACGCCCCAAATATCTAGGACTACAAGAGATAGGATGAAAAGTAGACTGGAAATATTGAGAAGAGCATATGACATATATATTATATAGATTTTTTATGTTAAGGGAAGCTGGCAAGGAAAAATAGAGGTGCTCACCACTCATTTTTACAATTAGCAGTTTAATAAATATATATATATATATATATCATTCCATAAACAGACTGCATGGCACATAAATAGACTAAAGTCCAGTGACAAATATACTGGTAAGCATAATTTTTATGTTTCTCCTAAATTTATCAATGAAAAATCTAGATATACAAAACTCTGAAGAAAAATACAAAACATACTTCATTCTATATAAATATGTGTTTTCTGAAAATGTCAATAAAATCAGTTATAGAATATATAGAGAAAGCAATTCATTTTATTACTTCAGTCTCCTCAATAAGAAAGGGAGCTCTACATCTATAAAAGATGCTTAACACAGCCAAAGGAGCTGTTCATACTAATGTCCAAAATAAATCCAGCTTTGTCTTGTTATTTAAAGTAATAAACATATCAACATGTGGAAAATTTCATCAGTGAAAATTGAACTTCAGTTATTTAATTTAAAAAACAAACTCTCTCTATCAAGGTTTAAGCAAATACTGAAGTCTACCTCTCCTGTTCTTGCTTCATTCGTATTCTCTCCTCTTCTGAAGTAAGAGCTTCCTGCACTTTTATTTTACCAGTTTTCTCACTCTTGTCATCTTTGCGATGTTTGCCAAACCTGTTAATAACACACAAAAAAAGAATCTAACTTGTGACATGAACAAAACTGTATTTTCCTTCTTCCATGACAAAGAGAGTTCTCCAAGAAGGGCTTCTGGGAAACCAGGAAGTGAAAGTGCAAAGATCTCAGAATCTCAATTTTTAGTATTTTCAGGCTGCTTCCAGGTTGTTAGTTTTTTTACGTAAGTTTTTTCATTTTTATTTTCATTTCACTTAAAAGTTTATAGAATTCCTCACTGAAGAACACAACAAACAAAAAAAAATAATAATTGGACCACATTTCTCTTTTATGCCAGGATTTTGGGGCCGCTATTCTTAAACAGACAGTCAAACAATGTTTTAGAACAGCATCTCTGCCCAAGGACACAGCTCAACTTTGCATTAAGCAAAGTCTTCCCCACCTTGGAGAGGAGAGAGGGAGCCGCAGGTCTGACAGCTCCCGGGGCAGCACAGCCCCCTGCACCCCGCAGGGCCATTTCACCACACAGAGGACACCATTCAAAACTGCCAATTTATTCTTTTTCAGCATCAGGGGTTCTTATTTAAACTTTATTACTCATGACTCTTTCCCCAAGGGTGTTCCACTGTGGGAGGATGAATGGAGGGGTGGAGCTGTCTGGGCTGCCGTAGACAGAGACAGGTGCTGCCAACCCAGGGTTTGCCCTCTTCACATCTCCTCTTCCCCTCTAAAGGCTATATTTCAAATATATTAGGTTTCTTCCATATTTGTACATTCCACTGTTTTCTTTAAACTTTCAGGGAGTGAAGAATTTGGCATTTGAGATAGTCAGTTATTATTAGGACAAAATTATTCTTATTTCTTAAGGCATTTCTGACCTATTCTGGAAGGAATAACTTTCGTATAGAGCGAACCAAACAAACACTTCAATTTAACCTTTAAATAGATCTAAACTTAATATGAGAATTTTCTATTTAAGGCAGAAGGGCTAACACGTATCTGTTAAACAGTATATATACCAATTAAATGTGGCATCATTTATCACACCAAAAGCAGCAAGAATTCTACTTTTTTTTTATACCAAATGCTGATCTGAGAGCTGACTGAGTCTGTGGCACTTCACACTCAGGTTCACATCAAAAGTGAAATTAAAGCACTGAGACTTGCAATCAAACATGTCTAGCAATAGTGCCAACAGGACACCACAAATGCTCATGGACAGTAAAATAAACCACAGAGTTCTTAAAGCTTCCTTCTGACCTGTTAATGTAACATCTTTAAAATATTTTGAGTTCAGCAGGTATTTATAATATTTTCCCATTTGATTCTAGGTTCCTTTTGATTCTAGGACAAAGACATTATGTGGTTTGAAGATACACCACACAGCCACCCTGCAGAATGATTAATTTCTGGCCATTCAATCAAGAGATAATATTTATATTATGTAATCATGGCTCTAAGGACAGCTCTTTAAAACCAAAACACAAAAATACAGCATAGGAGCATGTACATAAGCTTTGAACTGTTTGCCTGTTCTCCACACAGATTGCTCCTTTCCAAAGTAATTCAGGCATCTGAAAACTAAAACTGTTTATTAATAACCACCTGAAAAGGGAATAGGCAGAGGACATGATGGGGTTAAGAAATGCAAAATAAGGCATAAAGTTAAAGTCTCTGATTTCATAATGTTATATGTGAAACCTAAATTCAAAACACCAACATGTATCTTTTAAAACATCCACCTATTTATTAGAGAGTAATCAAAACCATTATACAAAGCATTTACACATATGACACAAGAGATTCAAATCAAGTCCTGGATGTTGTACACCTGACAAAAGAGATTGTTTAATTTAAAATAGCCCTAAAACCTCTAGCCCAGAGAGGAGTTTTGGCAGAAAAACAGTGGAACTGAGCCACTCTACCCTGATACACAGAGAGTGCCTGAGGTGGCAGCATGGGTCTGACCAATAGAACATGCAGAGCTGTGAGGAGACAAGCAACATATGTGTCACTCTAGCAGAGCATCTCTGGGATGCTCACATTTGCTTCAGTCTCCTGTCCTTCCTCAACCCATTTAAAATGTCAGGAAAAGTAAAGGAATCAAACTCTGGAGTACCAAGTTTATTTCTGAAAAGAAATAATTGTTTAAAAAAAATGGGGAAGAAGGGGGAAGAAAAAATTGAATTAGTTACTGCCCATTAGGTTTTGGCAGCAAAACAGAATTTCTGCCACCATAAATCAAATCATTGCAAGTATGAACAGATATATAGTGAAATCAATACCTTATTAAAAACAATAAAGTACACAGGAAATTTCTAATAATCCTTGTAAGCAATCTAGTAAATGTCTGGTCAGGCTGCATGATTGTGAGGAGAGCATTTCTAATGTTAACATGTAATGCAAACCTAGCAGAATTCAATGGTTTGAATTTGCAGATCCAACCACGCAGGTACAGAGCACACAGAGCTCATGTGCATTCCCACAGAGGCAGAGGTGGGCACCACACATGGAGCACGTGGAGCAGCACCAGGGCTCAGTTTGCTTTGATCATGAGCAAGTTGTGGCAACAACCCTTCTTCTCTTTCAGGGTTTTCTTCCAATCGTCCAGGAATTAATGTTCCTTCTGCCCCTGAGGACCATCCTGATCAAAGTCTCTGGAAGACAGCTCTGGTTCTTTCCCAGGCATTTCAGAAGGTGGCCACACTGTTCCCACTCTGACCGGAGACTTCCCAGTGCCCATCTCTGACAAGCTCAGTGGTCATCCCAGCAGTGGACAGCCTGGCAGAGTATGAACCATGGTGGTCTTGCACAGGTGCCTTCTCTGGACTTTGTCACCCGCAGAAGTGATCTATCTGCCATAATCACCACTGCCTGTAACAAGTGTAGCAATGTTAACCACACTGTGCCTACCCTGGAACCCGGAAAAACAAACACCATTCTCCCCCCTCCCTGATTGTGGCTTCATGTTTCTAGCACAATGCACAGTTGTGTTAATTGTGGCTTAACAGTCACAAATCTTTGAGAAGCTGCTAAGACAGCATCTCAAGAAGATGCTGAAGAGCCACCAAGCAATAGAGAAAGGTGCTGAAAAGAACTGTGATGGAGATACATTTGTACACCCCCACACACCTCCTTTATTTCTGTAGGGGCAGTCAATACTTCCCACTACAAACATCACTCTAAGTCTTTGGTAAGATTATGCTTGCTAGCAATAAATGTGTTTGTTATTTACTTCTATTAAAAGTGTTTGCTTCATGAAGTATGATTTACAGTCATAATGAATCCCACAGCCCAAGTCAGCATCCTCTCCACCAAATTTATAGCAGACATTTATAAATTATTTATTTAACAGTCATAATCAAGCTAAGTTTAACTACAGAAATGCAACATTCAGCAATGCTAAGGCACACCATTAAAGCCAGCTGTTAAAACTCTCTCAGCTGTACTGTGGTGTGACTACACTGGTGTCAAGATATTGAAAATCACCTGTCCTAATTTCTTCAGGTAAATGTTTCCTACTCATATAAACGATGCTTCCTTTTCATGAATATTAACCGAAACAGGACACTTAGAAATAAGACTATTCAGACCACTGAAACTCAAGCAGTCTATGCAATATCCCTACAAAACTCAAAAATTCAAGCAGTCTCTATGCAATATCCCTACCAAAAACACATCCCACAGTTACTGTGCACTGTCTCCACAGCCAGAGGTAAAGCCCTTTCTGCTGCTGTTTGTTGGCCCTTGTTTAGCTGTGTGAGTCAAAAGTCTGGGTCAGGTCTCCAGAATCACTCCCAGTACGTACAACAGCCTGAATTGAATGCATTGGCTCAATGCAAAGATCTGGCTTACCTATGTGAAAGTTCCACCTCCTTACAGTGCAACTCCTCTAGTCCCTGACCTGCCCCATGAACATTGTGTTTGACACCTTCCCTGCAAGCCACTGGGCTTTGCATCATTGTGAATCTTCCCTCTTTACTGCTCAAGTACTCAAAAGGAAGGAGAGATGGAATGAGGATCTATGTCTCATACATGACCCACGGCAAATGTGGAACCTTACTGCTTCCAATACTACTTTTCCCATAATCCCTTTGTTGAAAGGCCTGGCACACCCACGTAATAAGTTCTCCCACTGAAGTGACTGCTCACTCACTGAGAACAGCCTAAGACTGAAAGTTGCAAAGTGCAATCAAAGGTATCTCCCTTGTAAAGCAGAAATCACCATCCATTTGTGCTGTGTCACACAGACTCCAGACTTTTGCAAGGCCTTGAGGACACAGCCGAGCGCTGTGATCCCGGCCCTCGCTGCTCCCTCCCCAGATGCAGCAGCAGTTCTCTGCTGTGTGCAGCCGGTTACAGAGTGCCTCAAGCACTTTGCGAGTTTCAGGCGCTTGTCTGAACCTGAGATGGTCTCATTCTCACTGCTGGGGGCTGGCTGCTGGGATACTTGTTGCAGCTCTTACAAATGCAAATGAAATGAAAACTTTCCTTCTGATACAGACATGAAAACTCCATCGCTCAGCATCTGCACAGCAAGGCTCCTTGCATTACTGAAAAGGAGGACAGTGCTTAAAAACAAAGGTAGAAACTACTGATTTTGGAATTAAAACCCAAAACCATGCAAAAAAAGATCATCTGTGGCACTGATGTTCACACAGTCTTGAGAATCTAATCCCAAACTCTTTTCTTTTGCAATGTTTGGTGCCAACAATTTGACCGCGAGCTATAAAAGCCCAGCCTAAATCACAGCACAAGATACCAATGCAGAGACACAGGCCACTACATGATGTGCAGCCAAATGACACACATGACTGCCTCACCAAGTCACCACACTCATGAGGAAAACAGGTCTGTTGCTAAAGCTGGAGCTATACCATATATACCTATACTATATACTCTGAAACACCTGCAGCTACAGAAGCACAACACTGACCTGTGGGCACCACTTGCCTCAATCTCAATCTTAGAAGCAGAGCACAGATGATTATTACTCAGAGTAGAAAATAAAAGACAAAAAAACAAGTGCACATTTTCCTCCAAAACCCGAGTAATGAAAAACATACCATTCTGTTCATAAATATTCTTTAAGATATAGCTTAATACTTCATTCAGGACATGAACTGTATGATTATAGAAAAATCTCTCCCTAACACTAACAATGTTTACTTCATGTAACAGCTTGTTTATTCAGCAGCTCTCTCATTTAAACCCTGTTATAAAAAGTAGAGCTAAAAAGTAGTTTAATTTTATTTTGTAGCTGCAAAAGCAAAGAAAAACTTCTATGACTAATTGAAATACAGGTTGTAAATTAAAAATACCCTGTCTGTCCAAGAGTGTGAGAAATTGATGAAAGAGAGCAGCTGAAATCTTGTTCACTCTAATTGCCAAGCTACTCCAGAGTTCTACTTAATTTATATGTTCTTAATTCTCCTTTTACATTAAGGTTTGGAGAAAGTTTCAAGATAAGTGTTAATGCTCAAAGTCATATTCACAGATCCACAGACTTAACCCTTAAATTCAGTCAACAACAGGAATCACAGTAAGTGAAGAAATTAAAAATTGTAAGAGGACTATCATCTAAACATATGATCTCTAGTACATAACAGCCAAGTCATATCAGAGGAAATGACCATCCTCAGAGCCCATGATACTGGTTTGTCACATTATTATTAATGAAAAGATGAGAACATAGACCTGTATGTCGTAAGCTTGACCCTCAAATAGGAAATCGCATGAACTTTGGATAATCTAATCAAGCCAAAATGAATACCCAAACCTCTCTGTCAGCTGGCTCACTTTCAAGCTTACTTGCTTGAATGACTGCCACCAACTAGGAGGTGACCTAATCCAAAGTCTGTCATGCTGAACAGAGAGGCACTGACTAACAAGTGCCTTCAGTGGCTTTGGGCCAGTGCATCAGAGCAACTGAACAGTATGAGGCTTAACAGAGAAGACAGCTTAGCAGAACATTTAAAGAACAGGCTCAAGCTACAACATGATGCCATATATATAAAAAAATATGTGAAATGTACATAAAGTACACATGTAGACATAAAGAATATGTAAATGATTTTGCATAAATTGATATAAATACATATAGGACAAGTGAAGCAAGAAGGATACACAAGTAACTACAGAAACTCCACATTTACAAGTTATCTCAAAAGTAGATTCCGTTTAAAAGAATATATATCAGCATCCCTGATACAACAAATATAATACACATGTAATTTGCTAAAAGGATTTTACTCTGATGCGTTACTGATGAGATCATTGTCGTCTGCCAAATCATCCACGTATTTCATTAAAATAAAGAGCTACAGAAGAAAAATGCATTAGTTGATTAATGAAAAAAAACACAAAAATTGATTGAGACAAGTTCAGTAGCATTATGTCACTTAATAGAAAAAAGACCATCATTAAAAATTAACAATCGGTAAGTGTCTTGAGCTATTTTGTCAGTGTTTTCTAGCTTCAAGGCATGCTCTTTTCCCCTTTGTAGCAAACAGTATTCACACACACAGACACACACATAATGTAAACACTGCTTGAACGATTCTGCAATGATTTCTTTTTCACCCTGATGTATCAGCAAAATCATAAGATTTATATTGCAACATATTATTGGGACACACAAAGCCATTCTGTTGCTAAAACAAAAACATAGCACACAAACAAAAGCCACCCTCTTTAGTGATGACCTGAAGCTTTAGAAGCCTTCCATTCCAAGCAAAATTGTGCAAGTGCTATTTTTAAAAACACATTTTTACGTGTAAACATTTACATATTGGCAGTAGATTTCTAGAAATAGCCTGTTATCACATGTTACTAATCAAATTAGTAGATCCAATTCTACTTGTTGGGAGGGAGTGGAATGACTGCTGGAGTGACTCAGCAGCAGCACTGTCCTGAGATGACACAAAAGCACTGATGTGCAGGCACCTTGATGCAGGAGCTTGTGGGCATAATTAAAACAGACATTGATAACTTCATTTTCCATGGATCTCCTTGCCAATGTTAAAACTGATAAAGCAGCAATCCTTCTGGTGCAACATCCAGCAGAGGACCCCTGCCAGGAGGGTTCCTGGAGAAGTCTGCTGTCACAAACCAAGAAAAGCACATTACAAAAGGCCATAGGTAACTAATGAAAATTAAGAATACTCTAAAAAGGTACCCCTGCATCTCTTCAGGCCAGCGATACTTGCCTTCAAGCAATAAACAAACTCACAAGCTCAGCCACAAACATAGATATTTAAAGCACTAGAACCAAAGTGGCTATTACTGCAAAATATCAGCCCTTTGAAGTGCCTACCCTGGGCCTGAATACTGTAAAGCATGTGAAGGTCTTCAGTGTTCTATTCACATATTTTCTCCCAGCAGCCTCCATATCACTTTCCAACATGAAAAAAACATTTTTCAGCCCCATTCAAGGGGGTGTTCTAGTACATCTCACCAAACTAAGTTTACTCAAAAAGAACAGACAGGACGGTGCAACGCTTCACGTACAACAGCACCGGTGATTCCCACAACAACCTCCTGGAAAGAAGTGCAAACAACATATGTGATCCATAACTGCTTCCAGCCAGTGAAACGTAGTCTGCCTGGCTTTGTGAACCAGTATCCCAACTTCGAAGAAAATGGGTATGATGCCAAACTAGAGACATGTCATGAGGTTTCATTCAATTATTTTCCTAAACAGTTTTGATAACATTTCCTGAAAGGCATGACACAACAGGCAGAATATTATTCACACCAAGTCACTCTCTTTTCACAACTTAAGCATTTGTAATATTTACTTCCAGCATAAAATGGTGGAACTTTTAAAAACAGATTTCTTTTATGGAAAGACCATCTGTTTGCAAATTTCTAAACAGAAGATAATCTTCTTGCATTGCTACTTGTGATTGCCTGAAGCTAGCTGAAGCCATGGACAGCTCTAATAAATAAATAAATAAAACACAAGAAATCAGAAAAAAGCCCTAGCTACTTCAAACTACTGTAGTTGAAAAGCAGGCTGAGAAGTTCAAAGAAAGTATCAAAAATGGTTGACAATGATGCTATTGGAAAGAAGGCAGCAAGACAGCAGAGATGTCCAAATCTACTCAGTAAGCAACACCACAATATAGTAAAAGTAACCATAAATAATTCATATTCATGGTGGTCAGACAAAATCTGTTAAACTGGGGATTGTGGTATCCCTGAAGGAGTCAGGAATAAAAAAAAAATCTTCTGCTTAGCTACAATTTTGTTAACAGTCATCAGTGATGAGAGCAACCACAGAAGTAGTACATGACATTTTAATGGACATTTCATAACAGTCTAAGCATTTTAAAGTTTGTGACCAAAGCTCTTTAATGTCATGTATGTATTCAAAAAAGAGAGTAGTTATTGGCCACAGTTACTTGCCCCAAGCTTAAATTTGATACACTGTGTGCTACTTGTCATTGAAGAAAATAGCTCATACATGTGACCCAACCAAGCTAATCCAATATTTTTATATAATATGTATTTTATAAATATATAATCTCAGTTGGCAACATATCTTTTTATACTGTGATTTAATGTACTTAGAAATTCTCCTGTCACCCCTCTCACACAGAATGTGCCCTTCAAGACTGCAGTGCCCTGTTCTAAAATGCAACACTGGGCAGTAAGATTCTAAATAGCAATTGAAAGACCGTAAATACAAATTGCAAAAAGCAAAATAAAGCCTCACATACAGAGTAAAGAGCAGGCTCCTGAAAAAACCTGAGTGAAGGCCTGCAGTATGTTAAATCACAGACTGCATATATAAAAACACACATACAACTCTCTACTTTGCAATACATAATAGCATACATAGGGATAACAAAAATTTCCCAAATTCTCAGCAGCAACCGCTGCCACTATTAACAAGTTCCTGACAATCTAAAGTACAATGTAGTCATTCTTCTATAACATAAACAATTTTTGTATGAAGAAGTAAAATCTTACATCCCAGTGCTGCTGGGTGCCAGGTTCAGCCCCCCATCTCTGGCTCAAACTGTGCCAAACAGGTGACACCACCTTACCCCAGCACTCCCCACCTGCCCACAGCTGCCCTGCAGCCACGCAGCAAGGTGGGCAACCTCTGCTGTTCCATTTGTCACACTCCACAGAGGAGTTTAAAAATTGTGGACCCTTTTAGGTATGAACAATACTACATTGTGTGCCTCTAATTACTGGTGTCTACTAAGGATCCTTAGAGACAGCATTTAAACCATGGCTACTCCGCAACACGTTCTCTCCACAACTATCCTTCTAATTCCTGCTCTGTTCATTTTAATGCATTATTGTTTCCAAATACAATGCTTCAAATTGCAAATTATGTCTGGCTCAAGGGCTGATTAAGGGAAACACTAGCACTTCTGCCTCTGTGTGAATAACTCTGATAATAATGAGTGATTGACTGAGCTCCAAGAAGTCCAAATGATGAGAAGGGTCAATTTGAACATTTTTATTAGCTTCTTTTGTTAAATCTAACACTTTGCCAGGCCAGAGACAAATACTGCATCTGGTTACCATGATTTTTTGCAACCCTACAGAAGTACAATTTAGAAAATGGGTACCGGTCTAAAGGCAGACCTTATAAGAAATGCTAATGAAAGCTAAAAACCCACTCATTTTACTGGCACTCAAGAGGTGGCCAAAGAAAAAGAATAAAAAGAAAAAGTTGCAAGGGAAATTTGCTTCAACACTTTCCTGCCAGAAAAGGGAAAAAAATATCCCTTGGTAATACTAAGAGGCATCACAGCTCCACTTTACAACCAAAACGCTTTGCTTAATAGGCCTGCCATAGGTAAACATGAGCTACAGCATGAAAATCACTAAAAATGCTCACTAAGCACATACAACAGCAGAGAAATTAGGACAAAAATGTAATAAACAAGCTAGTTAGACCAGGAAATTGCAGTTACATTATTCCAAGAACTTAAGTCTTGCAGTCATGCAATTACACTATACAAAATCAGCAAAAGTTAACTAATCAAACTAGTTGCAGTTCATCCAGAACCTTCCAAAGATTAAATTTTCCCTACAGATCTCATTACCTAGAAATGTTAATACATCAGTCAGCACTTTTTCTGTCAGTTACTAGAGATCTTTGTTGATACACACCTCCTAGAAAATAACCTCTGCATGGTAAATTAAGTAATAGGTGATGCCTCTGTATCGTTAGGCTCATTCACATATTTACACTTACAGGAGGTAGAGAAGCCACAGACAATTTCCAGCAGAAGACCACAGTCAACACTGTAGGACTTGTGAGACAAGTCTAAACAAAATATTCCTAAAACCAAACAACTGTGCATCTGTCATTCTCTTCTCTACAACACCAAAAAGCAATTCCCCTCGCTGAGCCGTAGCACCCAATGCTGATGGCTGCAGGTTACAGTTTAGGGTCTCCTGTCTCATTCTGGGGTTCACAGTGCCACTCAAGTCTCCTTGTGGCTAAAAAATAAAGTTTAACTCTATAACCAAATTAATAATGTCAACAGGACATCTTTACAAGCAACCCTGGAGCACAATTCATTTAAGTCCTTGAAGTCTTCAAGACTAGGTTGGATGGGATTTTGAGCAACCTGATCTAGTGGAAGATATGCCCACTTAGTAAGGGGTCTAGTAGAACTAGACGGTCTTTAAGTTTCAACTTAACCCATTCTGTGATTCTATCAATCTACATTATCATAGAAAGCAGAGAGCAAAGAATAACAGGCACATTATTTTGAAAGTTTGCTACAAAGATAGGGCTATGGCACAGGGACTTAGCCTGAACCAAGGCTCTGGGTAATAAATATTAATATGCCACTGCTGGCTTCACATACCTCTGTCTCTTCTATCAGCTGATATTCTGCCCTGCAGCAGGAAAATTTAGTTTACACATGCTGTATCTTCTGGGTGGAGAATGCAGAGCAAGGCTTTGCAGCACCAGAACAAACCATCTCTGGAGAAGATGCAATGAGACTCAGGTGGATCATTGTTGGGACAGCAGTCTGACAGCAGGTCCCTGCAGCAGCTGCTTCCAGGGCTTGCCCAGAGCTACCTGGAGCCCTGGAGATGCCTGGCATCCTGTAGCTGCCAGCAGTCAGAGCTTAAGCTCTCTTCATGGTAAGAATTCGAAAGCAGTTGAAATAACTATATCAATAGTGATTTACACTGCTGATTATTTTAGGGCAAAACTGTGAGCTGAGATTTTTTTCAGATTCAAAAGATGTACAAAGCAGGACTTGCTCAGGACTAATTACAGGCAAGAGATGTGGGATAGTGAGTTGGGGTGGTTTGTTTTTTCGGTTTGGTTTCACGTTTTTTTTTCCAACCCACATAAATAAGCTACTAGCACAGAACATCTCAGACCTGGACCAGCCCCCTACACACTGACATTTTTGTTCTCATTTCTACATGCTCAGGTACTTTAGGAAGGAAATGACTAGGCCTGTATTTATTTAGAAACCCAGAGAGATTATGTTTAAAATAAATCCAGACTTGACTTCAAAGATATCTGGCTCTTGATATGTTCTTGAAATTATAACAGCTCTGCTCACGCTCAGTGTTGTACACAGTACACAGCAATTATCACTGCCATTTCACTATTTCTTCTGAATATATAGCCTAAAATAAATATAAAGAAAAAAAAAAACCCCAACAATGAAAATGGTACTGATTCTTCCTTCACGTTTCCTTTAATTTACACAAGCAGTTTTCTTCCTTTGAGGTTATAAAAGGCAAATAGAACTAGCAAAGTATTTGGAGCTCTACAGATGACACCAGGAATCCTAATGGTTACAGATTATAATACTGTAGGTATCATTACCTGCTCAGCAACATCGGAGAAAAGAAATACTTTAATTGTCACACAACATCTGAAACTCCTGCTTGTGCCAGCATGTTGTGCTCTGAATTTCAGGATTTTAGCACTATGTGTTAAAGACAATTATAGCATCTATAACAACATTGTGAAATATTTGAGATTTATTTGTGGTATGCTGCTGTTGAAATGTGTAATAGCAGTTCAGCTTGCATACTAAACACACCTGGTGTTGAAAATGCTAGAGGCGCTTGCAATTGGTGTAAAAATACACTACTTTTATTATTGTGGTACTCAAAATTGCTGATAATTATAAGATTTTAGATGTATTTTTGTTATTTAATATTCTTTTTCAGGTCCTTTAAAAGCTTTCAGGTCCTTTAAAGCTAATTCATAAACTTTGACACTGATTAGACTGTTTTTTACCAAGCACTACTTATAACAGCATAGCATGAAAAAGGAAATTACATACATTTTCAGTGATTCATCTATCCAACATCCATCCAGCATTCATCCACCTTCAAACTACACTCAACACCAGTATCTGGGAGCTCTAGCATAGGTTTTTAGCATACATTTCACATTTATACAATACAGGAAACATCACAGGACATCAAAATGCCTGGAGACACTAGCATGGACAAGGTACTATCCTATTTTTAAAATGAGAAAATAGTTCCTCTTGAAAGTTTAAGCAGCTTGCCAAACTCCAAGAGTTTTTGTACTGGAAGTCCAAAAAACATTAGGACTAACTATGCAGATTTCATTGACAAAGGTAAATCTATGAAGTCAATACTCAGTTAACATTGACTGAACTAGTTATTTATTTACAACAGAGAATTTCTCTACCAATACAGCATTTCCAACATACTTTCAACATAAAATACAAACTCTTTAAAACAGTCTATCAGTAGTACGCTGTTATATTTATTGAAATTAGTCAAGTTCACCAAGTAGTTTCATGAGACTATACTGTGCTCTTTTTCCTTTTCGGACTAGGAGCTACAAGACTGATAGCAACAAAGTCCTGAAAGAAGTGTTAACATTTGTAGAAAATAAGAATTTGTCTTCTGCAAAAGCAAACATTTCAAAATTTACTGTTAACCACATCATCAGCTAGACCAAACATACACTGTAAAACTAGTTCTTGAATTCATTCCAGTAGGGTCTATTTTATAAACATCTATAGCCCTTTCTTGCACTTCTGCTTATTGTAAGTTTGCCCAGAACTGGTAAAATTTAATACATGGTGGAACACTACATTAACTACTGAAATGTTATTGCACATCAAAAAGGTTTACTGCTACTTTGTAAACATTCTTACCTGAGTGCCATAAAATGCTGACATAATGAGTCAGATCGACTGCGGTGCACTGCAATCAGGTCTGTGCACTTGAAATGCAAAAGCAGCTCCTTGATACAAAAGTCATTTACACAATCTCTAAAAGACATTTTTGTATATGGCACACTTCAAATTTTGTAGTATTTTGGAACTAGGCAAATACACCCCGAATTATCAGTAACAGGACAAATTGCCCAGAACAGAATATGTGTACACATTGTATTTTGTACTTGAGCACAAGGGCAGTGTCTCAAGAAACCTCCGAGCTACAAATCACTGAAGTCTGGAAGACAGGCCTGGCAAGACCCAGTTCTGCTATCCCAGCCTTGGGAGCTACAACTGCTCAGTGTCAAAGTACTGGGATACAGGGACTTCCTGGGTACCATTTAACTCTTGTGTTACCAAATTCTTATGCTCTTATGTTAAATCCTAAGGAACCAACCAAACATAAGTGGAATTAAAAAGAACTCTTCCTCCCTCTCCAAAAGTAAAATAAACTTCCTCCTTTTATGATTGGCTGAACTACAAATGCCTGAGGTTTTACTTGATATATGTACTTTGGGATGAAAATGGAAAAGTATCAGCATTAATACAACACTAATTTTAGGTATTTAATTAAAAACAGGTGACATTTCTTGGTGTAGCATGAAATAGTAGAAAGAAAGATTTCTGTCAACTGTTTCTTCCTCAGTTGAAAATAATCACCTTTTCTAGCTCAGTGGATTATATAAGACACTATTTCCACATCAGACAATCAGCTCAGTATCCTAATAGTTGCCAGTCCAAGACAATTTGGAGTAAGATGCTTGGAAGCACAATGGAAAAAAAACCCTCTTTATAGATAAATAATTCCTTAGCACTTAGCATGTCATGAATGTAAGGAGTCTTAAATACAGGCTCAGGTATACTCTTGGGGTCCTGTGAGGGCAGCAATCCTTCAGGGTAACACTGTATCACAAAGGTCCTTTAAGATGTCCATTTTTTGCATGAAAATCTTACTGTACATCCACATGTTCTTGATTCATGAGAAGCATAAGTACATGCTGATTGATTCACAAATTTTGTACCAGCAATTATTCGGTGTCTCATTCCTGTCTTACCAAGGACAAACACTTTTCACCAGGAGAGTGGTTAAGCATTGGAACAGGCTGCTGAAAGAGGCTGCTGACTCTCCATCCTTGGAGATATTTGAAAATAAACTGGCCATGACACTCAGCTGATGAGAAGTTGAAGCTGGGCTGCTGTGAGTAGGAGATGAACCAAGCAGAAAACCTTTCTTGCTCAAATCACTAGAAGTGCAGTACTCTGAATATCTCTTCAGTTCCTTATAATTATTTTTTTCCTCCAGAAGTCATCAACAGATTCGAAGTGGGGGAAATATTACTTCTATACCCCGTTGCCACTGTGTTTCTAATATTTCCTTCTCTCTTATTCTTTCTAAAAACTTTCATTCCTCTTAGTTTTTCCTGAAGTAACAATTTAAAAGCTTAAATGAGACCTCTGAAAGCCTTATACCTACTATTTTCCTACTGCATTCAGGGCAACACAGGTGCTCACCAATTATTTCTGTGCCGGTGTATTCTATTCCAGAAATTATACACTGGTTTAATCCCATTTTGCCATTTTCACTGAAGGGTTGCATAATTATGTCTTTAATGATTATTTCTTTGCACAATAGTAGGACAAGTTAACATCTTAACAGGAGGCATCAGCCTGCCAACACAGCACAAATACAGATCATTGCTCCTGGGAACTGAAATGCAGTAGTAAGTTAGAGCTTTGCCTTTTAGAAAAGGATCAGCTGTCCTGCAGCTGCCAACTTCAGAACCTTAAGAAAATGTACTTAACCACCTATGTCATCCCAGATACAAAGCTATATTAAGTTACATTCATTTTCCTCTAAGTCAACACTCCTACTCCTGTTTTTAAAAAGAATTTTCAAAGATGACTCTGCTTTAAAAACATAATCTACAGCATCCACAAATATATACCAATGTACAGGTGATATCAGTAGTGAATTAAACCTCTAAAGAAGCTTTCCAAGAGATAACAAAACAAATGTCATTAATAGAGCTTTTCACCTAACAAATACTTCATGTCTCAAGACAGTATTTATTGAAGATGTTTTGTTATGGACTAGGGCCCTGCCTGTTTAGTCTTCAATTATCACATGAGGTGGAAGAAAAAAATCCCATTTCTATATGAGCTTAAACTGAAATTGACTTTGAATCTCTGAACTGTCAACAAATTCTTCCCTGAAAAGGCTGGCTTTGCAGAGATTATAAAGAAGGTGTCATCCTTGACACTTGTGTTCTATATTCATCCAGCAGGCCTGGAAGAGAAGTGTGCAGAACACCGGGCAGGATGGCGGAGGGCTCAGCTGTCACCCTGCCTGCCTCCCTCACTTACTTTGCAGGCAAAGACAGCACTGAAGGTGTCAAAGGTTCTCTATTTAAAGTCTCTGACAAGCAAAGGAAGAACACTGGGAGAATATGTTAGCAGACACTATGAACTCATCTCTAGTAACAAGTCATCCTGACACTTACTTCTGGATGTTAGAAACAAGAGCCCTGATTCTATTGAAATTAAAAAAAAAAAAACCAAAACAAAAAAAAAAAAAAAACAAAAAAAAACAAAAAAAAAAAAAAACCAAAACAAAACAACCAAACCCCCATACACTACACCACCATCAGATTTATAAATTCGAGATTTACTCTGGGAAAATCCAGTGTAAAGAACACATAGAGCAAAATCCCTGCTTTCTGTCAGAGTGACAAACCAGAAAGTCACATACGATTATGTTAATCTCCCACTTCAAATCTCCCTTGCACAATTGCATACCACTGCTTTCTGTGTTTCGTTTAAAAGTCATAGAGTTTACTAACCACTTATGAAGCCGCATTCCTTAAATCCCTGACAGATTATGTGAACTTGTTTGGTTTAGAAACATAAATTTGCCATTCCACTACCCCCGGCCCCAACAACATCTTAGTCTAAAGCGGGTGTGCTTGGGGCTGCAGGCAATGAAACACACCTCTCCTCAAAGCAACTGCCTCCATCGAGAGCAGGAAACAGTAAGGCAGAGAAATGCACGGAGGAAGGAAGGAGCACTGCTTGCCTTTCCAAAAAAGAGAAGTTATTTCCAACCAAGCTTATCTCTTTCAGTACCTTATTTAGTTTTAATTGGAAAGAAGGAAGTGAAGAATATGAAAATGCTTTGAAAGACCCTTGTAAGAGTCCTGGGTAATCATCTGCATCGAAGATGACAATTTGCTGCATGGCTGATTTCATTTGAAAGGCTTTTCTGATGCTGTGTGTCACAGTGGCCAGCTGAAACTTTGAAAATGGATCAGGACAAAGTAGCCATAGGAGCACAGAAAAGGTGCATCAACAGTATTCAACTTGCAGACAGGATGAGGCCGGTGTTCCTCCTCTAAAGTGAAAGGATATCCTGCTTAGACCCTGCATCCAGGATTATACTAGGCCATGCATTTTCTAGCTGGTGGCAGAAGGGGGGAAGCAGATGTGGACTTAATGACAGTTGTGCCAGCTGGCTTGTAATAGCAGCAGGCAAAAACCAGAGCACGAACGGCCCCAGATTCCATTTACCTGACCAACAACCCAGCGCAGCGTTTCTGATGGAAGTCTCAGCACAAGCACCACAAGCTGTCAGCAACGTTCTCCTGTGAGCATTAGCAAACCCAGGCACAATTCAGTGTGCACACAATGAGCTTCCAAGTTTGAAACGATGCAGCTGACGGGTGTTTAAGCACTAACCTCCTCCTCTGTGTTCCAAGGCTCAAGATTTATGGCGTTTTGTTCCATGAGCACTAAAGAAAAAAAACCTCTAACTTTCAGAGCTCATTCCCATGTTTTCTATTAAACCCATATATCAGTAAGTGTCATTCACCAACACAAAGTCCTGTTAGTCATGGTTCCAAGGAAAATGTCATTATTGCTGCTTCTTAAGCTACTGAATGATAGAAATCAGACCACAGATTTTGTTTTATCAAGTTTGAGGTATTTGCCAGTCCTGCTGATTAGGATATAATTCACCAGTATTTTACACAACTCTGACATGTTTTAGATATTGTGCCTAGTTAAAAGTCTGAAAATTGCTATTAAATGAAAGAGAAAGAAGGTTATTACTAAATCAGCGGTGTAACCTTTGTGAGCTGCTTTTCATCTCCTCACAGACATTACAATGAGAAAACTTAAATGAAAACCAGAATAGGCAATACAAGGAAGTCATGTAACAAGCAACAGTAAACCACATAGGTTATTCTCCCAAATGCCTCGTCAGTGGTCTCAGATAGCTCATGTGGTTGAAATGTGTAATTCAGAGCTACAAATAGTATGTTTATAAATCTGGACAGGTCCAGTGCACCTTGGAAACAGCTGTGTGGGGGAAAAAATAGCCAGCAGTATATCTGATTTCAGCTAAACAAGATTGCAAACTGAATTATCTATTTCCTCTCACTGAACTGGAAGATACAACACTGCAAGGCTCCCAGTAATCACTTTAAATGCAATTAAATCTAATTAGGATTAGATTTTAATGGTAATCTAGGGATATTACATTTGCATTGGTTATTCAGTGCATTGATTTACCCACCTATATGCTACAACACTCAAAATGGGAATTAAGGATCAGCTACCCTACATTATGACTTTACATCTCCATCAACAGGCCAGATCTTAAAATATGCATACTCTGATACAAAAAACATCTATGCATATGATTAATTTTGAGCATACAGTCTTGCTCTGTGAAACTCAAAACACAGTGCTTATGTTCTCCATTGAAAAGTCAAGTTTATGTGGGACTCGGGTATTAATTCCTATAGTAGAAAATTTATTTACTTCATATAACATACTTATCCAAAGGTGCTGCAAATTGCATTACATCTATTCCATAAATAATCTCCAAAACCAATGCAGATATTGCTTGCTTAAACCCCAGGTTAAGGTACAAGTCATATCCCCCATCTTTTGTTCTCATCATCTGTTCCCCACACAAATCTAAACATACCATATGAATTTTCAAAGCCATTTTTCTCCAATCATATCAAGGGTTAACTGTTTCAGTAGGTTTGGGGTTTCTTATCAGGCAATGAGTGACTGTCCCTAGATATTTTCAGCAAGACATGACTAGCTAGCTTGGCCTCCCTACTATTCCCTTTCCTGCCTCTGGAAACCCAGAGCCGCTTCTTTTTCCTCATTATTCTCAACGTCTTGGAGGTTCATTTTTACCTAAAGATGTTATTCCTCAGACACATCCTTTCCTGAGACTGACCACTTGCTGGACATACTTTACATCATCAGTTCAGTTACCCATCTAATAACTGTATCCAAGCTTGCACACTGGGAAGAAGCATGAATTAAGTAAAGGGATTGTAAGTGAGCAGCAGCACCACAGCAGATGTGTCATTGCATCATCATCATCCAAAGCCTTCAAATATAACATCTCAAATCTTCCTCTCTCATATCCTATGGGGATCCATTTTTATAAAAATACTCTGTATAGGACAGGGGTAAAAGGAAGGGGAAAAATGTACCATATACCATTTTTCTCTCTCAGGAGAGGAATGTCAAAGAATTGCACAACACAGAGACCCATTAAATTAATGTACATCTACCAGCACTATTTACAGGCACACTTTGAAACTGTGAAGACTCTTTCTTAAGGCAGCACTACAATAACTTTTTCAACTATTGATTGTTTTGTCAGGTTAATTTTTATCAAGAAACAAAATCTCTACTTAAAAATAAAATCAGACTCAAAATAAGTAAACATACTTCATATTGCATCTGAAGAAGCATACAGATTTTTATAAACTTCTGATGTCAAATCTACTGAAGGCTTCTCAGCAGTGAAACAAGAAACTAGTAGAACTTCATATCAGCTTCCCAAAAACTATTTGCTCAGCTGGCAGTGGCCACCCAGGCACCCTCTAACTGGAGAAGGAGGAACTGCACAGCTTTTCACTGGCCACAGCATTTGGCACATGATCCTCTTGAAAGGCTAAGACAAGAATGAGTCCAATACTCAGATAAAAAAAATAGATTCAGGTATAAGCAAAGCACTGCAGCACCTGCCTCTCCTCCAATAGACCAAAATTTCTGCTCAACACTTTGCTACGCTAACTTCTGTCCTCTTCTCATCTGTGAGGAGAATTCTCAGCCAAATGGCATAATTAATCTGTTGTGTGTTGATTTGAAAAAAGAAATACACACATGTTCAGACATATTTATGTCACAGTCAGAAGGGTGAACTTCCAGCCTAATGCTGGAAAAAGGTCTTCTGGGAATAATGGGACTTGTGTGTGTCACAGTCACACAGTTTTGCAGTTTTCAGTTTGCAGCTCTCCGCCAAGGTTATGTCAATCCTCTTTACTATGTTTGACAGCAGTAAAACAATGGAGGTGTTTAGAAGATTTTAACTTCTTATCTGAATCATCCAGAGATTTCTTGGAAATGATGCTGAAGGATAAAGGTAACTTAGGGTTCTCTAGTGGGACTTTGCATCTCACAGTAGAGTTTAATGAAGATTCCAGTAGCAAATCCTAAGATTTTAACTGAACACAAGGAGACTTATTTTTATACATCACACAGACTCTTCTTTATGAGATGCCAGTTTGCATATACGTAACAAAATGACCTTTGGCTAAATACAGACATTGGAATAAAGCGTCAGTTAATAGCAACTTCATCCTACAAGTGTTTTTGACCATACAACCTAATGAAGAAAGATTATTTAAAGATTAGAGCACTGAAAAGGAAGAAAAAAGTGGAAAAGGAGAAAAAGATCGACAAAGAAATTACAATGTTGTACAGAACTAAAACATCCAATTATGCTTTGATCCTGGTTTGAATTTTAAATGTTACTGTCATCACTATTTTCTATCACACAACTTCTTTCAGTGATTACTTGATATCTATGATATATGTCAAATGTACAGAAAAACAAAACATGTTATAGGTAGAAGTAGTAGCTTATTTTGCAGACATAACAAAGCCCATCTCTCAAACATTATTGAGAAGCCTGTCAACAAGGCAAATCAAGCACCAAGTGGAAATGAGGCACAATGCTTAATTCTCTCAATCAGCATTTTCTTGCTTGCCAGGAACACCTCTCCTGTGTGGGCTGACAAGGTGCAAGCTAATTTACAGATCCAGGAGGAGTCAGCTATATCCAGACAGCACTGCTCTCACATTAATTAAGAGGAGACTGAAAAGTAAAGTTCACTCAGAAATGGTAGTGAAGGAAAAAAACTCAAGAAAATGTTGACTGTTATGAAGAGCAAACAACAAAGCATTGGATCATCCTATCACTCAAATTAATGTTGTTTCCAAATTGGAGAGTTCAGAAGTGTTATATCAAGCACACAGGAAAGGTTACCTTGCCTGGCCCATGGAGCTGCCCAAGCTTTCTAGATGCTGTAAACAATTTCTGACTGAACTCACAAGACAACACTCAAGGTATCCAAGATGCTACTACTTAGAGCCTAAAGAATTTATCATGCATATTGTGCCTCAATTTTACTTGTCATTTATGCTGTTTAAAAATGACAGAGCGCAGAAAAGAGCCAGTCAGCATTTCACATCTCCTGCCTTACACACTCTTCCACAGTGGGGTGCAATGCTCTGCTCCAGGCTTGAACTGACACAGGCAAATGTCCAGAGGATGAGGGCATCCCCATGGGCTTCACAGGCTGCAGGACCCTCTTCCTACCTGACATGTGCGACTATCTCCTATAATTCTTCTTCTGTTCTATGGCATACACTGTCTAAGAGCCTGGTATTATTTACTGTTTTCTAAAGCAGATTTCAAAACAATATTTTCTAATTAACTACATTTTTTCCCTAATTAACCACTTTTTCTACTTACTACTCTCCTAACATCATTCTCAGTCACAGAACAATTCTCAAGAACCTGTGCAGTTACCACACATGTTAAACTAATATTTTACAGGATAAAGAAAGTAATGGGGTGAAAGCTAACTGAAGCTCCCCTTATATGTTTTCAGAGCAGAATCATTAATAAATAATTAAAATAATACCAGTACCTCACTTTAAAATTAAGTAACAAAACAAACGCTGCTTTAATATTGCTTTTTCTTTGAAATGTGTTTATTTACTCTAGCTGGTTAAAAGAAGGACTGGTTTTCTTGCTCTCTCACCCCTTTCCACAAGTGATCAAAGATGTTTGTCATGTTACAACATTTACCCACAACAGCAGGGAGTACCTCAGCAGTGAGCTCCTTTCAGATCACTTATGTCTGCTGGAGAGATGGCTCCTTTAAAAAGAACTCAGTGTTTGGGTCTTTCACTGACCCGTTCTCTTTGGATTCTCAGAGCACACAACCTTAGATACTGTCTTCCTTGAGAGAAGGATGCTGTTTCTCAGTCTCAGACTGATTAATCTCTTTCACATCATGCCTCCATGATACCAATAGTCTTAATAGCAAAGCAAAGAAAAACATTCATTTAGCAACACATAAGCTTTGGGTATAGCATTAAAGAAGAAAAATAAAACAAAACCACAAATGTTTTGAGTTGTCAAAGGATATGTGCATGACTTAGACATCTCCAAAGACTCTTTCAAAACCAAGCAGTCTGTGGCTTAAAATTACTTTTTCCTTTGCCTTGCCTTTCCTTTGGCCTGCCAGGCATCTCCTTTGCTTTCATTCTGAGCTGCTTCCCTTTTATGACACCACCCATAGGCTCAAAAATTGAGAGATCAGCCTATATACATTGTGTATGGATCTGCATAGTAAAATATGGCCTCAGCAAGAATTTACAATATAATGACTAATTAGAAAAAGAAACTTCTTTTTATAATTCATTCTACATTTGATTGCAAAGTACCTACCTGAACATGTCTCCTAAGCCTTTCAGCATTCCTTTCTTTGCCTTAATCTTATCCTTCTCTTTATCTCGATCTTTCTTCTTTTCCTTTCCAGTTTTTTTTCTGTCACCTTTATCTTGGCTTCCATTCATGTGTCTCTCTAATGAGTGGGATGGTTGGTCACTTGCTGTGGACACAGATTCTCTACCAGATCTTGAGCTCTCCTCTGTGTCTTCCTCCACTGAAAGCACATATTAAGAAACATCAGTGACATAAGAACAAACAAAAAGGGCAGACTTTTTGGTATATTCCATAATGTATTTTGAAGCAAGATATATGCAAAACCACAATAAACTCTTTTTTTTTTTTTAATCAGTATCTGCTTACATGGTTTTCTGAGAGTGTTCATTAGAAGTATTAAACTCATAAAAGCCAGGAATTCACCTTTGCAGACCACTCTGCAAAACACAATTTGCACTTTATGGGTACTCTGGATAATGTATGGATTAATAAAGAGGATTAGCAAAGTGATATTAATTGGCCCATTTTGTTTCAGTATCTAAATCAGTTGAGGAGAGATTTAGAAATATCTGCAAGAAGTAACAACATCAGTGCAGCATGCCTTGTCCATAAATTCTTAGTAATATTCTCATAAAAATATGAAAGTCATTAGGGAGTGTTAACCCTCAACACAAGCCATAATAGACTTTTTTTTCTTCTGCAAGCAGCATAATAGTTTTGTTATGCTTCTTCATTTCCTGAAGCCATTTAGAACACATCATGCACAATGATTGTTATTTTTGGTATTATTATTGGTTGAGATGGGGCAGCCTGGGAGGTTGAGGTGGGGAGATTTCACCCAGTGGAACGAGTAAAATACTTTAAACGCAGATAACATGTTCCTTCTCTGTTTCTAATTCAAGACCGGGAGTACTAAAGCACACCCAAGGTTAGATTTAACACTCCACATGTATTTCAGAAAGTTTGAAAGAAAAATTACTAAAAGAAAAAAAATCCACTGAAAACCTGAAAACTGCTTCAGTAGTTTAATAAGAAAGAAATAAAACACTTCAAGCTGGTGGGTCAGAACACAGCACTGCATGCCTTGTGACGCTGGGACGTTCCATGAGCTCTAACATTTTATATCATCACATTTAAGGAGGGCTCCAACCATCTCCCAGCTTTCCAACAGACTGCACAAAGCAGCAATTAAGATCACAGATGCATACTTAGAATTGCCTCCTGTAGTTCCAATGAATACAAAGGCTCCAAACAACTTTTGGCAGTAAAATTTGAAAAAATACAATCTTGCTTTATATATACACAGTCTATGGAAAAAAAAAATGGTACTCTATAAGATTTTGAAATGGTCAATGCTTATAGAAGGGGAAAAAAAGTTTTTTAGTTTCAGCTCTGTTTACTACTTCTTAATACTCTGCTAATATTGCTCAAGATCTCAGCAACTCTTCTACAGCCACCAGAAGAGTGTAATTCTTCAGAAATTTTTCATCTATAGACTACTGTAGAATATAAACTTGCTTTTCTTAGTCATCATTCATCTTCACCTTACAGGTAAATCATTGAACCTGAAAAGTCTACAAATCACTGACTGAAAGCCATTCAATACGACGTCTTCTCTCTCTTAGAAACTTGCTTTCAAAATACTCTTTATTCCTTAATATCAGATGTGTCTAATAGACTTTGCACTTATTCACCAAGTATCAAGTTTTCTATAAATATTCTCCAGCCCTGGATGATCACACAGACATATTTCAAGAAAAATATACCATGTCAGATACATCTCAACATTATTAACTATTTTTGAATCTTAACTGGCACTCTGAAGTACAAACCACCAGAGTGGCCGGGCCTTGGCATTTAATTCAGGACTGCTATGAGTAAAGCAGATCATACAGCTTCTCAACGGTAGAAACTGTTTTAATATTCATGTTATTGTATTTTAGGAAACTAATAGTTCCTACACATGCCTCTGTACTAGCTGTTCTTGTACTTTTTTTGGTCCCAGCACTTTTTAATCAGTGTCTGGAATGATATTTGGTTATTATTAAAAGAATTGTGGAAAAACACTTTGGAATAGAAATGTTAATTTTTTACATGTTAATTTATAGCTACAATCTGTTCTAACTAGACATTTAAAAGACTGTACTTGCAAATGAATATAATTAGCAAAAAAAAAAAAAACTGTATGAAATTTCTGACAAATTTTGAGATCAACTGTTTACTTAGAATTTCACTAGTAGAATTTTAAAGATGAATCAGTTTTGACCTATGTTTGTTCATACTCACATAACAATACATTAAATAAATGATAAATATATATGTATTGTTTACTGTGCTGTGCTGAGCTGTGGAACAACTTGTCATAACAGTGTGTTGTGGTTTAGGAAGGGTACTCCCCAGCGTGGTACTCCTGCTCAGACTCTCCAAAACATGTGCCACCCACTCGCTCCCCCTCCCTTCCCTTTGCCCCTGCAGCAGGATGGAGAGGACAGCTGGAGGCACAAAAGGTAAAGATCAGGGGTTGAGATGAGAACAGTTTACAGGAAACAGCAACAAGAAAACCAACAGTAACACTATGAATGAAAGAGCACACAAAGAAAGAATTGGCATGCAAATTCTCACCCGTGACAGCACCCAACTGGTTCCTCCACTACTCTACAGCACCTGGTCCCCGTCCCTGGAAAATGATGTGAGGTGGTGCAGAATAACCTCTGGGTCCTGGCCATGCCCCCTCCTGGCTACTGCAAAAGTCAGCCCTGTCCTGGCCAGAAGTAGGACTATTTTTGAACAAAGCTTTCACTTACTATTAATTTTGCACATTCCATGAAGAACATTGTCTCATTTCTACATTAGTGTTGCAATTAATATTTGTCTATCATACACAGTTTGCTTGCAATTAACCCAGTAGCTCAGACTGAGGCCTGTAAACTGGGATACCTGTTCTCCTGGAGTAAACACTGGTCTCTCTATTAGACTAAATAGATTTCCAGATCTCTTAAAAGGACCCAACATGAAGAAGCTTGTTTCACTTCTATGCAGTGCAGTCATCCTGCAATTAACATACATATAATTACTAGTGTTTAGAACAAATGCAAATGCTGCTCAATTAAAATTCAAACCCAGGCTACAAATGAAACTTCTAATTTTTGTTATGTTGCAGTAATGACATTAGGTTACTGCAAAACGCAGGATGTATTTGTTTTGGTGCTGTTATTTCCTTTTTTTCCTGAAACCTCCTGCTTCCCAATTCAGGATGCTGAAGCCAAAAAATTAAATTGGAGTATACTTTAAACATCAATTAAACTGAACACTAGTGTCATTTCATGAACCACACTGCAGTATGGAGAACTACACAAACAGGTATTATGAAGCTGTTCTCCTAATTAGCCCATAAAATGGAAAAGATGCACATGAGGAATCAAAGCTACTTAATGTGAAACTATTTTGCCACTAAGCTTCTAGGCCTCTTATTGTGATATTTAATACAGCCCTAGATTCCAGCAATTAAGATTCAGCAAAAGATTAGAAAGCTTTGTTGATCTCTCCCAATCAAAATGCCTTGCTCTTCTTCGTGCCACTAAAGATAAACATTTTGCTTCTAGTCAGCTATTTCAAGTATTAAAGAAAAAACAAAAAAAGAAACAAACAAAAAAAAAAAAACAAAAACAAAAAAAAAACGGAAAAATTATCTGCAAAAGCTGAACACCCACACCTCTTTCCACAAATGTTCCTTCTTTACCGCCACTAAAACTCACACGCATCTTCTCAAATACTTAAAATGTTACCTCAGAACCAGTCAGTGTCATCTGATTTTAATCCTACGTTTAGTAATTTAATAGCATGTTGTTCCAAAGACATTTAGAAGAGTCAGCCCCTTTGTCATATATGCTACCTGTATTCTTTATGGCTTTTGTGTATGGAATGATGACATGTTAGGAACTCCTCTATACAATACACTGCAGCGCTATTATTTGCTAATCCAAAGCAGGTCACTGTCTGGAAGACAAAGAAACACTTCTAGCACTGAAACACTTGGAGAAAGGCAAAAAAATTCAAGTAAGACAAATGGATCCAACCTCATTTGGTGATGCCTTGGGGCATCACCAAACTGACCACCAGCATGTTTGTCTGGGTTTTATAATGAGGGAAAGTCACATTCTAATTTCAAACAATTATGGAATAATTAAATACAATTTCAAAAAAACTTAGGCAACATCGTTATGGCAGCAGTGAGGCATTAGTTACATTAGATCCAGATTGTTAAACTCCTACATATTCGTATGTGCTCAAACTTTGTCCAGCTGAAGACACCATTTGGTAAATTCCCTGGAAGCCTAAGTCCATATAGAATTGACACAAAGTGGAGCAGACTGCAGTGTTTGAGGTTTAGTGCAGATACAGACGTTTTCATGAAGACAGGTGACATAAGGCTGGAACAGCTCTTAAGCTCCCACAGTCACCAGAAGAAGCAAAAATCCTCAAGAGTAGGATCATATTTACAGAAAAATGCACATGTACTAAAGGAACCAGCTGAACCTTCTGGAGCTAAAGAATGAAGTCATTTTTGTGGATAAAAAAGCTGATGTTGCAGGAAGAAAAAAGAAGCAGAAAAGTTGCTGGCAAACATGGGTTTGAGTAAAATGACGCTTACAGCATCTACCAATTAGATTAAGAAAAAGATGTGTGCTTGCCTCATAAACAAAGTAGAGCTACCAATCAAGAGATGCGTGGACTAAGTGGAGCTACCAATCAAACAATGCATGACCGTGTAGACCACAATAAGAAGTAAATATAAACAGTGTTTAGAAGCACAAAAAATGGCTTTTGCTTGATTCATATTGAATCACACAGGAGTCCTTTGTTTTCTCTCCTCACTCAAGGCCTGAATTCTGTCCAATCAACTTATTATATTTGCCTTGCTACTCATCTGCTTCTATGAATCTGGCACTTCAGACTTCTGGAATGTTTCTTAGATGTTTTATTACCATATGTGGAAGCTATTAGAACACAACAAAATGCATAGTTCTACACATATAGCTTGGTCACACTTTGCTGATCCTTACTTTACCATGTGGGATCTGACTATCTGTGGGATCCTTGCTATTGCTCTCTCGTGAGCTGGCTCTTGGTCCAGTGCTGCAAGACAACTTCATCCAGAGATGAGGGCTAAGACTCACCCCATGACATTTTGATTTCAGCCAGCAGGCTTTGTCTGGTCCCTGCTTGTGCTGGTTTTGGCTGGCATAGGGTTATTTTTCTTCACAGTGGCTTTTATGGGGCTGTTTTGGATTTGTGCTGAACACAGGGTTGATAAAATAGAAGTGTTTTTGTTATTGCAGAGCAGGGCTTACACAGAGCCAAGGTCTTTTCTGCTTTTTGTATGGCCACAGTGGTGAGGAAGTTGAGGATGTATAGATTGGGAGGAGACACAGTCAGGACAGGTGGCCCCAGCTGACCAAAGGATATTCCAGACCACATGGCATCGTGCTCAGTATATTAAGTTGCGGGTAGAAGGAGGAAGTCGGGGACATTTGGAGTGATGTCTTGATGGTGTTTGTCTTCCCTAGTAACAGTACACATGATGGGGCACAGTTCTCCTGGGGATGGCTGAGCACTTGCCTGCCCATGGGTAGCAGTGAATTAATTGTTTTGCTTTTCTTGTGTCTGTGGCTTTTGCTTTCCTATAAAGCTGACTATATCTCAATCCACAAGTTTTCCAGCTTTCACCCTTCCAATTCTCTCCCCAGTCCCACTGGTGGGGGAGTGAGCACGCAGCTGCCTCGGGTTTGGCTGCTGCAGGAGTTAAGCCACAACACTGCTGCTCCCATGTGAAGGATCCAAAGGGCTCCAAGTAATTCCTTGCTACTCTCTATGCATTGCATCAACAAGCTTAAAAACCCTTACCAGAATCTCATAAACCTATACTCACCTCATGACAACTGTTTCGCTATATTTTTGATCAATTGAGGTTTAACCATCTGTAACTTCTGGATAAACCTTGGATATCTGAAGCCTCAAACCAGGATATTGCTATCAGTGGGCTCACACCAACAAGGTCTTCTATAAAAACATGGTCTTATGTCCCAAAAGAACACAGGCACGCAATTTGTAAGAATAAGCAGGATCATCACACATTTTCTCACACCTGTTCTTCTACTGGCCAGAAATAGACTGACAGCCAGCAGCACCACACCAGCATTTAGCCTCACTACTGTGTGAAATTGTTAGGTGCTGGAAAAGCAAAGCAGAATTAATTCCATCTGTAGCTACCTTTAAGAAAAGTGACTAGCAAATTTATCTCCCTTGCAGCCTCAGAACACTCTTAAAAAGAGGCAGATTAAAAAAAAAAAAAAAAAAAAGGCCAAGAGTTTTTAAAAAATAAGAGTGGTTACAGAAGTAACTTATAAAAGAGTAATAGGGAATGATGCTTATGAAACAGAATTTCTGAAACTAAAAAACTTTAAAAAGAGTGAAAATTCCTTTTCAAGCCTTCATTAAATTCAGACTAAATACTTTACTACTTCAACCTCCCCATCATCATCTTCATTCATAAACTTCTAACTAGCTGCAGGTTGATTAAAAAAAAATTCTGCTGGTGTGTGACAAGTTGAAAGTAGTACAACATGAAGGTTAAAAATTCAATGATTTTAATACAACCCCTGATTGAGGTAATTTACCATTCATACTATTTTCATTCAATATGAGTTGTCATTTTACCAGCCCATTCTTACATAGTTCAATAATGATAAGGTTAGCTTTGAAGTGATTCTTTTATGTTAATGACATTCTCCACATGTTGGGTCATACTTCGGGTTAAAGAACTGAAAATGTAAATGAATGCCCATTAGGGTGGGTAATAGCTGATCATTAACTTTATATTTTATTAGATCTGCCAACCTCACTCACTCTAATTAAAGGACAGTGATTTCTTTTTATCCCCCCCCAACACTACAAACGTACTATTTCAAAGTTAGATGCCTATATTTTTGTAACACAAATTTAGTGGGTTTGCCCTTCTACCTATATTTTTTTCTAGTTTACATTAGTACATTAATTAGCCGTCTTACAGAATATTTTCACAGTAATTTAAGTAAACACATTCCCAATAATCTTATTCTCTTATTTTAGAAAGGAAGAAAGCTGCAGAGTGCAGCGATCCGTTAAAGCAAATGAAGGGAAAAAGCCTAAATATTGATGAAGTTTGTTCTATTCTTTTAAAATTCTAAAATTATGTTCTACTACTTTAGTCACTTTCTAAAGGAATGAACCTATGCCACTAACACTCATTATGCAAAACAACAGTTTACTTACAAGTTTCCATGCCTTCATCATCATCATCTGCTACAGGTTTATCGTATGATTTGTCTATGGCAGCTCTGAAGCTTTCGTTGCAGCCTCGTCCTCGGATAATTCGTGGGCGTGGGCGGTGGAAAGGAATGTCACCATTCAGAGTCACCTCAGCAACGGCTGTCTGCAAGCTTTCTAAGGAGCTGGATTTCTTCAGACCTAATGAAGGCCCCACATCTCTGGTTGGGGAACCTTAGTGATTTAAAGGGGGAAAAAAAGTAATTAGAATTAGTATTGAGAACAGCATGCTTGATTATGCATATCCATCCTGAAAGTCTTTGGGGACACACTTAACATTATTCACATCATCTCTCAATAATCTGTAGGGAATTCTCCACAGATTTGTTGGTCTCAGAAGCAAATGAGTATGTCAAGTCACAGTCAACGGAACTGACAATGTTAGCAATGTCTGGCTTTTCAAATCAGTGAAGAGAGACCAACATCCATTACGATTATTTTACACAATTTAAATGACAAAGAAATCACAGGGCTTTAAAAACTTAGCTCATACAACGAGCACAGATGCATATCTAACAGCATCTTACAAAACAATTAACTGTTTTTGGTTTGAGCAGAAAATTTCCTCTGTACTAGCAACTGATGAACAGAGAGCAGATTATGGGCATGAATCCTACCATGTTTAGTGTAACAGTCATGCAAAGTAGCCTGACCTCTAGCTTCAAGGAACATGCTGTTTGTCTGAGCTTTAAAGACTTGCATCAAATTGCTAACAATTTCATAATTAAATGCTTCTGAGAAGTATCAGCTGACTTGCCCAGATTATGTGAAATTGCTTAACAAAAATCTGTGGAAAGGACCCAGTAAAATGGGCAATACCAGTTATCCAGTTGGAAAATAAACACACTCCTGGCAGTCATGACGCGTGACTGTTAGGGCAGCACTACTACAGCTGGGGCTGAGGGCAGCTCTTATCACTGATAAGAGGGCAGCATGTCCAGAGATGTGCCAAGGAAGCCTCAGACAGTGTTCTGCAACAGCCTTTCTCCATCCAGACTTCACTTCTCAGGTTTGTGGGTTAAATGTAGAGCCTTTGTTCTTAGACTACCACTCGCACTGCAAATCACCTCACAACTGCACAATGAGACCTCATACTAAAGTTAAAACTAGGAAGAATCTTTCAGGGGAAAAAAAATCAAAACACACCCCATTTTATTGATTTTATTCAAAAGTGCAAGTACAGTCTTAGCTAGATTTTCCACAGGACTTGGGAGTGGAAAACAAGATGAGGTGGGACAACATCATCATGGCTACATTTCCTAAAATTATGAGACCAGAGCCTTCATTTGTAATATGAAATTTGCACTTTTTCTCCACCCAAAGGGAGCACAGAAGAGAACTGTTATGGCACCACAACAGTCCCAGGTGGTAGGCTGTTACCTAGTTGACATCAGCATCCTTATCTGGCAAAAATAAATTTCACAGCCAGCCACCACTGAGAGCCAGAGCCAAGGCCTGAATCCCCAGGAATACCGAAATTCTTAACAGTACATTAGTAAGCATAGGTGTGAATAAAGGTGTAATAAAGGAAAACTACCTCTTTTAAGCATTCAGCTCAGAATAATACCGAGTTCTGAAGATGGTCCCTATTCTGGTAGATACTAGGAGACAGCATCTGTCACTGCTCTTCATGAAAGGTATGTGAAGTTACCTTAAATTGGGGAAAACTGCTACTGCACTACTAAAACTATTCAGTATTAGTTGGGGAGGAAGGGGGGTGTCTGTCCCCCACAGAAGAGATGCTGAACAGCAGCATGGCAAATTTTCTCCACATCATTTGTTACCTTGGTATGAGATGAAGCAAGGCAGTGAATGCTGTCAATTTCTATTCAGCTATTAAAAGTCTGAGCAATTACATTAAACTGAAATCCCTCAGATCAAATAAATTCAAACAGCAGCTGTCAAAGTATTTCCCTTCAGCTGCCCTACTGATAAGATTAACTTGTAAACAGAAACAAATGAAAAATCTACCCTCCCAGGTCTACACAACTCCTGCAGTTTGGTTCCCCCGAAGTCTGTAGTCCTGCTGCTTGGACCCTTGGTCAGAAATAAATGCACCCCAACAAATGAGAAATGTTTTCTTCATGAATTCCCACCTCCCAGAAGAAGCCACCCTCTCACACACAGTCTGTACTTATTAGAGGGCTGAGGGTTGTGAGGATGGTTGGGCAGAGCACAGGGCCAGCTGGGACCAGAGAGGGTCGGTGGCTTCCCAGCTGTGCAAACAAGCTGCAGTCTGGAATTGCCAAACTTCTGAAAATGGCCTGAAGTCTAAGGTGAGCATTTTACAGAACATTCTCTCTGCCAAGTAAAAGCACTCCAAATTAGACAGTGCCCTATAAAACTGTCCACTTTCTAGTCCATGGTCAAATCTGCTATTCCTCCACTAATGCCTGCAGTATACAAGAAATGAGACTTTAATTTGCTTTTTATTTTTCAAGATTGTATTTTTTTTTAATTGTCTATGAGACAGAAAGAAAAAAAAAGGATGTAACATCTTGGAGGAAAAAAAAAAGAGGAAATGGGACAATCATATATAAACCAGCTGTTTGACAGATCCAATTTCATACACAAAAGGAAAGGGTGTCCTCTTACATAGCAACTTACTGTAAACTTCCTTATTCCACATTCTGCTTTGTAACATTTCAAATGAAATGCTCATATATCTCTTCCTAATCAGAGTGGCTCTTTTTGTAAACAGTAATTACAAAGAAGGCATTTATGTGCCCATTTGTGTTCATAAAGAACATTAAAAAAAGTTCAATTTCCTGACACCCAATATAGACCTTTGTGAGAACTCTATTTATGTAAGCTGTGTTTTCCCAAAGGATGTCCCATCTGGGATATGACCTAATGTTGAGTACCATAAAACTAATAATGGATTACATAAATGATAAGAATATTTATTGAACTTGGGTGGCCATGAACACAAATGTGAACAGGTTGCAGAATCTGAAATGGGGAAATCTCCTCTCACAAGCAATTTTATCAGTGTGATCACAGAGCTATGTATCTTTTAATACCTTCACTATCTCCTATGGCTACTTCATAGCAAATCTTACTATTCTAAAAATAGTTTGGTGTCCCTGTAAATAGTGTGTTATGAATTTATTACTGGAATTCACCAGTCAGAAAGTGAGTCGTTTACCTATAATCTGGTAAACACCAGCAAACTTTCTTTAAAATGGATTCTGTTTAAAATTTATGAGTCACATCAAAACGCTGTTTTCTAAATACAAAAATGTCAGCATTTTCTTCCAGCCTTTACAGCACTGGTGGTAATCATCAGAAGCGTTATCTGCTCAGAATGAGCTCTACTCCTATTTTGACACCAGAATTTAAAGTAGAAAAAAGGAGAGGAAAAGACACATCTACCTAAAGCATATTTATATGACTGAAGATGAAAGGGATTCTTTTATCATTTTTAAAATTTGAAGTTTATCAAAATCTCCCTTTCCAATGATTTTCTTAACAAATACCCTTTGAGGCAGATTCATTCCTCTGTATCCCAGCAGCCCTCCTGCCGTGACTGCCACCATGCATCCTCCTCACAGCTTGGCAGTGCCCACACCCTGTCCTTCTCCCAAGGGCTTTGTGACCTGCCAAGTACAGCCCCTGTCCCCCACACATGTCCCTCCACTCCCTGTGTCCCCAGCTGGCCAGTCCTTGGGGACAAGGACCAAGCCTTGCCCTCCCAGCCATGCAGCCACCCCTTGTTCATGCGTGACTGCGCAGGTGCCTCTCCCACGGCACACACACCTAGGAGACACTGAGTACACAGACATCGCACAAAGCCTGTGCGCTGCTCCCTATCCCAAGTCCTTTGTTTCTCCCTTGTGCTGACACTGTTTAACAACTCACTGTGCCTCCCCTTATCTCACCCTAAGGTAATTATTTATACAGTGACACCAATCCGCTTGGGTGATTTGCAAAGGCAGAGCCCACAATGTCAAGGGATATATTATGTTTTGTCCAGTGGCTAATTTTAGTCTATAAAGCAAATTTTTCATCAGCACGTTCTTTTAAATCATTTAAAATAACAATTTTTTTTTCTTTCTGAAAAATTAGTTTTATGACCTGTCAAGTCAAATGCTACCTGCAACTGATGCCAAAAACTTCTCTGGATTTCATTAAACCAGTTTTGCAAAGGCATAAAGTCTACTTTCTAAACACCTTCTTGAAGGACATTATCAGTGAGTCTATTTACTTAGTAATATCTGCTCCATTACATGTGATAAATTTTTCCATTTCTAGTTCAGTTCAGACACTAAGAGATTAACACTACATCTGGGGAAGGCAAGAGAGGAATAAAGCAAGAAATTGCATAAAAACCAGTTTAATTTTGATTCTGTTTAATAAAAGTTTAATTAAAAAGCATTGTGTAGGAATAAATCAATAAATAATTTAAATAAATGTTATTTGATTTTTTTCTTTTTCATTTTCATAACATATATGGAAAAATAACCACCTAGAGCTATAGTATGCTTGGGACCCTATAAATGAGCCATGCTCAATTGCTACTGAATATACTTCTAACCTCTAGGATGAACTGTAAACACTACAAGGATTAGGTACTTCAAGTGAACTATAGAAAGAAAAATAATTAAAAAACTATTACAGTAACTAGAGCTGGGGAGTTCTATGCTCTCCTTTTCAGCCAATACTATTAAATCCAACTGTGACAGTAACAGAGTTTGTTTTTATCTTTTCTAAAGTAAATAATTGCTGAAGTTTTCTGGCTTCTAGAGTTCATTAAAGCATAGTTCACCACACATTTGAAGCTTTTTTCTTAGAACCAGACAATTTTTAAGCCAAACTACAGTAAGTGGTTTGTTTAACAGCTACATCCATCTTCAGTAACGGGAGATATCCAGTGTTTATATACAAAACCTGGTTAAAAGCACGCAAAATAAATAAAATAAAAGTACAGCAAAAGGTGTTTTCCTTTTTTCCAGCCACTGAATTTTTTTTCCAGCACATTTGCTGTGCACGAAATATGTAACTGCCTAGTCCAGACAGCATGGTCATGCTCTTTCACCCAAGTTGTCCAACTTGTCTCCTTCTTTTGGAATTTAATCCAGGTGTTACACATAAAGGAAAACTACACTCCATTCATACCACCCTTTACTGATACCACCAAAACCACTATGCATCTTTAATAACTGAGTATTGTATTTTTCTAAAACACATGGGTTTTACACCATTCTAATCACATCCCATTCAACTACACAGGTTAATAAGAAAATGAAAAATAATTTACAATAATTTTGAGTTTGGGCTTTAACTTGTTTTTATGTGAATAATGCTTAGAGGTGAAGACAGTTCCTAAGCACCAATTATTACCACAACCATTAACACTATTCATACATTCACACTCTGATGGCTTTAATCCTCTAAACATTCATACATTTTGATTTTGTTTACTCATTCTTTTTTTGCAAAGCTGCAAGTCTATGGCCATATTCTGCAATGTTTTAAAAGCTAGAAGACTTATCTGTTCAAATAGAAATTATAGTTTTATCACTTGATTACTTACAGCTTTTGAGTATTCCTACTCATGTTATACAGTCCAGTTAAACAGAGATGCAGTTGTGAATTAGTAAATGTAAATTCTCTATTGAATGCACTACTCCTCAAATCATGCTAAAATAAATAATATTTTCAGGTTAAAAAGGTGAATTGTTCCTAATTAGAGCTAAGTAATGTTATGGTATCCTCTGGATCTAGCCTAATTAAATAGCATTCTATGGGTCAGAAGCTAACTTATATTAATAAATCATAAAGGTTCATAATTGCAGTTGGTGCATTATTTTAATTACTAATAAAAAATATGCCTTGAAAGCTATTTCTCATTATCATTTTGTGAAACATTACAATGAATGGTATGTGGAAAAGATTCTATTTACATATTCTTTTGTTCTGTTACGATGCTCATGTTTCAGCTCCAAAAGCAAATCAACTTGCACAAAAAATCTTCAACTCAATGCACAACATGTATGTGATGACCACTTAAGGAAAAGGCAGCAGTTTTCTAATTAAAATAATTAGTTTCAAGCACTGTGTTAGCACTGTAATAGCCAAACACTCGACTATTCTAAATCATCTCTCTGTGCACTACAGTTTGAAGCTAGGAGGAGATTTTCCAAGATATTTTTTTGAAAGGACAAAAAATCCCAAACAACTCTGAATATTTATGAGTTTAAAGTGTAGAAACAGGTGTCTGCCTACAATCACATGCATGACCTGGCTGAATATGCTACCCTAAATACTTATCTCTATAGAAAAATTTCCTTTTTCTGTACGACTTGATTATTCACAATAGAAAGCAGCCATGCAAGTACTGGAATATTCATGTTTTCATGCAATTTGACTGGCAGTTCTGTAATTGTGGTAAGCTGCTTTGACCAAGGTTTCTATAGCAACAGCCTTACTGTCAATTCTTACCTGTTTTCTGGTCATCCATTGTACTGAGCTTAGTCTCGTCAGCTACTGTTAAAAGGTAAATGCATAACGGTTAGCCCAGTTAGTGCCCATGCCCCACATGCACTCAACATTCCTCCTGGTTTGCATATTTTCTTTTCAAGTTAGGGGACCTTAGAAATGTCCTACTTCATGCAAATAAACTGCAAGAGTAAGCAAACATTCTGGGTAGAAGTGGCAGCAAACTAGTAACCTTCATGCAGTCAGTCATTCACATCACAGGCAGGTACAGTATGTTATTGACACGTTAGCACACGCCACTAGTCAAGACAAGTCAACACCTCCAATCTGACTGCAGCCTGAGGATGTTTGTGAATTAGGGATTGTAGGCAAGACACTCACAACTATTGTAAAGGAGGGAATTGCATTATATTTTATTATCCTGAGTAGGGAATTCTGTGTGTTTAAGCCATCAAAACTCACTGTTTGAGGTTACTAGAGTCTGTACTTCAGAATCTAAATTCAGTGGCAGAAAAATTGATGGGCTTGTTAGCAATTACTTATTCTCAGTTGGTTTATCAGTTAAAATGATCACTGTGATTGCCTGTCTTAGCCACTGCTACTTTATAGGGCTTCTGATATAAATATTAAAACTTGGGTCTCAAACAGATGTCAAACCATTTTCTAATTCTGAATTCATCTACAAAATGAGAGACTATGAAAGATCTTTAAGGCTAACTGCATTATAATAATGGACTGAGAATAAACCCGGCTACCCAGAACCACAGTGTGGTACAGTTTTATACAATCATTCTCTATGAATTGGCAAATGCATTTTTCACCTCCTTTTTAATAAATACTGTTTACTGCATTTAGGTATAACCACATATCCAGAGGACTATGATATTTGAATGTATGGACATTTACAAACAACAAACAACACCCAGGCCACTTGGCCATTCAAGTTAGTACTTTACTACCCACAAGTAGACATTGTGTGCAATACTACTGCACATACACAATCTGTTTGGAATTATAAAATCTATATACTTACAACATGAAAATCAGGTTCAAATTAAAAAAAACAAAATTGAAAAAACATCACTCACTACCTAGATCCATGCTTTTGGATTTTCGTGTTTTAACAAACTCCAACTGACTGGCATCTGAAAATTGCTTTGTACGCTTTTCTGACATGCTCTGGCGTCCAAAACCCTCTCGCTGGAAGGCAAGTACTGGATCAACATCTGGACTAAGAGTGCTGTAGGAAGGGAAAAAAATCATGCGAACATTTATCAAGATCACGCAACCTTTCACTCTTCAGAGAAAACCATTTATTTAGCACGTGACTTCTACCAACGATTAAGTTCACAGTTTTAAATACACCACTGCAAGTATTCAGTTACACACACAATGGATTTGTTTTACTGCATTAAGCAATTCTAGTTAAAAAGTACCAAGAATTTCACTTACACTTTTAACAAAAGATATACACATCTGGTGTACTATACATATTCTATCAGAACATAAAGTCCAACACAGGAATAATTTGCAGGAGAATAAAACAGTTCTTTTTTTCTTCCTGAGAAACAAATTTATTCTATTGATAGAAATTTATCTGGTTTGTCTTTATCAGAAAATGTTTTTACTAAAGCATAAATAGAAACTGTGCTGCCTGAAGCCCACAAAGCTTGAAACTTCGTAATTTAAAAATTCTGCATTAAAATTTCTCTCCATATGTGAAATTTCTTGTAGATTTTTCATAGCTTCTCTTGCTTTTAGCCTGGTTATGACAAACAACCATATATTTACTCATTGCTTCCCCATAGAGCAAGTATTTGCCACAGTAGATCCACCCCCTAATCAGAAAAGGGGAGAACTGTATTTGTTTTTTGTTTCTTCTGTGGGTTTCTAAACTGACTTCAGCTCAGGGAGTCAGGTTTTCAGCGAGCTGCCTCAGAAACATGCTGAAGATAGATTTATTAATGGTGCTCGAAGACTGGCAAAATCATGAGTGCAAGAATGAAGGCAAAATTTGGTGCACAAGCTAAAAACATTTTTTCAAAAGGCAAGATTGCATACTGCTAATAAACAATACGAAAGGAAATTTACAAAAAGATCTTCTGGCTCCTAGAAAAGGGGATAGTAATATAGATCTCTACTTCAGCTGGCACAAAAAGAAATCAAAAGCATAAAATACTGAAAAAAATCAGTGTTTTAGACCATTGTTATCTATCCTATACGTAAATGATCCCTCAAAATCCCCTCTTTGAACGCTGTTGTACATCAAGATAAAAAAAGTTAAATATTTTGTCACTGAGATCTCTAAATAGATCTCTAAATACCACTCAAGATATTTTGTTTAGTACCATCTTACTGTTTAGTACCATGTTTCTAAAGAATTGTTTTTACTGTAAGGGCTAAGTATAATACACATCTCATTCCTAGTGAGAAACAGGCAAATGGTGAATTTTTGCAAAAAAAACAAATTATACTTTTAAATTCTGTAACATGCACATGTTTATGTATGCCATGTACTCTAATTTACAAAAGTATCTTTGATCAAGAAACACCTGGGTATTAGGCAAAACAGAGAAAAAGAGGTAAGGAAAGTGTCCAAAGGCATAAAATACTATAAAAGATGAAAATCACTATCCTCATTGCCAGACAGCCAAAAAGAAATTCAGTCTAGTAATGGCAGATTTACAAATAATAAGATATGTGCTTGTGACTGGCATATAATACTTCAGTGTGAGCAGGATCAGAGCTTATGTGAATAAAGCCAATGTCAAGTGCCTTTTGACTTTAATGTTTCTGGCTCAGGCTCATAATGTTTTACATTTAATTACTGTAACTATTTCAGAGATGTCTGCGCAATTTAGCAATGTTCTCAAGCATATGCTTAAAAGCTCTGATGAATCAGAGACCATACTCAAAAATAACTATTTAGTCCTAACATTCACTCCCACAAAATAGGGAAAAAATTATCTCCTCATGATAGAAAGATAAAACAGACAAGGCCAATATACACTTCTAGCATTTATAGCAGTGCAACATGTAGCTGAGTAAGAACCATCTAAATCTGAAAAGGTCCTCCAAAGTGACTCCAACTGAACTTACAGGGTTTCAACACCTTTCATAATCAGATCATAATTGACTTTACCAAGGCCACACATAAGTTTTTGGCTCCCTGCTAGTCAGCCCTGTCTCTGAAGGCCAGAAAAATGTGGTTTTACTAAGTGAGAATTTTTTTCCAGCAACATCTGTTAGCACAGGCTCACGTTTGTTAAAGTGATTGGCTTCATCTTGCCGAACAAAATGTATCTTGTGACACTTTCTTCAGAAAAAGTGAACTTATAAAATTATTTGTTTTGGCTCTGTGCTTCTTTTCTCATACAAGCTTGCTTTGATCCACCTATATAAAACTTCTAGTAGAGTAAAATATTATTTCCATGTAAACACAGCACACACTTATATGTTGAACTTTAAGTCCTAAGAACAGACTAGAACTCCAGTTCAAATATAACTTGAAAAGGACACCACAGGTCCCAGAGAGAGCAGTAGGGTCTGCACATGGCATCAGCAACTGGAAATTTGGGAGGCTGGAATCCAGCATTTCCACTGATACCACTTTTAAAGACTTTCTGCTTCCCTTATCTGGCCTTGTTACACCTCCCTTCCACACATACTTATTAAGGGAATTATTATTACACGTTTGCATAGTATCCTGCACCCTAAAGGTGCTACTTAGTGCCTTTATTTGAGCCCTACGTAGAGTTCTGAATTTTTAAGTCTTGTTTTACTTCTATTATTAAGAACCCATGAGTGTGTTTCAGTAATTAAGGAAGGAGTGGATCACAGGAGTCTGAATGCATGTACATTGTCTAAAAGTATTCAAAAGTCCCCAAGAAGAGCCACAACTGCAAAAGCCAATGAGCACAGAGGAGGAATTAATGTCCCTAAAAATGCCTCATTTTAATATTTTTCAACTACATCAATAACAGACAGAGGTGAATTTATTGCAAGTCATTAAGCAATGCCAAATGCAATTTACTATATTCTAGAATACTTAACAAATAAGATTTCTGGAATGACAGCTGATCCTTAAAAGAATGTAACCGTCTTCTGACCCTCAATGTTATTAAAATTCCATTTATTAATCCTGTCTTATTGGCCTTTTGTTTTCATAACATTTTCATCAAGGATTAGGGAGATATTGTGAGCCTGAAAAAGCTTACATTTTCTTCTGTGATTCAGAACAGCTGCCATTCTTGTTTGGATAACCCTTCATCCATATTCTTAGTTTTACCCTTTGTGCCTTCCAGCAAAATCATACAATGCACCTTCATTTTACAAGTCTTCCTTCATCCATTAGCAACAGGAAATTGTAGCAACAATCTAATTCTATTGCCATTTACTTTTATTTACAAATAGAATACATTAGATACTAAAGCACAACACTGCTTTAAGTGCCTCAACTCTTTTAAGTGCCATTGTATCTGAAGACCTTTACAGTTTCTCATACACAAACTTAATTTTTTTTGAGTGTGATCAATTCTACAATATCTAATACCTGTTTTCTTTACTGTTACTTAATTTACAAAGAAGTGTATGAATAGCAAGACACACTGTAGAATTCAAAGTAAAAGCTTCTGCAGTTTTCAAATGGGTTTTAACTTTATTTCATAGGATTTTGCTCACATTCAGCTAAAAATACTCCCTCAGAAATAAGCTATTATGTGCAGGCTTGAGGACGATTCTATTTAAATGTCTCAGATTCTCAGCTTTTACAAAAGACAAATGGACTTTTCATGAACCCAGATTACAGGTATGACTAGTCCATAAGAAGAACTGCAACATCAAAAAAAAAAAAAAAAAAAAAAAAAAAAGGTAAATGACAATGAAAAAATGACATTTTCATACAATCATTAAAACAGAGCTTAAAATACAGAATTCAATTCCTGGACATAAGATAAAATAAACTAGTTTAAAGCAGAGAAGAAGCTGACAGGTGCATATCAGCCAGCAGGTGCTATTGCTGTTCTATTAAGATATTGCTGACACATTCATAACAGGCTCAAGAGACAAGAAAAACAAGAAAATTCTAGTACTTCACACCATTTGTGGTAATTATCCAGCTTCAAGAAGTAGCAGCGTACAGAGGTGGGCTTTTATTTTGCTATTACTATAGATAATTACAGGACTTGTAAATTAAATCTTAGATCAGTATTAATTGTACTAACTAAGCAATAAACAGTATTTCTTTGCCAGGAACTTAAGCAAGTCAATAATGGAGCTCAATGCATTTCTCATTAAGGCACTTATGTTAAAACGTGTTAAAGTAATCGGAGAGTCAACCTAAGACTCACAAACGTTGTTTTTACTATGGATTAAATATATAAAGTTACTTTCCATATCTTTAAATGCGGAACTGTTACTTTCTGTATATTTAAATTCAGAGCTATTACAGTACATTGTCTTTGCAAATCATCTAACAGTATGAATAGTAGTTCCTCACACGTAATGAAGAAATCTTAACTAGCTCTTTTTGCATAAGCATTAGACAGAGGCAAATCAAAGAGCTGTGACCTCTAAGTAGATTTAAAAGATTTGTACATTATTAGGAAAAGCAAAGAAGTATACAGAAGTATTGAGATGCTCCTAGATATACAATGGAATATAAAAATAAAATCTTTGTTTTATAAACTTTGAAATATTTACAGTGATGTTTATAAACTACAATTTCCAATGAGTCTTTCATCTTTCATAAACTCAAATGTTTAAATTTTGGTAAGTTATTTTTTTAAAAAGCTAGGTCAGGTAGCAATTAAATTAAAGTCAGATCATCAAAATAACATAGCTATATACTAAGTAACATTTCCACAAATATGCTTTAACACAGCACAAAACTGCAACCAAAGGTATTTGTATAGACTTCCTCCCTGAAACAGGGACAATTACCAGTTTGAAAATAGTAAAATCTAAATGTGACAAAAAAAGAATTAAAATTAGCAGTAGCCAAAAATGTAACTAAAGGAAAAGATGCAACTACAGCTCTCTCTTTTTTTCTTCCACTAATCCATGCTCTTACCAGTCTGTTGACTCATTAATTGCAGCTTTAGCCCATCCACCAGTATCAACAGTGCCAAACCCGACATCATCATGGGAACTGGATGATGACTGGTCAGAGAGATGAGGAGGAAGGACTGACAGCCTGTCATCTTCAATAATGACAGTGTCATCCTGGGGCATGTTCACTGTTGGAGACAGCTGATATTTACCTGGACATAAGGGAGAAAAAAACCCAAAACTAAATAACAGCAGCATGCAGAGAGTGCCTTGAAAAATATTTCATCACAGATGATAAAAGGTTATGTCAAACTGCAGTGCTACTGATAAGAGTGACACAATGCAGATAATAAAATTAACTATAGCTCACTTTGTACCCATCTTCCTGTGCAGAGGTCTGAAAAGTGATGCACACCAGTTGTTTCTGTGGCCTACTGCAAGACCACAAGGTCATAGAAGGGTTGAAGTTTGGAAGAGACTTCTCTTCTGGTCCAACCCTTTCCAGTCAAGCAGAGACACCTACAGCCATGTACCCAGGACCCCAAACAAATTGCTTCTGAGTAGTGCTTCTGCACCACCTCCCTGAGCACTCTGTGCCATTGCATGGTCATCCTCACCCTGAAAAAGCGTTTCCTGATGTTCAGAGGAATCTCCCATGTTTCTGTCTGTGCCCACAGTCTCAAGCCCTGGCTGAGGAGCTGCTCAAAAGCACCTCCCCCAGAAGACAGTATCTCCTCTTGTATCACCTTGTTAACAAAGAATGTGTTCCACAAGGACTAACAGAGGCCATCACTTTTCCTGATGAGTCTGACCCTCATGAAATGAGAAATTATTAAGTGATGCTGGGAAGTGGGCACATGCAAAATTTGGAGAAAAAAAATTACCAAATTCTATTATCAACAAATTCAAGTAAGTTTTAACACTTTTGTTAAAATGCTTAAACAAGAACCATCACATACATGATAGGGACTACATCAAGGCTCAACATGAGTATGTTCAGTGGCAGACTTCATCAGGTAAATTTGTGAGAGTACAAGTTAAAAGATGGCATGATCTTACTAAAACAATTTGTAAAATTGTCACATCTCATGAGAAGAAACACACTAGCTTAATCAACCATTAATCTGACAACAAACTGAAAATTATTCTAAAACTATGATGCACCAGTGTAATATATCAAAAACTTCTACTTCCATATTTTAAACTGCTTCTATGGCCACATCAATTATTTCCATACTTTACTTTCACTATCGGTATGGAAAAAATGTGAACAATTTGGGGAAAATAAGATTTTCCTCTTCTCTGTAAAGGTTTCAGTTACCATCACTACCTTTGCATGCAATTATTAATAAACAAATAAACACACCCCTATGTGTAAAGAGCTAGTAAAAATCCTCACTGCACTAGATAATACATATAGTAATCTTTCCAAAGAGGGGAAAACTGGTTACAAAGGGATCATTAAAGAAGGCTGAAAAAGTGCTGGAAGAAAAAGGTACTGATATTTCATCACTGTCAAACTGAAATGAATGTATGCAGTTTGCATAACAGCTGATTCTGCCCAGCAATAGTTCCTTTGATGGACAGGTTAATGTTTAGCCTGGTAATGTACTTCTTTCCAAACATAATGCCTACAAGACTGTTAACTCTGTAGTTAATAATGTCTCCAAAGAATTGATTGTGAATAGGTATAACCTTATGGCACTCGGCAGATTGAACTTCCCATTTGAGAGGCTACAGTAATTCAGTAACACTTTTAACTTTTCACTACCCTTCTTTATATCTGACAAGGGTGAAGACTGACATTTTAACAGCTGCTTTAGAATTAAGGAGAAAACCCATCTGACATGCCTGTGCTTTTCATTGCAGATGAAGCTAAAAACAGGTGAAAGGTTTCACCTCCAGCAGATGGTTGGACAAACCTCAGCACTGGACTCAAAACATGCCTTGTAGAGAACTCAGCTGAAAATACCCCTGGAGAATTAATTCCACAAGTGTTGTGAGAAACCTTACAAGGAAACATCAAAGAAACTTCAAACCCAGTAATCTTCAGTATATTTGACTGATCTACAAATCTAATGCATTGCTCAACCTTTCTACAAACCTCTTCAAGGAAATAATTTTCCCTTGGGCTGGAAAAGTGCTATTTAGACTCTGAAATTTAGACTCTGACTACACTTCAAGTCCAGTTTTGCATATATTAATTCAACTTCAGTGAGGTAATCCGTAATAACATAAAGTATTTTGGACACTGTACTAAGCAAGGTAAAACAATCTCCCTTTCAAATGTTTCTCATCTCAGAACAATGATGCTCAAATTTCTTGGACAAGTTACCAATCTAAAGAAGCACAGCCTGAGGACTACACCAAACTATTGGGTAAAAAGGGTTCCCATCTGTCTGTGCAGAAAAAGAAGGCTCAGAACTCCAGTACCAAATGGCTGGTCTCCTGGTCTATGAGGATTTTCATCCTACAAGGAAAAATATGCCAAGCAGCATATTTCAAAAAATATTATACACCTTCAAACCTATTATACACCTATAATACAGCAGAAAATAAATTGTACCTGAATTAAACCACCAACATAGAGCCCTCGAAAAAATCTCTGATCACACACAGTACATAGTATGAATAGCAAGTTTATTCATGAAGAACTAAACTGCTCCATGTCCTTTCGAATCTTGAAATTCCCTGAAGTTAGGTTAATATCTTTGCTGGGATAACTTGGCTCCCATACTGACACTGCATTGTCATGGAACTGTTTCTGGCTTGATCCTTGGGCTTTTGCTGTTGCTTTCTCTTTAAAGGACGGTCTACAAAATCTGCTGAACACTCTCACCGTATGTTCAAAACCCAGCATTACCTTATGAATGACTCATGAGCATGTTGATACTGTGGGATTCAGACCAAGAGTACAATGAATGCCTAGAGAATGACTAACAACAAAGATTTCTCCACTGTATAAAGGCCTTGGATTTCAAAAAAGTGCTCAGATCTGTCAACTATTGTAGAAGAGCATCACATTTTGATGAGATTCCTGGCCAAGGAACTACATTCTGATTGTAAAGGGTTATTTTCATTTCACTGAGACACTCACTCTACATCTCTAGCCAAATTTTTGTTACTAGTGCTTCCTTCTGATTCTACCCTTAAGACAGCAATTATTTATGTAGAGAACAGAGTATTTCTTGTTGTGTAGGAACCATCAAACTTCACAAAGTTCTGAGGGATCTTTCAGGATGAAAAGCAGATTCAGTGCAAGCGATTGTTATTCTGTGTACCCCCCGAAAAATATCTTCTGTTTAGTCACCGTTAGCAACAAAACCCACCACGTTCATAAAAAAATAATCAGCAACTAGAAAAAGGAGATGAAAGAGGACTTTGTACTAAGCTGTTTGTTGAATAAGAATAATTTATATAGTCAGCAGCTATGTGTTTGTATATTGCAAAACTCAGGAGCATAATGCATGATATACAAGACCGGTATGTCAGAAGAAGACTTGAATTTTTAATTATAGAGCCAAGGAAACCAGTATAACACAGTTGTTTTACTGAATAACATGCACCCTGGAAATAAAATAAATAAATATAAGGGTTTCTTACAGCCATCTAATTCTTAAAAAACCCAATTTATATAAATAAAATATCCCATCTCCTCCAAACCTGAATACAGAAAGTTGTATCTTTTCTCCATCAGAAATTTTCAGTGAAATATTATCAAATGAAAAAGCATAAGGAAATCTGTAATAGCAATAACCACCTAGAAAAGTAGATCAACATGAGAATCATCAGAAACATGAAAAGATTCACGTAGCCTTATTGCAGTAAGCAAACATTATTTTACATAATTTAAATCACTTCCTAAAATTGGTATTTTATTCCCACTCTCACAGCAAGGCTCTGACAGCCAGTTCTTGCTTGTCAGTTATAAAGGAGTAAGGAAGTTTTCTTGAATACCTTTCCTGAAATTACATTAATGGTATTTAAAAGAACAAAACACTCTCGAAATCTCTGTTCCAACTTTAAGCAATGACTAAAACAAGCAGGCACTTTCCAGACTTTGAAATTGTCACTTTTGAATAGTTTAACTTAGGAAGGAAGAAAACTCAAACCCATCCAAGAGCAAAAGCAGCAGGAAGACCTACTCCTTCCATGAAAACAAACTGTCATCTCCTCACTAAAAAGTACTGAGTACTAAAAGTTTACACAGTTAAATCTATTGAGGGGGAAAACAAAAGACATCAGATGATTCAGAGAGCTCATCAGAGGGGTTCTTGATATGGGGAGAGCACTCAAGGGAAGCAGCACTGCATAAAGCACTCCTTTGGGCTTGTTTTCATGGGCAGGACTGGTGTGGGAAGGTATAGACCTCCAGTGTTCTTCAGCCAGATTGTTCTCAGGACTAATCCTCACTTTTAGGCCAATTTTCAAGAGAGAGAGTCATGTAACACCAAACAAACATTCTCAGGAAAATAAAAAAAGCCCTGCTTTTTTTCTCATTACCAGTTTCAAAAAAGACAGGGATTCCACTGCATGAAAGTGACTGAGTCTTTAAAATGTTAGCTATTCTGAAACAAGTAACTGTGCCTATCTCTCCCAACAGGCAATACCTCTCTGTTGTATGGCACTGCAAGAAAACTTGCATGCAAAAGATTATGAACACTGCAGTTTTAATTTAGTGGTACTGATTAATTCAGAAAAAACAGTCTTATTAGAAAACTGACCATTCCCCAAAAACTGGGTTTAAACATCACAGGTCTGTGAAGCTGCTGTGATTGCAGAAGGGAACAGTCCAACCCTGGAAAGACCAGTTTTTAGTTACACACCGCTAGATCACATTTGCTATGAGGTTCAGGCACAATTTGATTTTCCACTAACGTGCTTCCATGAAAGATTCAGTGAATTAAAGTCACAACCAACCAATTTTTTACATAGTTCCTGGTCCCTGAAAACAATCCAGAAAAGCAATGACGCACAGGAAATCAAAACATTAATGTCAGGTTATAAGAAACTTAGAAAATGAAGGATAGAATTTTTTTTTCTATGTATACAATGCAAAGGTATCTAAAAGTATTAGATGTTAACAGCTTTGGAAATACTTTTTTTGTTTTTTTGTGGTTTAAACATTAATTACTGGCTACTGCTAATAGTAGACTGATGAACTACTAGTTCAATTTGGCATGGCAAGTCTTGTGCTCCTCTGATGTGGAAGTAAACTGCATTGCTGATACATGTGCACTTTCTCAGGGCTCCCTCTCCAATCAACAGACAACGTGTTTAAGTGATAATTTGTTTATATGAGCTCTGTGTGTAAATCCTCTGCAGCACTGATGGAAAAAGCAGAAGGCAGTACTTTGCAAATGTTTTATCTAAAGCTCTGACACCACAAGAACTAGTTCTTTCTATGGGAGAGTAGTGCTAAAGACTTCAAATTATTTTATCACTCCTTAAATTTGTTGACAAACAAATACAATTTTTTCTAAATTTTTTCTCTTTAAGAGCATATGACTTGGGGTGACATGGTTTCACACTGCCTTGATTTTCATGTGCACATTTTTTCTTCCAAGCTGCACAAAATGAAATGCAATAGAACAGAATATGATATGTTTCTAATTACTTTTGCCCAAATGCACAAAAAAGGGCAAAAGACTTAGAAGAAGGTATTTAGGTATTTCTTAGAAGAAATACCCTAAATAGCAAACTTGTGGATTTTCAGAGAGTTAACAACAGTCCTATTTTGCTACCACAAAGAAAATGCAAAATCCAAAATCCAGGAATTATTTAAAAAAGAAAATGTGGGTAAAAAAAAAAAACCCAAACCCAACCAAAATGAAAAAAATATAGGGTGAAAAATATATACAAACTGTTGACCGAAAAGCCTAAGTGGTAGACTAATTTTCTAAGGCCAAAAACTAATCTACAGCAGTTGAAAACTAAGTTATGCCTTGTTTCATATCAAGTTTATAGCAGCATCCTCTAATATATTCTGTGTATCTAATATGCTAAAGAAGTCCTAGATTTAATAGCCATGTCTTCTTTTTAAAACTTGCAACTCAAGCGAGCAATCGTCACGTCTTCTGTCAGGTGTTATTTTCATCAAGCTGCTTTTTGTGTTTAAACTTGAAAATCATTTCAAACTAATCCCATCCTAGTCAGTAAATCCAGCCACTCCTGTGGCAAGGCAAGTCTTTATTACCTAGCTCTGTACATCAGAAGTTGAATTGCTGCAAAGCAAGTGCTAATAACCTCATTATCCACTGGGACAATGCAGATGGCAGGGCACAGAATCTACACAAGGGATGCTTATAATTAGTTATGAGGTTTTAAAATTGGTGTCCTACAAAGCAAATATTCAAATAAATTAATAAGTCCCCTAATAAGCATAAATGGATGCAAGTTTGCCTATTTGCTTTTGTATTTTAGTACAACTGAAACAGAGGAGAAGGAATGTTGAAAAAAAATTATGAATTTCCATGAGTCACTGACTTTGATGCAACATGAAGCCTAGACCGACCAATAATTTATTGTCCCAAACCAGACACTGAAAGACCATTTTAAATGCTACTATTATTCATTTTATGACCTGTCACAGGATGCAAAATTTACTTTAGAATCCCACTTTACCTTCTTCCTCACATTACGTATCCAGAAGGCTTGCACAGAAGAATCTTAAGGCACATTTTAAGTTGGTCAGTGCAACCTCCATGTTCCCAATTCCCACATAACACATTGATCACCCTTCAATGAATCACAGAGAGAAATAAAATCATGCCCTGTTTAGCAGAGCTGCTTTGACTCACCCATTATCCTGCCCAATGCCATGTTCTTTGTGGGAGACTCGCTGAGACCCTCGATCCCGCCGTAGAGGGAGTGGGAAATCCTCCGCTCCCGGTCATCCAGCAGAGTCTCTATGGGCAGCTCTGGCCCAGAGGGGCTCCCAGGTGATTCCAACTGCAAAGAGAGGGGGAAATTAGTGCCTGGAGTCCCCTTAACCACATGGGAGAACTGTAACAAATTGCCTAAGGCCTAGACCTGTCTGAGCACCAAATGAGCTAGAACTTCTCATCCTGGACAGTGATAATTTGCAATGACAGCTCTGCCTAATGACCAACTTTCTAACCCCTTTACACTGCACCCCCCATGGTGCCCTGTCAAATTGAAATCCTTCAGCAGAAAATTGGCAAAAAAAAAAACCATTCCATTTTGGTGTCTCTTTGTTGGATAATTTCTTAAACAGACAGTTGGGCTGTTTCCAATACCATCAGCAGACAGCTGGGCCATCTTCTGCACACTGACAGCTGAACAACACACAACAAGGCCTTTGTCAGGAGCATGGAACAGGAACTCTCATTTGGAATTGCACTGCTGCTGCCACAGTGGTGCAACTTGCTTTCAAATGAAATCATCACACTCCAAAGTTTTGTACTTAAAAACAAAAGAAAAAACACAAAAGTTGTCATACTTCACCATAATTTTATTTTTCATTTGAGTTCTTTGCTCTGTCTTTTCTGACTGCAGAGTAAAGAGGTCATACATGCTTCATTCAGCCTGGAAGCTCCTCTAATCTTTTGCTGCAGCATCCAGGCAGAGACACAAAAAACGGCACTGGCAAGACCTGAGGTGCTCTACACCCCAGCCCTCAAACCCCTGGAGCTGCCAGGTCCCTGCCCACCACAACTGAGGCCAAACTCTCCAGGGCATCACAAGACAGATGAAGTATGTGTGGAAGTGATGGACACAGGCTGCTTGGCCTCGTGCACAGGAAAGAGAAAGGCTGCATATACAGCTTCCTGCCCACCCCGGCTGCTCTCCTTCAGAAGACTGCCTGGGTATCTTCCCAGCCCAGTCTTTGCTTGCAGAAGCTGGTCATCCCTTGTTTTCCTACAGCTGCCTCTCAGATTTTTCAAGAGGACAGGAAAAAGTCAAGTTCCCCTTGGTGAGCCCCAGAGAATTAGAGCTCAGGGGAACGCAGCACCCATGAGAGGCAAAGAAAATAATTTAGTATCATCTACCTGGATTTAGCAACCCCATCAGCCACAGCTCTGCTGTCAGCACAGCCCCTTGCAAATGAGAAGAATGAGTACCTGTACATTCACAGGTCACTGTGGAAGCCCCATGTAGCAGGGCCCAGTTGCCCCCTGCAGAGATAAGAGACCCCCACACCATGGCCCAATCCTCACACCATCCAGCCTTCCTGCTGCCCCTAAAGGTCTTGGTTCACCTGGGCTCCAGCACCCTGCTGTCCTCTCAGTAATGCTACCAGGGTGCATTGCCAAGGCCATTAAACCAATTCACCTGAACATTTTGAGCTGAATTCAGCTCTATCAAAAAGTAAACAACTATTAAAAAATAGATGTATTTTGTAGAAAAGTAGTATGAACTCAGATATCAAAGCAATAGCTCTTCTAACCAACACGCCTCTTCATATTGAAGCATATAGGTAAATCTTAAAAAGAGTGTCCTTACACAAATCCCACAGCATTTATTTCATACATATCGAAATACAGCGGGGACCAGATACTCAAAGATACCAAGCATGCTGCAAACTATTTGAAACCCCTGGAAATGCTTGTTCCAAGTACTGACTGATCTCCAAACAAGCACGAGAGGAGGAGTTCATAGTTTCAGGAATTACAATAACAAGCAACATGTTGGTTGTTTTTTCTTTTTGAAACAGCTGCCCATTATTAATCACTCCACCCGCACTCCCCAGACGACTAAGAAATGTATGCTATGAAAGAGTTTTAAAAAAATCTGCTTCAAGGGCTACAAAGCCCTGGCCTTTCTCCCCAGCAGAGGCTTTGAAGTGAGCCCGATGGACGGACGACTTCTGACACGCGGGCGCTGGCGCGACGCCTGGGGTGCGGGGGCGGAGGGTTGCGAAACGCCGCATTACAGTCAAGGAGACCACGATTGGGAGGTCACAGACTCTGTAAAAATTATTATTTCTGTTCAAAGCCATCATCTGTTTAATATAAATGAGATATTTAATGAAGTTCCAAACTGTAGACTTATCTCTCCCAGTTTGATAAGCACCGGGGAGATTTACTGCATCGGAGGGTCAACACAATTACAATTGGAGGCACGTCAAGCTGCAGGAGAATAATAAACTTGCAGTGCAAGTGAATTAGACTCAATAAGGTTTAAATTGTGAAATGAGGATTTATTAGTTTTTTTAAATTGCGGATCACAACTGACAGCTTTACTGAAAAGTAAATTAAACAATATTTGTAGACTCTGTTATAAAGAAATCTAAGGCCCATTTGAAAAGAAATGTTAACTTCTGAAACACTTCACAAAAAAAAGAGCATAGCAACATTAGACTGCTTGAGAGCTTGGACTTGCACAATGAAAGTACTAAATTATGGTACCCTTTATTTCACTGCCTTTAAATAAGGTGTGAAAATATCAAAGTACTTTGGGATTTCTTCTCCCAGCGCTATATTGATGACTTTATGTAACAAGTGTCCAGCTTTTAGTAAGCCATATCACACAGTCCTTTGTGTGACAAGCCATCAACTTTCAGACTCATTTGTAGAAAGATCTCAAGAGATTTTCAGAAAGACACTGACAAGAAGATGGTTCAGAAGCAAAGAAATATATAAAAATTCACTCCTGGTAATAAAGTAAAGTACAGGGTAAATAAAGTAATAGCAGGAGCGTTGCATTTATATGGCCATGTTTTGTAAAGTGAATCACATATTTTATAATTTCCGAGAGTCAAACTTTCTGTATTTCTAATTAGCACCTTGAAAGATGGGTTTAAACAAAGGCATTGACAGCCAGCTACACAAATATTTTGCAGAAGATACAATGCCTTTTATAAACCACCAAAATTTAGACAACTGGCTGTCACAAAAAAAAACCCAAAACACCTTTTCCTTACATTGTTAACAGAAAGTTTGTGTAAGAAAAAAAGCACAGAATTTGGAAACTGTGTGGTGGGCAAGACAAACACTCCAACAGTCCAAAGCAAAACTGCAGTTCAAATAGACTTGATCTTCGTGATGCATTTCTAATAAAGAGCTGGAATTACACATTCTAGTTCCTTCTCTTAAGCAGTCTCAGTGCTATTTGGTATCATTTTATTTGATTGACTGATAAACAGTGGGTAATATAAACAAAGTTGTACAAATTCCTAGCTTCATTAAAGGCCTGGCAAGGAAAGAAATCCGTGTGGCAAATGGCCCCCTATCAAGAGCTGCTGGAGAACCCCTTGGTGTGCCAGTTCAGAGTCACAGACCAACTGAGGGTGGATGAAACCACAGGAGATTATCTAATCCAACCTCTTACCCAAAGCAAGGTCTGCAAGAGCAGGTTGCACAGTCCCCCGCCCAGTTGGGTTTTGAATATCTCCAAGATCAGAGACTCCTCAGCCTCTCAGGGCAAGTTGTGCCAGTGTTGACCTCTAAGAGGGACCTTTTTTTTCTTATGTGTAAAGAAATTTCTTGTATTTTGGTTTGTGCCTGTTGCTTCTGTTGCTTCTTGTCCTGGCACTGGGCAGCCCTGAAAGAATCTGTATCAGTATTCTTTATTACTTCTTTATTACTTTTATCCATTATTTATAAACACTGACTGGTAAAAATCCCCCAATCTTTCTTCTCTCTAGACTGAAAAGAGAGAGTTCCCTTTCTGGATCCTAGCACTGATCTATACTAAATGATCATATTTGTAAAAATGCAATAAAACCTCCCATGCTACAGATTGCCTGTAGCTCCTTTTCTATCCAGTCTCTTAAATTAAAAAGAGAAGCAAGATTAAATTTTTTTTAAATTAAAAAAAGGCTCTACCCTGACCCTTTGTCATTCAGATAAAAACCAGCTGTTTGCTAAAGTACCGTCTGTACTAGCTAGCCCAGCTGCTGCTTATCTAGATGATAAAAGGACAAATAATGCAGTCCCTTTTACTTAAACACCACCATACATCCTATTTGAAGTTATGTACATAAATATGAAAAAGGTTTATGCACAAGAAGAGTGCCAAAATATTCAAAGCATAAACAAACTTTTTTTTTGTAATGAAACAAGAATCAGACTCCCTTTTTCCTTCAGAAAATAAATTGTCCAAATACAGGAATGCAAGCATTATGGGTGCTAAAGAAGTTGGTATACAAATTTGCTATATATGACACTGCATCCAGAATGCTGAAGCTCTCCAGGCTTATTCTCTCCACAATTATTCTCCAGGCTTTCTTTTTTCCTTCTTATCTGTGTACTGTGGTTAAGATGTCCAAAATACTACAGCTTCATTTTCCAACATAGATACTTTTAAAATACTACTAGTCTATATCAAGGCATCAATATCAAAGGCACTAAAGAAACTAGGTTTTCATAGGATTGGACTAAATTTTCATTTTCTGGGTTGAAAACTGGCTGAAGAATTGGACACAAAGATTGATCTTCAGGATGGAGAAGAGCTGTAGATTCCCCTAGGAATCAGAGCTGGGAATAGCTTAAGTTGATAAACAGCTTTATCAATGAGTTGGAGATGGGAATGAACAGCGAAATCACTGTGTTTGGAGAAGATGCTAAAGACTTTTTGACAGTTAAATTCCAAAAGGTCATCACAAGACTAATCTAGTGAGAAAGAAAAACAAACCTGTCACCTAAATTTCAATGTAGGTAACTCAGTAATGCATGCAGGGGAAAATGATGCTGAATATTTTATACTTGCACACACACTGGAAAAGAAAAGATGCTTGCTTGTTTCTTTTATAATGAAGCCACTCATTTGCAAAGTCTCACTGATCTATCAGTCAATTTATTTCATGAATGATGAGGTCTTTATACGGTCTGGAATCAGGACTTTGCTTCACAGTTTGCCGATTTTCAACAGGAGAAAAAATAAACAGACATGCATGAAGAAATCTGGGGATCGACAAATCATTTGCAAAGTTTCATTTCAGGCAGGTTTGGCAAAATATTCATTCTGTCAAATAAAAAAACAAAAGAGGTCTAAACAATAAAAACCCTTGAAATTTCTCATTTTGAGGAAAATGGTGACGCTCTCTCACTTAATGGCAGACAAGTGCTGCCTGCCTGCGACATGAACAGAGTGCAGACAAGCAATCTGTGTCTCTAAGCTGTCCAGATTGCAGGACTGAAAAGCACAGGGTTCCAAAGGTAACAATTACCTTTATTTTCTTGAATCAGCACACGGAGCCACCAGCTGCAGGGAAGTGCCTGGCAGTTGTGCCCGAGTGCTGAGCACGTTCTGGCAATGCAGCCTCCAGCTGTTTGCCCATAAAGGCTAATCACAATAGCATCACTAATTAACAGAATACAGCACAGGGAACTCCATTTCTCCTTAAATGTGAGCAATTTAAAAAAATTCAGCCTTGAGTTAAAGATCTAAAAAGCTGATAGCCACCTCTTCTGAAAAATGAGGTGTTAAAAACTGGCCATATATGAATATCAAGTCAATATTATTGTTATTCTCTCCATTTTTCCCACTGTTTTCATAGCTTTGGAAATGTGTCTTAAAGAATCTCTCTATGCTTATGTAGGAAACATGATGAGTTAACACTCAAGGCTGGAAGCTGAAAATATAGAACAGAACAGAATGTTTAACTTTTTTAAAACAGGGGGCAAGGGAAACTCAGATATAGCCAAATCCCAAATTAAATGCTTTTGTTACACTAACCTAACAGTGGCCATCAATTCAGTGTGATTTTGTAGTGTGTGTGTGATTTTGTCCGGAGTGGCTGAGATATTAAACACAGTTTTGCAAGGTTTGTAGTAGTGCAGCTTGCAGAATTCTACATTGCTGTACTCTGTACAGACATGATGCAAACAGGAGAAAAACTCAGATGCACAGCTTTGGCTTAGAGTTCATTCATAGCTAACACTCCAGGCTTATATCAATATTTACTACAAGACAATTCACTTGAAAACCTGGATGGATTACACATTATCTTCTGTTGAGTCAATGAAAATTCTTTCTGCAGGCAAATCTTCAGCAAAACCACAGCAGCACAAAATCTCTTTTTACCTTCTGAGAAGTTTGTGGTCTCTTTTGACTCTACAGTTATAGAAGAGATGGTGATAGAAATTATCTCCTCCCTGCCTCTCTGAAGTCAAGATAATCCTCTTATGGTGTTTATGTACATTTACATTGTTACTACAATTTCTCTGAAGGCTTAGATTACAAGAAGAGAATTTGTGAAGCTGTTTGAGAATAATGATGACATGGGAAAAGAGTATCCGAGGTCACTTCACAAAGTTTTAAAATAGTTTCATGTTCAAGAAGCCAAAGAAAACTCTTTGACAAAAGACAGTGCCTCTGCAGCAGATGAGAAGCAACTCTTCTGCCTCTCTCAATCCAGGACAACAGAGGTTCTGTCACTCACTTCTAGACAGCAAACAAAATACAAAAAGTACACAAAAATCCTAGTCTAAATTGAAACATGCAGAAACAACAATCTGCAGAATTGTGCTGCAAAATTAATTCTCCCTCCTCAGCAATTCTGAGGGCTAATTATGAAAATTGACATTAAAACCAAAAGAACAGTTTCATACCACTAACTGCCTTAAAAGTTCAATTCAAACTCAGTTTTACCAAAGAAAGAAACAGACTATGTAGTCTATCCCAAAGGAAGTCAGTTTGACTTTGCAAATGCAAAACAATTGCTGGACTTGAAGGCCAGGGGGAAAGGGTTTTTTTTGTTCTTTTTGCTGTTATTTTGTTCTGGGATTTTTTTTATCATCCAAGAGCAACTGCTTTTATCATCCAGATGTTTAGCACAATTATTTTTGCATTGGCGTTATCATCCCTCACACGGATTTCCCTTCTGAGACACTTGTGGGTGCTCCATGGTGTGGCAGGGAATCAGCCAAGACCTGAGCTCGCAGGACTGACCATGCCCTCGAGCAGAGTGAACACTGTTCTTGGTGACACACAAAAGGGAATAACACCAAACTAGTTCCACTTAACTGTAGTTCAGACTAACAAGAAACAAAGCTACGTTTTTGTCTACAAAGTGGGCACATACAATGCTGAATCAACAAAGGAAAGAATCAGTTGAACAGGATATTTTTATCTGCTGTTTTTTTATGGTGACTCCTTTGAAGAACAAGAAGAGGGAGAAGAGCATAGATAACACCAGGAAATACTTTCTCAAAAGTCGAACATTTCTTTTTATATTTGATTAATCCAGTAAACCCCCATTTCTGAGGAGCTGGGGGGTGTTTAGCCTGGAACAAAGAGAAGGCTAAGGAGAGCTTTTTGCTGTCTACAACTGCCTAAAAGAAGGATTTACACAGGTGGGGGTTGGTGCCTTCTCCCAGGTAAAAAGTGATAGGACAAGAGCAAACAGTCACCAGTTGTGCCAGGGAAGATTCAGACTGGATATTAGGTAAAATATTTCATGAAAAGTATAGTCAAGCTTTGGAACAGGATGCCAAGGGAAACGGCTGAGTCACCATCCCTGCAGGTCTTTAAAACATGTATAGATGTGGCACTTGGCAATATAGTTCAGGAGTGGACTTGGCAGTGCTGGGCTAATGATTGGAGTCAATAATCTTCAGTCTAAAGGATTCTGTGCTTCTATGGTGATAAGAGGTGGGAGTTATTAAGATAAGGGTGTGCCTTTTTAATGCTTTTGCTTCTAATCTGCAAGCTCCTGAATTTGCTGCCAGTAAAATGTAATTTCTTTTTGTGTTCTAATACTAAAAATCGTTCCTGGTGGCTGTTACTGGAATGTTCCAAGGGGAAAATTTGTATACCAGCATGTCTAAGCAATCTGTGTTGCTGAATTAAGCACAATACAGCCAAGACATGGCCAGCCACTGAGGCAATGCTGTCACCAGCCAGTTCTCAGGCCCCACAGCTACTAATGAGGGACTGAGCTGACTGAATACCACACTCATATATGGTATTCCTGCAACATTCAGAAATAACATTATCACAGCTTATCAGTGTTACATCAGCTTAATAACATCTAAAGCTTAAATTGGTCACATTCTTGAAGGAGGATATAGGGTTTAATTGCAAAATACCAAGAAAAAAAAACTCTCTTTGCTTTTCATTTCATTGAAGTCTGGGCATTGCAAGACTTCCAGAAAAGTGACTTCTTCCATACTGCCAGCTCAGCAAGTAAACAGCTTTATATCCATGCAAGTCATCCTTTCATCATATTAAAATATGCAAACGGTACTGACATCATATTTCCTTTGGATAAGTGTGATAAAAGCAATCATTCCTAGGAAAAACTACTTACAAAAGTTACTTTGTAACTTTCTGATTACTACAGCAATAGTGACATATCAATGCTTTCCTAATCATTACAGCTCATCTTGCCATCTTCTTACAGAGTTAGGAAAATGCACAAAAACTGTAAAGGAGGCCCAGAAAGACAGGGCATATCCTGTCCTCGTGCAGGTATTTTTCAGAGTATCTAAATCTATTTCCACAATCAGTTCTTTTATCTTGAAGCACATTTACTGCAGTCAGCTGTGCTGCTTTTGGCACATGATTCCTGCAAAATAAATTGTACTAAATGTCAAGCAGATACAGGGGACCAAGCTGTTCTTAAGTGAGTAAAAATTGTGTTGGATTCAAGGAGAAATGTCTTTGTTTCATCACTGCTGGATTACCTCCCTTGTGTTTACAAACAACTTTCATTAGGAGAAAAGGGATCATCTTCTACATCCTTTTAGAAAAAAAAAAAAAAAAACTAAACACAGAAATAATCTAAAATATTTCACCCTTTTTATGTAGTAGCATGTAGTAGAGTCTGAAATTGGTTAAGAATAAGGAACGGTCTCCAAAGGACAGGCTGAATTAGGGCTAGATAAGGACATCACTACATACAAAAAGGTCAGAATTCCTTCAACACTAAGCAAGACACACCGTGCATCCAAGCTGGCTTTCTAGCAGTGTGCATATATAAACATGCAGAGTACAAAACCTTTGTATAAGCAGTTAATCAAGAGGAGCTTAACACTTTAAAATGCCTAGTGCCTTTTTCAGACATGATTTTATAATACACTATGGACTATTTTTTTTCTAAAGATTAGATTTATGCATTAAAAAGTAAACCATTCTTTTTTCCCCTAGGCAGGAGCAGTGATACTAAACCAATTTGTGCAAATAGTTTTTGAAGCATGATGATCAAGAAATAACATTCCTGATAAGGCCTTAGTATTAGCAAGAATGAAAGAATTGACTTTTAGATTTCTAAAGAAGAGATGCTTTTCTGACATGCCATTCAGCTGTATCCTATTTAACTGTTCTTTCTCCAATTTGTTCTGAAGTCTAATTCAGTCCTCCCCAACATCTACAGTCCTTCTCATTATATGTCCATATATTCCTGGTATATAGCATTACTTACTTTAAACAGAAGATAAGCTATTAGAAATAATTAATATATTGCAAAACATCAACATATTAACATTGCACTAGAGAAGACAAAAGTTGCAAATCATCAGAAGAATCATCACTTCACCCTGAATTCAGTAGTTCAACCTCCCCCACAATTAAAGCCAAGACAAAGTTTTGTAGAATCCATACATGAAACTTTTGTTTAGATAAAATATAATAATGAAACAGAAGAGCTCTACTCTTACTTAAAAAAAACTGGAAGTGACAAAGAAACAAGTCAGTTAACAAAAAAGTCTATAAATGAAAGATCTAATAGACCTCCATAAAAAACTCCGCTGAACAAAAGTCACGTAAACAGTGAGATCCAATTACAAAATCAATATAGTTTTATTCAGTGTTTCCCGTTTTCATTGACAAAAATACTTGAAAGAAAAACTTTATTGATCAGTAATAATGTTAGCATGTCTAACACTGAAATTCAGATAATTCTGTAGTTCTCTCTTTCTTTAGCTTCTCAGATATTATTTTTCAAGTCCCAGAGGAAACATGACATCTCCTGTAAACACAAATACCTCAAAAGTGAAAATTGTCAATCCCGTTATCAAAAGCTTATTACCTCATTGCATTTACTTATTCGCCTCGCCACAATAAGCTGAATCATTCCTCGTTTGTTTCCTTCAGTGGACATGGACCTCCTTAAGGTTTCCATAGCATCTTGATTTGTTTTGCCCAATAATGATTCTCCATTAACTGCTATTAGTTGATCATTCACTCGAAGTCTGCCATCCTGGAAAAGTAAAAATTATAGATAGTTACATAAAACACACACAAAGGAAGCTTTGTCTACTGGAGAGAATAAAAAAAAAAAAGAAAAAAAAAAAAAAAAAAAAAATCAAAAGAAAAATATTCAACCAACTACACTTGGTCCTAAGGGTTTATGGCGAAATGAACACTGCAATAATAGCTTCCATTGCAGCCACTATAGGAAATGTCTATTCCAATTACAGATTTGCACTGAAAGCTATTATCATAATCTGTTTGCTCAAATAGCATACTAATGGAACTGTACCAGAGACAGCTCGTTCCTTCCCGAATCTGTTAGGGCTGTTTAAATCCTGGAACGTGCAAACATGTGAGTAGAAATCTAAATGTTATCTCTGATGGCATAATTGGTGAACATTACAGATCTCATTCTGCTTCGATCTATGGATATTTTCAAAATAACTTATTATGGAAAACTCCCTCTTACCTTGGATGCTGCTCCGCCGTTAATAATGGACTTGACAAAGATTCCTAAATCGGCATGGTTTTCTTTTGACCGGTTACCTTTGACACTCACACCAAGCCCAGCTGACCCAGAGTCATTCAGTGGAACTTCAAAAGTGAGGAATTCCCTGGTGCCATCAGGTGTGAGGACAAGCTCCTCTTCTTCTGCTTTCTGTTGGGGAGATTAGCATGGGATTATAGAATAGCATTTCTCTGGGAATTCTCTTCCCCCTACAGCTATTAGCATTCAAAACTCTCTGCTTTCTACTACAATGCCACAATATTTTCCACAGTAATTATGTGAAGAAATGTGTAGAAATAGTGTATTTTCAATCACCTCCAGTTGACGCCTAGGTTCAGAAATATCTTAAATTTGTGTCTAAGTGCTTCTCTCTCTAGTAAAGTAATTGCATCACATGTCATTACTGAATCATCAATACTAACTCACACATAAGCTGCTATTTCATTAGCCAAAAGAGAGCTTTATCAGAAATATTTTCCTACTTGCAAACCTACAGAATTTTTTAAGTACCATCATCATCTATGGAGGTTTGCAGTCTTAGGGAGAAACTAAGTGCAAGAAAATTAAATTCAAAAATTACTTGTTCACCTCATTTTATTTAAAATTATCTGCGTTAGGAAAAACCAGAAAACTACACAGCTGAGATCTGCAACAGCACATGTCTCTGCTATTGCCAGGCTTATCATCAAATTCAGCTCTAAGTGCCAATTTTCCTATTTTTCCCAGCTCAGCCCTTCACCTCTGTCCTCTTACCCACCATCTTTCTGGATCTTTGTTGTCCTCAATACCCAGTCTTAGCCTGGCTGGGAAAATCCCAGGTTTTAAGCACCCCGAATTACAGTCACAGCCTGCCACAGTTGCCAGCAAGGAGCTGCTCAGTGACACCTTTCCATGCATCCAAAAGCCATACAAGTACAGGTGACCAGCCTCATGCTTCACCTCCTGCCAAATTCAGGGTGGCAGTAGGCTGGGACCAGAGGCCTTGCAGTGTCCCCACAGAGCAGTGACACTCCTGGGGCAGCAGCATGAGCACAACAGCCAGGAATGAAAATGGCCACGCCCTGAGGAGCAGTGCTCATGTCCAAGAGACTTCTGCCAAAGGGAGGAATGGGAGGGACAGGCTGTTCACCAGCCCTATCTCTTACAGTAGATGCTGTTCACTTGTTTCTAATCCTCTTTCAAATCTAACAAAGCAGATATAACCATTTTTGGTTATAACTTTATCAATTAAAGAAAAAAGTTATGCCCTTAAAGGCAATTCTCTGCTTGTGAACCCAACTGTGCTAGGGATTTTTCACCCACATAAAAGAGAAAGAGAACATACAGCAGAAGGTGCACACTAATGTCCAGCATCAGCAGTTCTTCTCTGGAAGAATTAATCTGGCCAAATTTTCATAATCTCAGGAACATGCCACCTCTGTTTCTGACAGTGATTTTATACCAACTTTTCCCACATCACTGATCTATTTGCTAAGCTCATTCATATGAGTGAGAAGACGTATGAGAGAAGTTAACACGTGCCTGCTGAGCTGTCCCTGTTTCTTAAGTTTTCAGGAAATGCAAACACAGCCTATGGCAAAGATAGATGTGAAAGCCATGTGGAGTACAGCAGACTGAGATGATCAATTTGGGCACAAGCATGCTAGTTGTGTCACCACTGACCTAGAAATGCAGTGCAAAAATGTCACATGGGAAGGCAGTCAGACTGCTGAGAGAGCTGCAACAGCTGAGGGAAGAAAAACAGGAGCTCTATCTTTTCCCACTTGGTTAAAAGCGTGAACCTTCATGTGTTCACGAGCCCTCCCCTTTGCACTAGACTCCTTTTGCTTATAACTAAGCACAATGGTTCATCAAAAAAAAAACACCAATAAACCCCCCAAAAATTAAAAAAAAAAACATCTCCTATCAACGTGCCATAGCTAGGCACTAGCTATTCACGTTGTGAATCCCACTATTCAAACACATCTCTTGGCCACACGAAACAGCATGACCAACGCTAGCTGTGAGGAATGGAAAGGTGTATTGTGACCATTGAAAAACACTCTATCTAAAAGGTGTTTCCCAAATTATGGGAAAATTACCCCCCTAATTTTACTGCTTGGCTCACAGAAGCACTAGCTTTAGCATACATGTGAATCCACATTTTGTCGAGCAGCTGCAGAATAAAACAATCTGACACAGATGCATGTTACCTTATAGTTTCTGTAACACTGATCACTTTCACATTCCTTAATAAATAGTAGCAGGAATAAACCTTGTGAGCCAAAAGAGAAATAAAGCCAAGGTAGGATGTATGACTTATCCAGGAAAGCAGATATGCTTATTGAATTTTTCTTTATTACTCTTAACATAAATTTAGAATCAATTTCCCTCTTCCTTCAGTATTTTCTAATCTTCAAACAATCCACCAAAACTTCAGGCAAAGCAGTCTCCCAGGCCTGTCAGGTGCATTTCTAAATGACAAAGGGTCAATTGGAGTGAGTATCTCACAAGAATCCCCAAAGACTTGGCTAATGGCCTCTACCCTACTTCTCTTCAGTGAGACCAAAGAGATGCATTATCAGTTCAGCACTGGTTTTAATGTGAGGTTTATGCTCACTTGTTTCCTGCAATCTTGAATAAGGAAATAAGGCAATATTAGGCTACATACACCTGAGTGTGCAGCCGAAATGTGAGGCCAAAACCTGGAACAAACTACACTGTAGCAGCTGTACATGAGCGAGCAGATCATGCTTATGAAAAAATGAGAAACAGCAGCCTCAGCACTAGATCAGAAGTGCTGAAAGCATGAGAAAATTGCTCAAATCACTTAAGGAAGAAAATTACCATTACTAGGCTATGGCTAAATTTCTTGAGGGACTTCATAGGGTATCTACAGTTTTTCCCACCTAAGCACACTTCATAAAGGAGCCAGTCACAGAGAATGACTGTGAGCAGGAAGATTTTTAGCCTGCTACTATAATATTTTGAACCAAAGTTATAAAGATGAAAACAAAACAAAAAAGCCCCAGCAAAATCTCATAATGACTGAATCCTTTGTTCTCTAAAGCCCTTTAGAGTACAGAAACATTACATGTTCAGCAACTCTCCCCAATCAATATAAAAACAGCTATTATAAAAGAGTAAACTTTGCACTGAAATTGTGTTGAACATTAAGTATTTAAATGTAACAAATCACAGAAATTCCCTAATATGTCCATGAGACAGCATTAAAATGCACAAAAATCTAAAATGCAGCATTAAAAATTTTCAGCTGAGAACACATCACTTCTTAATTGCAGTAGCTTCCATTTGATCTTGTTACTCTCTAAATTAACAGCTTCGCTATGTCAATCAAACACCTCAACACTATTTTCATGATTAGTTGATCTGTAGGAGAAATTTATTCCGTCATGTATTTTGACATGCCAGCAGTAAACATGCAAGCAAAATTATGTACTGTGAACCCTGAATAACAAAATTCAACTCCCTTAAGATTTTTCACACACTATGTCCAAAACAATTAACAGCAGAACAATATTCTGTTCAGACAGAGGCTGCTGAGGAAAAGGTCATCTGAAATGACTTCAGTTGGATGAATGAAGCTGCTCAAGTATGTAATTTATAATAAAAATTTGATTGGTGATAAAATATGTAGGTGACTTTTTTGGCTTCAACATCGTACTTGCATCAATTTATGCTAAACAACATTTGAGATAAGTTTTTCACTTTTTATATACAACATAAATATATTGTAAATTTAAAGATAAACTTCCTGACTAGAGCAAACTTACAGCAGTGTTTTGATATATACAGATTTTAAAAAGCCGTAAGATAAATGGGGGGGGAATTGTTTTTCTCTCCCACATAACATTATTGTCTACATAAGTTCTGATCTGATCATAAAATCAGATTTAATTTTATAAACAACATTAAAATAGATTTCAACAGTTACAGTGCCATTAGTTTTCTCATCATACTACTAACAGCATCTCCTCTTTATCCTTGTATCACAGAATTACAGAATATGTTGACTTGGAAGGGACCTCAAAGATCATCAAGTCAAACTCCTGGCCCTGTACAGGACACCCCAAGAGTCACACCCTGTGCCTGAGAGCATTGTCCAAACGCTTCTGGAACTCTGTCAGGCCGCTGCTGTGACAACTTCCCTGGAGAGCCTGTTCCAGTGTCCAACCACCCTCTGGGTGACTGATACCCAGCCTAAACCTCCCCTGACACAGCTTAAGGCCATTCCCTTAGGTCCTGTCACAGATCACCACAGAGAAGAGATTCGTGTCTGCCCCTCCTCTTCCCCTCATCAGGATGTTGAAGACCACAATGAGGTCTCCCCTTGGTCTCCTCTTCTCCAGGCTGAACAGACCAAGTGACCTCAGCTGCTCCTCACACACCTTTCCCTCAAGGCCCTTCACTATTCTTGTTGCTCTCCTTTGGACACTCTCTAATAGCTTCAGAACTTTCTTATCCTGCAGTGCCCAGAACTTCACACAATTTCCAAGGTGAGGCCACACCAGTGAGGAGCAGAGCACCTCTCTCGACCCGCTGGGGGCTCATGTTTTACACACTATTGCTTGGGACTTCCTCCATTTGCAGGACCTCATCAGGGTTCAGCTGGTGAGTAAGCAGCATGAGATGGGTGAAAACAGAAACTGAACAGCAAAGAAAACCTTCCTCCCACCTAACAGGGGAAGCAATTTGCAGTCAAGTTAGGACAGGTTTCCTAAGTGACTTGCTGCTGCTACAAGTCTGGCAGCCTCTCCAGTGAAGTGCATTCTCTTGCAAGCTTAGACCTGCTGCCTTCTCAGCAGTTATTCAGTCACTGAAACTTGTCTGCACGTTACTTTGTGACTATGTATACAAAAATGTGCTCCTGTTCCCCTTCACAGAGCAAGCAATAAAGCTCTGCCTCTCCAGTTATATATATGAACACATGCACAGGAAAACTTTTACAAGCTTGAATGCACATGTATATGCATGTACACATACAACACACCCTTACATGTGTGTATATATATACACCACAACGATGAGATTCATATGACTAATTAACTACAGCACAAACACTACCTAATAACTTGAATGACCCCATTCACTATTCAATTTACCTGTCTCAAGTTCCGTTGTGTCCAGCCTTCTAACATTACAGTCCTGTTAGCCACTGTTTAAATACTATTTTGTTAATCTATCAACCTTTTGTCTCACAAACGTGTCTTCTCTCTTTACAATTTATCCAGATGGAAAACCTGAAGTTCTCAAAAGATGAGTTTGGTGCATATAAGAGCTCTCTAGGAAGTGTAGGCTGTAATACTACTGGAAATTTCAAAATCCCAAGTTTAGTCATTGGGTTCCAATAATAGGGAATTCCAACCTAACATAACAGCTTTTCCCAAAATATTTTCAGTCTTTAGAAGATTTTAATAGAGCATCCATTATTTAATTATTTCTTATAAGGTACCCACAATACTAAGGAATCATGAGCCCTATAGTTTGGGAAACCAGTAAAACTTGTCTCTGTATTATTGTAACAAAACAGAATGCAGCAGGATATATGCAAGAGAGGAGATTTCACTTAGCTATTGTGCAAAGACATTCTTAACATCAGGGGTGACTCAAACTGTTTTGTCCTTCAAGTTAAGTGGGTGACACTGCTGTCTTACCAGGCCACCCTCTAAACTGAGGTACACAAAAAAATCATGACTCACTCTCATCCTATGCCATGATATATACAAATGTAGAACACATTAAACAAACACCTCTAAGGAAAAAAAACAGCTTCTTTGGTCAACAACTGTTTTGTGGGGGTGATGTTTAGTACTTATAAAAATGTACTGTATTACTGCTGGAGGTACTGAAAACAGAGCAATGTAGGTGGCCTGAAACACACCTTCCCAACAACAGCTGAGGGATCTCCTTGGGAGGAGTAACGGAGAGCTGGTGCATTCCACCATGGGTAGGCATTAAAGAAAAATATAATTAGAGCAACTCCATCAGCAGAGAAAATCCAGCCTACTGATCCAATAGTGGCATGCACAGTCCAACCCAGTTTTCTCCTGAAATACAAGACCATTTATCTTTTTTCTTTTTTTTTTATCAAACGGTTGTGTTGCATTATAGGTTTTGAGGACCTAAATGACTACTTACCGGATTATAAAATTATACAGGGCTCAAGCCAACTAAACAACCAGAATTCTTATGCTTGCTTTCTTTTCCTTTCACTTCCTAGACTAAGAATTTTAATATCTGTCATATGTTAGATAAACACTAATGAATCTTATTTGCTCATATACAGGGACTCATTATTCATATTAGTAAAGTTAATATGTCACATCTGGCAAAGATTGCATTCATTCAAATCAAACACCAGCTGCTAGATATCAAAAACTAGATCTGAATTCTGAGATTTTATGGGAAATGTGCTCTGCTTTAATCTTAATCCCATCAAGGAAGAGTTTTTTGTGTATTAGATATGGATTAACTTTAGTGAGTATTTATAGGCAAAAATGCTAGTTCATGAAAGTACTGTAAAACAGCCCCACTGCATTTCCTGTTATGTCCATTTTAAGGATTTAATTTAATATCAAAAAAGATGTTCCACATGCAAAAAATAACTTCAGTTTAAAAGTTTGGATGGATTAAGATATGATTTAGGAAGAAATTAAATGCTTTTTCAAAGCACAAAAAATTCTAGCATGTGATTTTCATTTAGAATGGAAATCAAAGCTCTGTAAAAGCCCATTTTTAAGCACATCCACATGTTTGTTACTTTTCCCTATAACAAGTCCATTGCTTGTCTATTCTTACATTACTCTCCCTAATGCCAACACTCTGATCTGGGCTGTCATAGAAACTGGTTTAATCAAATGAGATTCCACATTTCAAAAACTGATACACCATTAAAATTACATTCTATTGGTTCTTAATCTCAGAACTTTTCACAGGCACCAGTCTGTTGCAGGTACCATAATGACTGTACTTTATTTAGGCCAACATACTATGTTCAAAACTGCTGTTCTATTCAAACTTCGTGTTCCTACTGTATGTCCTGAAACAAAAACATATGATTGTAATGCTAACCCCATTTCTTTACACTTTGCTTATCCTAGAGAAGTGAAAACCAAGGGATTAGGTACACAGTAGGTGTCTGTTCTGCCAAAGAAACCTATAAAGTTACAGCTCTCTGCAGTATCCCTTCTTCAAGAAAAACTTCAATGCCCAACACACTAATGACAGAGATCCCTAAAAATCCTTATACTTCTCTCACTGGCCTATCGGATTTACAAGACCTGAAAGACTAAAGAAAGAGATAGTGTCTGGAAAAGACAGATAGGAAGAACAAGCTGAAAAAGAAATAATGCCTTTGTAGAAATCCATGGCAGGAAACACATTCCCCATGAAGTAATGCCAGTATGGAGCACCTCAGGGGGATCTGTGTCTCACATCTATTTCTGCTGCAAACTTTCAGGCAACTATGGCAAACCATTTAATCTCACTATTTTCCCTGCATTTAATATCAAGGGAGAATCAACACAAAGAGTCTAATGGCAATGATGCAATAAAACTAGGTTTGCTCCAAATCAACAAGTTTGTACACACAGGTGTGGCTTCTGGATGACTCTGCAATGGTGGCACTAAGACAACCCTGTCACAGTGGAGGGACATGTTATGTTGTCTCAGATGAAACTGAGAATTTTTCAGCAAGTGTCTTCAATGCCAGTCTTCAGAAGGCAGCCACAGGCTCCCTATGGTGCTGCACAAAGCCAGTTTAAGCGTGCCACAGCACATCTCAGGTAAATCACCAGCTGCCAACAGTCAAAACTGAGCCTGAGGGTCAGTACTAAGTACTGCATTATGCAGAAGCTTATGTGGCTTATCACTGAATGTTCCAGGAAATTCAGACTGGTCAAAAAGCATTCATGATCAGAGCCACTTAACTGTTATATTAATTATTCAGTAGGAATTAATGTCTTATCACAAGTCATAAATGTGCCAGAACATGCTATTTAATACTAGAGTATCTCCTATGGTAAAAGATTGAAACTACAACAGTACCTTGCAGAAATCACACATTCACTACCTATTTCTTTCATATGGGCAGTGATCTAAATCTTGATTAAAATTATTAGCTGAAACCACTCAAAATTGCATTAAAAATGCTTTTAAAACATTGTAATCACCCTTGTGCCTCATACCATTAGAAGGTAAAAAGGTACAAAAATATATGCATTCCTACAGCATTCCTAAGCATCAAGGAGGAAATAACAGCATCAGCTTAATCATCAGTCAGACATATCCTCTTTCAATAAAATCATTCTGTAGCTATTGATAACAACACTGCTGGTGGTATAGTCTGACATTAGTCCATCTATGATCTTGGCTCAATGTTCAGACATTTGAACCACCAAGCTGAAGTTCTATATAGGTACTAAATAGGAAGTGGTGGGAACTTATTACAGCTTTTAAAAAATATCTCTGGATGCATCCCCAGTGACTAGGTATCTTGAAGTAATACAAACAGCTTCTGAGCAAAAGACAAACACACACGCACTCAGAATACATCCTCTTAAAGCTCAACACTGACTGTGATTTTTTTCCACATGAATTTTGTATCTAATAATCAATACAAATAATGTATTTCTAGGCATTTTCCTAGTATTGCCTCTCATACTCACAATATGAAAACTTATGAACAAAAAGCATACAAAAGTAACTATTCATTAGTTCTGACAAAATGCCTCTGACCAGCATCACCCCTTTCCTACAGGCAAGGAATTCTTGCATAAAAAGGGTAGCTAGCTAATTTACTCAGAATAACACAGAGAAGAATATGGCAAGAACAGCAATTGGATCTGAAAAAACACAGTGATCAAAATGAAATTTAGATAGTAACTGGAATATCAAATGTTTGAGTTCAGAAGAAAATAAAAAGCAATCCCATTTGCAATTTCTATCAGTGCTGCTAATCATTTATATATTGTTCCAACACACCAGCCACTCTTGTTATGTCACTGTTACGAATCCTGCACTCACTTAAATTCATAACATTCTGCTCACTTACAGCAATTTGACAGAAAAACAAATGAGAAAAGAAAACTGAAGCTTTTCCATGATGCTGAGTGCAATAATCATTAAATGAAATCCTGAATTCTAACTCTGAATCTCTTCTTATCAATAGACAACACTCCTTAGAAAATACTTACTCATATGATAATTATTATTTTTCTAGCATTATGCTTAACAGGAAAGTTAACTTGCTGGTTCTGAATTCAGAAAACTAAGAGTGAATGACAATTGTAAAAGCAAAATATTACTGAAACACTATCAACCTTCAAAGAGTATGAGGAAAAAATTAATTGGCAGATGTTTTACATAGCATAATTAACAGTTCATTTCAATGCACTGTAACAGGATTAAGATAATTATGCTTAGAAACAGAAATGTAATAATGATAAATTACTAGTTTTTTCATATTACAGGCAATCTCCTACATTCTAAATAATCACCCTGTTTAGCAATAGGTGCATCTGTTCCATGCTGTCATCAGCTATACAAATGGCACAAACTCATGGCTGGGTGAAACAACCTTTCAACCAAGATACAGGAGATTTCCTCGTTTCATGAGGAAGCAGAGCGATGGCTCTGTCCATAAGCAAAGAAGAAAGTAAAAACACCAGTCCTGTTTTCACCAGGGAACAGTTACTGGATAGAGGCTGAAGCTGCATCAGCAATTTGCATTTCTTTTGTAAAACTGGAGAGCAGAGCTTAAATTGTGTGAGCCTCTCAAATTACAAGATCTTCTTATATGGAAGTTTAAGATTGAGAATCTGTATTCTGTGATGGTGCATAAAAAAACTGAATTCATATGCTTTCTTATATGGGCTGTAAAGGATAACTCTGTCAAGGATTTCAGGCCACAAATTACGAAAAAAAATTATCTTCAAGATTTTCTTTTATTACCTCTCTGAGGACTAACTACTGCATCCAAGTGCCACAATATTCATGCAAACCATTTCAAAGTAACAGTTACATGAAGGTAACCCCTTAGTAAAGAATGATAAGTTGGGCTTGATATTTTGTGATTTTATTTCAGGCCTTCTTCTTTCAAAGGAGTTCTTTTTTTCCATTTTTTTTTTTCAAAGGTGCATTTTCCTTCTATTTCTCCACAAAGACATAACAACAACAAAAAAAAAAAAAAAAAAAAACCACAACCACTTTGCCTTCAAATGAAAAACAGACTTGCATTCCACCTCTCTCATTTCTGTAGCTTCACTGCCTTCATCATGCTCTTTTGTTGGTTTTGGTTTTTTTTGCTTTGCTTTCAACTATCAAGTCCTTGACACTTGGGAGACTAAAACCTCACTACTAACAGGACAAAGATCAGAGCAGGCACAGAAACAGAAATTGCGAGATTAGAAATCTCAAAAACCTGAAAAGTAGACAGAGGAGAAATAAATAGGTATCGAAGCAGGACCAAGGAGAATAAAGGAAAGCAAAGAGAAATACTTTCAAAAATAATAATAAAGAATGTGTGACTGTATTATTAATGTGCCGCTCAGGAAAATGATTTCTGTAAAATTGAAGTATCACACTTATCCAAAGCTAAGTAGATTGGAACAAGGGACATAAGTGCAAAAGCATTGTGCATTACAAATACCCAGCCAAACCTTTCACATTTTGTCCCTTTTTTTATTCACATACTGGAGTCGGTAAATATAAAGAGACCTGGTGTTCCTACTATCAAGCACGGTTGTTCTGAGCCTTTAAATAACTAACAAAAAATCCCAACGCATAAAGAATGAAAAACACAAGACATTAGCCAAATTTTTTTGTATTGAACAAGTTTCTAGCTTCATTCCCTCAGTAACCATATGTTACTCAGTCTTCATATGTTTTCCAATTCACTTCCATATTTTCAAGGCTTGCTAAGGCTTTCTAGCTGTTTTTTCCAGAAATCTCTAGCTACTCATACACCCCCTGTCCCTCCTGCAATCTCCTGATTAACAAGCATTTTTTACACCACATCTAAAGACAGCAAATGGGAGATACCTATTTTATTTTGTTCTTTCCTTAGATGAAGTTAGAGTGCTGGTTCCAAGAATGCCAAAGAAGGGGTTTCACCACGGAATTTGCTACAAAACATTAACTTTGCAACAGATGAGCAACTGATTTCTACAAACACCTTGTAGGCAATCTGCTTTATCTTAATGAGCTTTCAGGGTGGAATTTCAACTCCTAAAACCAGGATATTATAAGGCTGCACCCACAAATTATGGTATTCGATTCTCAATGGTATTCAATTACAGATAGAAGTAGTATCCTGGGCTTTGATCTTTGATCTCCTTACCTATCAGCAGTACGTGGTAAGAAAATATCAAGGTAAAAATATACATCCTCTAATGAGATGCAGTAAAGAGATACCGCAAGGCGTGTCTGAAACAGTGATACACCCACAGTTTTGGAGAGCCCTTAAGCAGATGTTTTTTAGAGAGGACACTAAAATCCAGAAGGATAGAAGTGAATATTGCCAACATTTAACTCAATTTCCCATTTTTACAGTTACATTCCATTGGCCAGAAAAATTAATACTATCAACCAACATACCCCTGATTACCTCACTGAGTTGGCTCTTATGTATCTTTACCTAGTCCTGACTTTCTTTTAATTCCAGACACCATCTTACCATTGCTAGTAATAACATTCTGAATTATCTAGACAAGCTCTTTTTGTTTTTCAGCAGCCTAACTCGTTTCAAATCCCAACATGAATCTTCTAAATTTCTCCATAACCTGATTTATTATTTAATTTTAAAATAGGTACCTAACTGAATGGAGTTTCTTGAATCACGTTTTTAACTAAGATCCAGTATATCTTTAAGGTAATATATTATTGTTATATTCTCTGTTGATATTTCATAAAGTATACCTTTTATTTTAGACAAACTTGTTAGAGGTATTAGTGTATTGTATATTGGACTGATCATGTTCCACTGATTAAAATGAGATATATTAATATTACACAACCTCGATCTAGAGCCTCACTGGAATATCACCTGTTGCAGCCCTAAAAATGTTAAATTTAATACTACTTCCATATAGTTTCTTAAAAATAGGTAACAATGGTTTGCTATGAGGATACAATTAAGACTTAAATCCCACTTGACTAATTTCTGTGTTTGTATCTCAGATTTCTGTCATATAATCATGATTTAAACAATTAGCTTCAATATGTAACCCAAGCTAAAGTCTACTCTTATCATTTAGCTTTCGGCCTTTGGCTGTATGTAAGAGATGTAATTTTAAATAGCACTTGAACATATGTAGTAAGAGAATTGTGTATAATTTTCAAACAGTATTTGAAATTACATTAAAAAATGCATTTAAAATGTAAAGCTACAGAGAGCCATCTACAGTATATAAGGTGAAAGAAGAATCTGTAGAACTTTGATGGAGAAGTGCCATATCAATTTGAAAACATTTGGGAGTCTTCCAGTATGGAAAAGACAAAGCTCTTACCGTTTCCTTTGGAATTTGTGACTGGCTTTGTTCTGCATTCTAAAGGAAGTAAAAAAAATAAATAAGAACACAACTACATACGACACATACTATCTAACAGCAAGGGGATAAACAAAGATCTCTAATTCTGAAGTGAAGTGGTAATAAAAAATGAAGCATGTTCGTCACACCCCTGACTGAAATTTGTATAAACAATCACTACATGAGAAGTGAACAGAAATAATTCCAGGGTCCTTATGGTACATGCACCTGACTCTACCTGGCTGTGAGGGTGGTGACTGTCTGGCCCAGGAAGAACCACAACTGCTTGCACCATTTTCTGGCTGGTGGAAAGTTCTCATTCAGGGAAGTTCCCCCCTGGCTTTTCCCTTCTACTTTGAAGTTTTCAGAGAATGACCTCAGCAGTCCAGATGAACCCTTCCAAATATTTTAAATAAGTACCTATTTTTAAAAAAATCTCATTAGGAAGGGATTCCCCTTTTGAGCATGTTTGGATGAACTAGAACCGCAGCTCTGCATACCCCAGGAGAGGAGGATGTATTCAGTTCACCAGAGAAGGGACCCTCCTGTACTTTGCATTCCCCACCTGTGTCTCAGGGCACATAAGGCAAACACACACCATTGGAAAATGCATCCCACAACCAATTCTGGAAACACATATAAGGAACTATGGCTCTTCCAAGCCCACACCCACCTATATTAAAACCCATTTGAGAACTCAGGAGACACCTTAATACTGGCTGATCACTTTTGGGCTAACCAGCTATTTCTTTCTATTCTGCTGGGCCCTAATGAAATGCTAGGGTTTACTGGACATTTTTGTTTTTGGCTGTTTTGCAGGACAATCAAATGATAAAGCACAAAAATGCAGTGGCAAAGCAGTAAAACAATTTTACATAATAGCTTCAACCTGAAGCCAACAACCAGTAAGAAAAAAATGAAGACATCTACAAGGAAAATGTAAAGGTCCCACATGTACCAATGGGCATATTAATTCTTAGGGTACTGGAGACTAATGCTGCCAGCCAGTATCTGCTGGCACTGAGAATATAGCTCAAAAGCTAAATAACCTAAGTCAATCCTTCAGAGGATTCATACAGTCAGTAGCAGCTCTAAGTGTGAGGTAACCACAGTGCTCCAGGAGCTCTACTAAACGAGAATAATCCTTGGCCCTTTTATAAAAAGAGGGGGCAGGGAGGAAAGGCTGTTAGGAGATAATGTGTCTCTAGCTCATGTCAGTGTGGACAAGCCCTAATACATTACCTATCTGGCATTAGGTAACTGTGGAAGGAATAAAATGCCCAGTATTCTGGAGAAACATGGTCATTCTTCCAGATCTCACTAATTACAAAAGCTGACTTCTTCCAACTTGATTTTATTCCCTGCTTCCACATTTCCTCACTTTTATCATGCTCTGCTGCACTGGATCATCACACACACATACCTGACCTGATCCACACAAGTTTCAGAGATCCCATACCAACCTAAACGGGCTCAGCTTAACAATCCCCTAAGTTTTAGCTAAAATTACACATTTTCATAATAACAGCAATATTAAACTCCTTAACTTTCCTGAAGTTTATTACCTTCACTTAAAATGAAACCCTAAGATGTTTAATTTTTTTTCAAAAGTCATTCAAGCCATAACCCAAAACATAAAACATAAAATCCAAACACCTGTTTTATTGAGGTTATTATCTATACAAACGTTGGCAAATAAAAATGGTTTTAATAGTGAATGTTCTCAGTAAGCAACAGCAAGTCCTGCCCTTAATAAGATGGATAACATCAAATAACATGATTTTCTACATATGGTTTCTGAGACACATCTCATTCACTTAATATTTTAAAGCACACAAATGTAGAAAATATAAGAGAAATAGGGGATGGATGCAAAGACAAATTGCTCTTAAGTGGCCAGAGAAGGTCAGCATGTGAAAAAGATGAATGGACATGATTTCAGCTCATTCTCCTCCCTACTTCAAAATTAATGTCCTTTCTTTTTTTCTTAGCTTTTTTGTTTGGTTGATTGGGTTTTTTTTATTTGTTTTGGGTTTTTTCAATAAGCCAGTAAAAGTCAGTGAGAGGAGCTGGTTGAAAAGACTTGCTTTATTTTTTTTAAGGATTATTTCTTACCAGAGAAGAAAGAACAGCCTTTATGATGACTTTTAGTTCAACACCTTCCCCAGCAATTCTGCTCCTGCTCTTTGACAGCAGTCAGCAGTGCATACCTAAGAGTTCCTCATGTCAGAATGCAAACAAACAAATCCTTATGCAACAGAGGATCATTAGATACATGTACTGTCAGATCCTCACAATACCATTTGTTCAACTGGAGCTGCAGAAAAACACACCAGTTCTGATCTGATCTCATTACACAGTGCAAAGCTACCTGACACAGCCACAGCAAGGTTTGGCTTCCCCATGCTGGACTTTGCCAAAGTAGTTGACAGGCTATTGCCTGAGCCACAGCAGGGAGGCTGCTGAGCTTGAACTCCTTCAAAGGGGCTGACTTCTTGTTATTTTAAAACTAGATAATGTATTGCTATTAAATCTCTGCATTACTTACACCATATATTTGTTTACAATTATTTAAACAAAATCTCATGTCAAAATATGCATTAAAACTTCCTCATTTTACAACAGAAATAATATACACAAAATTAAGATATTTTCTTACTTCTAAGTTTATTTAGAAATCTCAAAAAACATTTTCATTCACCTTTATGGAAGATAGCAATGCCATGGAAATTGTACCACAGGAACTTATAAACAGATTGCTTTCACTGTTACAGTGATAAGGAAGGGTGTAATAGGATTTCAAATTTTTATTTCTCTTCACTTTATGACAGCTTTCACTTCAGTACTTGAAGGCATGTTCCAAGAATTTTAAGGTAAAAGTTGGTTCATTTTCAACCTTCCCTGACACTTTGACTTCCTAAGTTTAATGGCAGTTTTGAAAAGTAAAAGGCTAATGTTTTGTATCTTGAAATGGCTAAACAAAAATTCATTTTCTTTGCATTCAAACTAACACAAATCCAATAGAAAAATGAAGTTATTAATTCATTGTACTTATATTTGTCTGTCTTCTCACAATAATGCAGCCAAGTAAGTTATTTTAGAGTTGTATAAAGCTACAATAATACAAATAATAAATAACTTCAGCAGTTTAACTGAGTACAGAACAAAGTGAGACTGCTACCATTCAGAGTCTACCTTTTCATAACAGAAGCTATCTTGAGTAATTATCAGAGAAATATAAATATACACTAGCAAGTGGAGCAGGTACAGTATGAAACATCATTTCATTCCTATTTAATGTAAATTCCTTAGAAACATCTTCTGAATTGCCTGCTAAATTAATAACGGCAGGGTTTCCATTCCACAGAGATTGCATTTATATTCAAAAAAGGCTACTACTTCTTATATTTTCCACTTTTTGATAGAAAGGTATTTACATATCCTATTTTGGGATAATATTATATGTTTGAGAACATATTAGTGAGCAGGTAGTGGGACAAATGGCAGGCTTTCAAACATAGATTTGTCCTTATGAAAGATATGGAATAATCTACTTGTCTGCATGCATCTAAATAAAGTCTATGCAATAGCTTCTCCTATAATAAACATTTTCACTCAAAATAAAGCTCTCACTTATACATTATCAACAAATACTTAATTCCAATAGCAGATCTTGAAGAAAATAAAAAACATGCATGTAAAATGTTCAAAATAAAGCAAAATAGCTTTTTTCTTTTTTCTTATATTCAGTGCTGGCCATGCATGTTTACTAACAGGAGACGAGATCAAATCAGTTGCTCATACTCATCTAAATCTCTTAGATGCTCTCTATTTTACGCACCAGTTCCCTTGGATGGAATGTTTCTTCCTGTCGAAAAATCAAAAGGGCAACGGTTCCTCCCATCTTGGTACTTCGCAGCAAGGACACAACTTCTTCTTGAGTTTTGCCTGTTAAATCAACTCCATTTACCTGTAACAAAGGAAATGTTAAGACATCAGGAAGACTCCAAAACAGAGAAACCAGCAGACACTTGCAGCAAAAAGTCATGTGAATCATAATATGGGTATTAAAAAACTCTCATTGGAGCAATCTGCTTATTAGCTCACATTACAGCTTTCATTTAATAGAACTAATTAAATGGTCATCCTTGCCATACAAATACAAATAAGCCAGACATTTATGCTTCCCTCCTTTTCAGCAGCTACGGTATAGTCCAGCACACTGTAAAGCCAACTAATCCCATTTACTGGTATTTCTTACAAGAACCTCTGCCAAAATATGCTTCAGCAAAATCAACGTATGATCCCAAACTGGTCCTGTTTCCGCGTGTCTTGGTGCTATATATACCTTCCAAATATATTTAGCACAACAAATTGCAACAAAAGTAGAAAGCAATTGTTTCCCTGTATAACCTTGGCGTTGCTACTCTTGCCTCTGTTCAGTGGTCCAATCCCTTGGCCTCCACATGCCACTGATCAGCACAGGCAGGTAATGGAACACATGCAGCATTTCCCACTGTATGAGCTAATTTCAGTAAGGGAGAAGCCAGAGAAAGAACGAATAATCTCAGGCTTGCCTGCTCAGAAACATTTTGGAAATGAAGGCAAAACAACTAACAGTGTTAAGCAAGGGAGTATGGTGCTCAGAAGTCAGCAAAACATCTTTTTTTCCTCCCCTCATACGAGAGCACAGCTCACACAGTTGAGATGCCATAGCTGTCATCTTAAATGCATCTCAGTCCCCTTCTACCCAAGTCATCTGGGTTACCTTGAATTACAGTAATTACAGGGGGCTATCCTCCAGCAACAATTCAAGATGACTTGGCCAATTTTGCAGTAAAGTGAAGTTAGAGCCCTGAGAGGCAGTTACAGACTCAGCTGTACCTCCGGTGTCATTTGGCTTAGGGACAGTAATGAAGAGCTGTGGGTGGTAACGCATCACTCTAGCTAGATTTGCAGAAAGCTCTCTGCAGTGCACCTATCTAAGAGAAATTTAGTTCCCTTGAGGACATCCTTACTTCAGGAGGGAAGTGGCCTTGATTCTCAGTAGGACTCCCCTCCTCTTATGTCTCTTTCAGTTAATTCACTAAACCTTTCAGGGTATTGCCTCCTATCCTTGGCAACATCTTCAATAATTTCTGGTCTGTCACTCCATGCTGATTTAATTCTACTTACTAGGTAACAATTGCTTTGCTTCAATATATTCCTAAACAGCAAAGCAAGACTATGACACTATATTCACATAAGGACATGTAAAATTATGGTTTTGTAGTATGTCTAGGTCCAGCTCTTCAAACAGTTATGTACTGAAAATGCCCAGCAACTTAATGCCTTACCAAAAAAAAAAGCCAAAAAAAAGGAAAAGAGAGAAAAAGTCCTGTGTAACATAAAATACTATAAGCCTCAAAGTGATATAGTGTGTGGACTCATGCCAAAACACAGACAAGGAACATGTAATATTTCCTCACCTCAATTAATCGGTCTCCAGCTTTTAATCTCCCATCTTGAATAGCTGCACCTCTTGGAAGGATGTTTTTCACATAAATTGGAGCAGAGCCACCAATTGGGACATCTCTTGAAGTAATGCTAAATCCCAAGCCTTCTGTACCTGCATAAGGAATGTACATTACTAGTTAAAATGCACATTTTATATTACATATTATTTTTACCAAGCAGAATGCATGTATACCTCACTGATACAATCCACAAAAATACATATAAGATGCAAGAATTACTTCATGACAAAAAAAGAAAACAAAATATCTACAAGAAAGCTGTAGCTGAAGCACTGAGTCTGGGCACAGGTGGCTCAGCAGGCACTCCCTGCAACTTGCTGTTCTGATGACTTCCAAGTCATTGCCATATTTCTGACTTTCTATTTCAGATGAGCTGAGTGACAAGGAATCAGAACAAAGCATATCTGATATCCTATCACTGTCTTCCCCCTTGTCAATCTGGATCTCATCAATGATCCTTCCTTTTTCCTTTGCAGCTCTTTCAATGGCAACAGTCAGCCGATGCTGCTGGGCATGGGGCTCTGTCAGCTCACTTGTGGACACTGGCAGGTGACAGTACTGGAGCTCAGTGGTCTCATTTCTCCTGTTCTGGGGACCTCAGGCTGTTTTCAGTCAACAGCTCCTCTGCCCCCAGGCTTCACCTCAGCTCTGACTGGGCTCCACCCCACTGTCTGTCCTGCAGGCAGAGAGCAAACCCAGGCTGCCACTTCTGAGGTCCTGCTGCACCTGGATAGGTGACTGACTACATTTGGCCAAGACAGACTGAAGCAAAACAGAGGCACTTAAAATGACCTGGAGAAATGCAGAGTGGGAATCCAGTCAATACAGCAAATGAGGCTTGTGTGTATGTCAGAGAAACTAGTTATACCATCAGTTCTGGGATTCACAAGCTGAGGACAAACAGAAGCCTTTCCTAGCACACAGAAAACCCCTTTGTGATCCTCTTTTAGATACAATCTATCCAATGTTACCAACAACCCCTGAAATGCTACAAAAACCTGCCAATTCGCCCCTCAACATTACACATCAAGCCTATTCAGGACACTTAATGCAGCGTGAAAATAGCTGGCCATCCAGCGGAGAGCCCCTCAACACAGTGTCAGCACCCACAGCTCGCATTTGAAACTTCTCAGAGGCTGTCAAGGCACGTCTACAGTCCAAGTTGCCTTCCTAGGCATACACAGGCCCAGCCTACATTTAAGATGACCTACAGTGGCAACCGGCAGTTAGGACTCAGCAATATCAGGTAGGTCCCTAAAAGCTACAGAGCACACACCTTTGTAAAATCTCATGGGGACAGAAACAAAACTTTTCTGAAACAGCTGCCAGCTACGAACCCTGGGAAGCTTAACACACCCAGTGTGAAAGACACACAACTACTGAACCACTTGAGGTGTTAATGTATTTAAGAAGGAAAAAAAACCAACTGTGCAACAGCAGCCAGAGAGGCGAGTGAGCAAGAGAGCTCTGAAGATCCCAAGGTCAATGCAAAAGAAAAGGAAAGAGGTGCTCCAGCTGCTGGAGCAGAGATTTCCCTGCAGCCCACAGAGAAGATGATGGAGAGGCAGCTGTCCCCCTGCAGTCCATGTAGGTCCCTGGTGGAACAGCCTGTGGAGGACTCCACACCAGAGCAGGAAAATGCCCAAAGGAGTCTGCTCCCTATGGGAAGCCTGCACTGGAGAAGGCTCCTGGCAGGCAGCTGTGGACCCATAGAGAGGAGCCCATGCTGGAGCAGGTTTGCTGGTGGGATCTGTGACCCTGTGGGGGACTGACGCTGGAGCAACCCATTCCTGAAGGACTGACCCCATGAAAGGGACCCACACTGAAACAGTTCTTGGAGACCTGCAGCCTGTGGGTAAGGTTCACCTTGGAAGGACTGTCTCCCATAGAAAGGACCCCACTCTGGAGCAACACAGATTGTTGATTGTGAGAAGTCCTCCCTCTGAGGAGAAAGGAGTAGCAGAGACAACGTGCAATGAACTGACTGCAGCTCCCATTCCCCGTCCCTGTGCACTGCTGGGAGGAGGAGGTAGAGAATTCATGAGTAAAGATGAGTCCAGGAGGAAGAGAGGGGTCAGGGGAACATGTTTTAAGATTTGGTTTTATTTCTCATTACCCTACTCTGATTTGATTGGCAATAAATTAAATTAATTTCCCCAAGTCAAGTTGGTTTCACCCATGACAGTAACTGGTGAGTGATCTCTCCCTGGTCTTATCTCAACCCACAAGCTTTTTGCTGTGTTTCACTTCCCTTGTCCAGCTGAGGAGGGTGAGTGATAAGAGCTGCTTGGTGAGCACCTTGTGTCCATCCATGGTCAACTCACCACAGTGTTACTTAATTTCTGTAAATTAACTAATTTCTGTTGCCTATGTTCAATTGCTAAACCTACTTTCCTAGAGAGCAGATTAATATTCACATGAAAAGAAAGCAGGAGTCAAATATAGTAACCAGTACTCAACATACAGACTTCTGAAATCTGCACAATTGCATTTGATTAAAATTTAGTACAATATATTTCACTATCAAGACAGAAGTCATGCTAAGAAGTAAACTGACACAGGTGACACGACTGGGCGTGACACAAGCTTTTAAAATCTTCATCTTGAACATAACTAAGTGTTCCTGTATATACAGTAAGGACATGTAAATCTTATTGTTTAGGAAATATGGATCAGTTTCTCTAGCCTAATTATTCTGAGACAACTTCCCTTCCTTCTGCAGCATTCAAGACAGATGACATTTTATTTGAAAGTCTTCATCCACTTTGAGGCAAAGATAAAATTTATCTGCGCTGTTACACAGAGATAAAAAAATACTAGATCTCGTAACATCCATATTTTACTTAGGAGACCTCCCAATTTTAATGATGCTTCAAACATTCATAGAGCTCTTTAATCCCCTGCAATATGTGAAGATGATCTGAATAAGGTTTATTTAAGTCACATCTCAGCTTTTTATGGAATTTATCTTTATTCTTATTATAAGGATCAGTGTTGAATACTTCTCTTTGAGTACAGGTTTTGTCTGCTAAAATTTCTAAAGTAATATCAGAACACGAGTGCACTCCCAGGACAATATTTCATTATTAATAAGCTTAATCCCCATTGCCTGATTACAGCATCATTACAGATGTCTGGTTCACACACAGCTCTTCAAACCTCCACGGAAAAAACAGAAGTTGAAATGTTCACATTACAAATGCACACAAGATATAAATTTGGACTGTGGCATTTTCTGCTGTCAAACCTCCAGAAAGTCTTTACCAAATCCTGCAGATCGTCACAAATCCACACTGAGCCCAGATATTAGCAGAAGAAAATTCTAATTACTTATTTCTGTAGAAAGAAGGGGCATCAACTGGGCTGTGTTTTACTGTGCTGCTCTGTACAGCTTTGCATGAGGCAGCTTTTGGGTGCAATTTTCCTTCTACCATTTCTCTGCTTCAGTTGGCCATTCACACCCCATAGCTGCTCTTCCCAGGCTGATACAGCTGCATAAACTACTATGCTTATTATATATAAATTAGATGTTCACAACACTGGGAAATAAATGGATACATCCAACTGAGAACAAAAATAAATATGACTTCTGTGACTGAATTGATTTTAATTTTTTTCTTTTTTTATACACATAACTGATTTAGTTCTCTCCACTCCATTCATTTTGATTCTCCTGTTGATACAAATATATATAAGATCTTAATATCTTCCTGCTGCTAAAATGTTTTCAGTTCTTAGGGTGAAAAACTGCATTATAATAATGAGTGCACTGTGCAAACGTATTGTAGCCTCCTCTGATTTATGCTAGTAATACAGGAGATGCTGGACACACACACAGGCAGAACCACAATGAATAGAAAAGAGAAGAAATTTCCCTATTGTAGAAAAACAGGAGTCACCCTACACAAAGCTAGGAGCTTTACTTTGCAATGTTTAGATTTTTTTGAGCTATGTTCACCTTAATCTCTTCTGGATTTTAAAAAGGATAAATTTTTGAAAGGGTAGAAAACATTTTCTTCCTTCTATAGCTGTCAACTCTGACAATGATCAAATTACACCAAGTGATAATAACATTTAAAAATTACCCACTAATTTGTGTAATTCAAATTCTTAGGCTTCTTTGATAAATCAGCAGCTCTTTCGACAAGTTAGAGTTTACCTTTTTTCTTGAATGTGATGCTGAACACACCTTCTAAAGTCTCATTACCCTCAAGAGCTCAACCAGCTCTGAGCTGAAGACAAAGTAGTTTTAAATTAATAAAAAGGGCAGTTACAATGGTAAAAGATCTATTTTGTACAAACAGAAAAGTGACAGATTTGATGTGTCAGTTGCTGTTTTGGAAGAAAAAATTCCAGTAGCTTTAAGGTAAGGGGGAGAGGAAATCCATTCCTATAATTTAATTAAACATATTTTCAAAATGAACATCATAATTTCATTTGGAAGCAGTCTGATCATAAACTGACAGAATGTTAAAAATTTTATTAAGTTTTACTACAGGTGACTAGACTCTTTTATCTCCCAGAGAAGAAGTGTTTAATTTCTCACTAGCGCTGGGATTACCTTCTTGATTGTGGAAAGAATGTGTTTGACATACCATTTCTCTCTTTCTAAGGCTATCCTTTACAAAAAGTTGTGGGCTCCTCATTCAGCACCAACCACAGGTCTAAATTCTCAGCAGTAAAATGTGCTCCTGGGTAGAAATACAGACCGGATACGATACAAAAAGCCAGGATTACCTCTGCAGTGTTTTCATCCTCTCAAAAGGACACTGGTTCAGAGACCAGTAAAGAACAACTGAAGGACCTACACTGTCAACATCTTGTGATACTTCTCTTACAGCTGTCTTGCCTTTCAGCACTGTAAGCAGTGCTAAAAGTAAATCATGCTCTTCCTTCAAGTCTCATTTAAGAAAATGCATATGAGTTCTCAGGGAGTTCAATACAGATCTCTCTAAATTTTAAACAAAAAACCTACAAACAAAAAATAACAACAAGAAACACTGAAAACTTCACTTCTAAAACAATAGAAAACATCTAAAAACTGGTAATTGAGCACCACATTTTTCGTAGTTATGCAAGAAAGGTAGAGAACATTTCTGTGCAACTTTAACAAGGACAATTCATGTGGGTGAACAGTCCTCAGACTAAAGGACTGTTAGGGGAAAGTGTAGGTTTTTCGTGCAAGACAAAGAACACACTCTCCCTTTTCTGAAACAATAAGCAAGGTTGGTTGCAGATAGAAAACGTGTGTGACACAAAATCCCAAAAAAAAATTTGAAATACAGCATTGCCAGTTAACGAAAGGAGTAGATTATACTGGGATGGAGAATAAGGAGAGAGGTAACATTATAATAAAATGAAGCAGAAGGGCCAAATATTTTCTAATAATAGTCAGAGCAGACACTGCCCTTCCAAGCACTTCAACCCCCTTATTTTTTCACAGGAGATTCTTCCTAAAGATCCAGATACAGATGGATGACTGCTGAACTAATTATCCTAGTGTTCCACATTGGAAACCAGGGTTTTTTTTTTTAAGGACTGAACCTCATGTAAGACTTGAACAGCAAATATGTTCTTACTGTAAGGGGCATCACTAAACTTACCAAGATCATTTTATTGTTCCTAGTTTAAGCCCCATATTTTCAGAATTTGTGCACATGTAGTCAGGCTTAATGTACATGCAAATGACTGCTTAGAAGGCTGACTGCTCAGCTGTCTACAAAATTTCTGCAGTCACATACACAATCAAGACTAATTGCATGCTCATTTTTATGTAGTTGAGTGATTTGGAACAAGTGAGGTTTTTTTTTCCATGTAAAGCTCAGACCACTCAAGAAGATCTTTGATCAACCTAATAGAAATGTTCTTTTCCCCTTATGCTCCAGCCTGCTAATGGTGATCAGAAGTGGTTTTAAAAAATGGAAAGATGAAACCGATGCAGTTTATGCTTCTTCAGTGACTAATAATGCTCAAAATTATTTGCTTCACTTTTGAATCTCGTTTCTCAAGGTCACTGAAGTAATTTAGGCATCTACACGCTTCATTTCAAAAGTGACAAACACTCTGCATCTGAACAGGAGTTTCAAGAGAACATATCACTTCAAAAGAAATTTTAAACAAAAATTTAAAATGTCAGTTCAAAGTCTGGCTTAAGAATCTGTGTGGGGAAAACAGGAGAGTATAATGAAAAATGCATATAAATCTGTACACTTCAGATCCATGATGCAGGATATCTTACAAACAAGTTCAGTCCTGTCTTGAACACTCTCTTGTACGAACCCAAGCAAAGCAAGTAATTGTCCATAGATGTGCTCCGCTCCAGAGCAAATACAACGCCATTTCAAATTAGCATACTCCCAAACTATCTACGCCAACTTATTTGTGTCTCTAACGACTTCTTGCAGAAGGAACTTGGGTGCAGCAGGGCTGAGTCTCACTGTGCCATGGCACTGAATGCCCAGTCCCCTGGTGGGACTTGCAGAGTTTCAGGTAAGCTCAATATGCATGATGTAGCATTATTAACCTCAGCGAGGCCAGCAAGCCAAACAGGAACACAAGGAACTCTGAAGAGCAAAGTCCCATAATCCTGCTCACATCTACAGTTTCACCATTTTTCTCTCCTGCACTGTGCAGAGGTGCCTCCTTTGTTTCAGGACTCATCTTCTAGAACAGAGCTGCTGTGTCCTGTTTGTGATGGATGTGGTAACTGCTACACCTTTCCCGACAGTTCTGTCACTCATTTCTTCCCCTTTCTTTTTCTTGTTTTGCAAGAAAGAGGCCAAGAAGGAAGAGATAATCACAACTCCCACGGTCGGTGGTTAAGTCACCCTCTGGAAGTGGGGAGATGTGGACTCAAGTCCTGATGCATTGAATACTTCAGACAAAAAATTAGCAAAATATTTCGTGGAACTAAGACCAACTTCAGAAACATGAGGTCAGTGCTGACATTTTACTTCCAGAATTTTATATTTAATTTAGCTATACAAACACGTAGTTATAGATAGAAATCATATGACGCAATGAGCATTATACTGAAGGGCAAACGAATAAGATTAAGCTAATTTCCAGACTGAGTACTTCAGTCTTGTCTTAGTACAGCAGTATCAAAAGCAGCAGATATGAAATCTGAGTAGCACAATGTCCAATGGAAAAGCAGTCTTCTGAATGCTTTAGTGAATATCAGGCTAAATGCTGTGAGTTACTAAGTGCTCAAAGACTGAGCCTTAGAGCCATTTGCTATATAATTGGTTATTTATTATTTACAAGTGTTGGACTAAATTCCTCCCAGTTGCATTGGCTCAAACACTTGCAGCCAAAGAAGGAACACTCTGGGAGTGTCCTGGTGCATATGAGGTCAAAGCTTGTCCTAATACTCCGGGTGTTGTATCAGCGGTCTTATTTTCTTTATTCATTAGCTGCAAAGAACTATTTTTATTTATTTATACTTCCTGTGTATCAGTTTACACCAAAATGTATATAAACATGGGATCACTGTCATGTCTTGCATTATCTTAATTTGCTATCACAAATAGCTTAATTTGTGTAAGCTATTAAGCTACACTGCTATACAGCCTTAATGGCATTAGAATATCAGCAATAACCCCTACATCTATATGCTAAAAGTTCAGGCCTTGACCTTTTAGGCAAGATAAACAGATATCCATTTTCATTTAGAAAAGCCAGCAAATATTCCACATTGACTGAAACATATGACTGACCTTCTCTTCTGACTTTATTAAAGAGCTAAATCCTATGAAAATTCAGGTTATTTTAAAATGCCGCAATAAATATTAAGAAATCATAATTACAGAAGCATATATTGTAGGTTTTTTCTATGATTGTCACCCTATATCATAAAGCTTATACAACATATAAAAATACAGCTGTAATAAACAAGGTCTGTCTGTATTGAAAAAGAGTCAATTCTCATACACTACATCCATTATCAGTATATGTACAGGTTAAATGAAAACTGAATTTCAAGATGACACTTTGCATGCCTTAATGTAACCCACTATGAGTTTTTAAAGTAATGATGCAAACTGGGGAAACAACTGCTGCCTGTCAGCAGCTGTTAAATTTGTTAAATATCTACAAAGGCTGTATTATTACAGCATCCTTCCTTAGAAATAATCATCAAAAACAATCAACATCCCTACTGAACTCATATTTACAACAAAATACTTGAGCCATCCTTAAGCATACTGCTGCATTCGTTGCTCCATATGTGTGTTCTCAGAGTGATCAAATGTAAGTCAAAATGGGAAGGCATGCTTCTTTCCACAGTGGATATTAACAAATGAAAGACAGCAATGATAAAAAGGCATCTTTCCTTATGGACATATTTTTTTTATTTTTACCATGCATAAAACACAATTTCTACCTTTATCTATAGCCTGAGCTAGATGCCATTCCACCATAAGAAGTATTCTCAAATAAGCCAATTTGTTAGAAACAAATATTCCCTTTAAATTTCTGAAATATATTCTAAATATATTTTGAAGTTTTTACTACTGTAAGAGCCTTCAAACTCCTCTGGTATGAATAGATGTTAAAGCATCTTAGAGATCACTTTTCATCAATAGGTAGTATGCATCTTCTTTACTCCAAACCCACCTAAGATATTAGTGCCAGCAAGGATAAATTACATTATAGCCTTGGAGGGAGTATTTCTGGAATAGCATGCAGTGCAAGATGACCAAATAGAACATCATATCACAGTCAAAAATCCGTAACACACCAAAATTATATTCTTGCATCTTATGAGGAGTTGTAACACCATATTTGTTTAATGCAAAAATATTGTGGTCCCCAAATTATATATTTATTTGTTAGTGCTTTTTAATTATTTGAAATGCTTATTTCCATGTCTTGTTGAGAATTCTTTGATGTACTGTCCGAGTAATACTTCTAAAGACTTCCACAAACACGAAAAACCCAGGTAAAAATCACTGTAGTGACTGAGAGCATATTTATAAGCACACTGATTCCTTACTCAACCAATAACAGCAAGTTTTTCCAAGTAGGCTGATCTGAGCTGATGGCCTAGAGAAATTCTTGAAGGAGCATCAACAACAGAAGCAAACTGTCAACTCAACCTTATGTCATCCAAGTTTGTAGAGCTTAAAATTCAGCAACCAGAAAGAAGCAATCTGGTGGTTCATGCGAAGTTCATAGAAAGGAAAGCATAATGATAATGTGACCAGTAGCCTGGTACCTGTGAAACTGTAAAATCTCTACCATTCATTGCACTGTCTTCAGTGTCTTTCAATAAAAAGATTAATTAATAAATATTATTATCATTAAGCACATAGAGTATCTTAAGGGGAATGTAGCCCAAGTTCATGGAGAATACTGTCATATGAGTAAACTTTCTGCTGTACAATGTAAATACTGTTCTTGTTGCTAGAGATCAAATTATAGCTAATCTTAAACATGCTCATTTGAATACCATAAAGGGTACACCATGTATAATCTTTTAAAAAAATCATTTCCCAAGAGCTAAGAATACTGGCATCTAAATGTCATTTTATTATACTTCCAACTATCTTAAAACCATCTACACATTAACTACAAAAAAATACCGAATTTTCTCACATCATAAAACTTTCATGGATGTACCAGGGCATCTACATGTGCACATATAACACAGATGTTGAGATAAGCACACACTACTTTAAATAGCATCTCTCACCCCCATTCAAATTATATTAGCATAAGGGCCAAGACAGGAAATACCACATTACATCTCAACCAAAGGTTTTAACATCTCAGTGGAAAAAAATGAAAGCTTTAGCTGGAAATTAGAATGTCCAATTTACCAACTGGATTCAAAACACTCTTAAAATCTAAAGGTAAAACTCAGTTTGAAAAGTCTTAACTGTGAAGTACTGAACATGGGCCATTTTTGCTTAGTTGTTTATATTAAATAGTTCACCACTCCCTGGGTCTTGGCTAACAGAATTTGAGGCATTTACTGCACTACTTTATTAGCTGAGAAACAAAAAAAAAAGTTAAAGCACTCTTTTAAATGGCCTTTTGCAAGCATGCTGCACACGCTGAAGGCAGGGTGGGTCTCCTGGGCCTGCTCTCAGGGACAACTCAGTGCCTTGGCTGCAAAAATGAACCCATTGCAGTGGCACTGGGCACACACGCATACCCTACAAGCACATCTCCTACTGCATGAGGAGCATACTGGTGCCTTACCTTTCCTTAGCTGTATACTGAGCCTCTTCCCTATCTTTTTGGTGTTATAGCCACTGTTGGCAGTGGAGGTGAGAACTTTCTGAGGTGACGGTACCAGGCCGGAGGGTGGTTTCCCTGATGAGTTCACACTATGAGGTAGCTGTGAGTAGGAGTCTGTCTGGTCAGAGTGGTTACCCGCTCGAGACATTCTCTGTAACGTGTGGAGTCCAGAATTGTTCATGCTTTTCCCATCAGCATACTGGGAATCGGGGCTGAAGCGGCTGGAGTAGAACACGCTCTCGCTCTGGGACAACTGCTCGTACTGCTCCTTGTTCGCCGCAGGGACCACGTGGAACCAAATGAACGGCGTACGCATGGCTTGGCGAAACATATGCTGTGCTCTAGGTTTTAAAGGGAACAGAAAATTAGCAAATTAGGACTGGCAGACTACGAGACATTATAAGCATAATTACTGATGTTAATTAAGCAACATGAGCTGACAGACACATTGCACTCAAGCATAAACCATAAAACTTGAATCTGTTCACTCGCCTATTTGATCTGCTTTTCGCTAAGGTTTACTGCTTTAGGGCAACACTATGGTTAAATATGCTTAACGACTAATGTAGCAAATACTGGATTCAGAAAAGCAAAAATTTTAACCACAGTCGTGAAATGCAGACAGTTCTATAGCAGGACTGCAGTGTCCTTTTGTTTTGAACCTTGATAATTGCAATAATTGCGATAACTGTTACCACAGTGACAACAGAATTATTAGAATGAAAATGACTAATTATAAAAGACTATGTATTCCACAATTTTCTGATTATATGGAGTCTTGCAACCAGTCTAGCTTACAATTCAATTTTTTTCAGCTGGTAGTGTATCAGACTACAACATTAAAAAATAGGAAAAGAATGCTCAATCCTGTACAGACAGACACTGGGCTTCAAGGTCACATCCAAAGTATACAAAGACAACAAGGTCTCTTCACAGACTTTACAAACTGCGATTCAGAACCTTAGAAGAAGCAGAGACAAGCTGCTTTCAACCATATGGTACAGGGTGATGTTTCAATTCAGGTTAGAGTCAAAGAAATTAAAACCACATTTCAAATATATATTAAGTATAAGATGATCAGAACAAATGATATTTGGCCCTCAGTGTGTTACGGATTTCAGAACAGTATTATCATCCATGAAATCATTCATTACCTGCATACCTCTTTTCTATTTTTCTCTTTCTCTTACCTGAGTGTGAACTACAATCCCCTCTTAAAAGTCTTTCTGATTCATTTAGAGATTCTACCAAGTCCAGACAACCACTAAACAAATATTTGTCTCTCAAACTTCTCTAGAAAGTTTCTTTTCACTTAGGTTACAGCACCTTTAGTTCTCACACAATCAAGAAACTACGTATTTTTAAAATGTTAAAAATAAAGGCCTCATGTTATCCATTTATATTGAATATGGGGCATTGCAAATGTGAGAGAAAAAGTCATATGGGAATTTCAAGAAAAACAGATTACCAATATAAGAAGAAAAAAAATCTATCATGTATAAAAAAAAAAAATCAAATGAGAATTGCATATACTCTAACAACAATAATTATCCTGTTTTTTTTTTTTTTTTTTAGTCTGGCTATATAAAAACCACTTATGTCCCTAAGTGTATCTTTTCTCTATTAGAAAAGCAAGCTTAGAGGTTTTTTTCTTACCTTCCTCAAATTATTCCAAGCGGCTAAAGATCAAATAATGCAATGTAACGTGTGGTAAGGACACTTACTGTTCAAATCTCCTGTTCCGCAGGTCTCCGTCATTAATCCTGACAATACAATCGTTCTCACGGAAAAGGTTTTCTTGTTCAGCTTTTCCACCCTTCTCCAATCGCTTCACCAGCAGCCCCAGGGTTCTGGAACATTAAGATTACAAATTATTACTGTCTGAATAATTTGCAACATAGAAAATCCTATTGATTTAATATTTTATCATGATCACTACAGAAACTATATTTCAAACCATCTTTACCTTGAAGTAGGATAGCACAGTGTCAAATAACTTTAAGAACTACCTGATTTATTATCCCTTTTCCATAAAACAAAAGGCCTAGGTGTATCAAACATGTCAAAAGTAAGAATGAACAGGCTGTGGGATGACAGCACATCCATTCTTGAAAAAGGCCAAGATTTCTCTGTAGTAAAAACTCCAAGAACCACCACACATCTGAGAAAAGATATCTTTTCTGCTAGTTAACTGAAGCTGAATAGGTTTAACTTAAAATTTGAATTTCTGAATTAGAAGAGAATGCCACAGCCTTCACCACTCCTTCTGTGCAAGTGAAACATGGGGTCATCTCATGTAATAAGCAGCCTGTAATAAGGGGATGGATAGAGAATTCAATAATTTCATGTGGACTAAATGTTTTTATTTCTACATCTTGACATTTTTTAATAAATCAAAAAAGATAAAATAAAAAATGTAAATGCTCTTTCTAAATTCAGAATCTTATCTTAAATTAATTGACTGAAGACAATTTCCATTTGATAGCCTCTGTCCAATGAGTCCCCTCTGTTTCGTGCTTACCCACGGTATCATCTTAAGGACATATTTAAAGAGACAAATATTCAACCTGAAATTATGCAAAAGGATCCTGAAGAAAGGACTTCTGAGGTACTTTGCTATGTTTCTATACCTGAACTCTCTACCCAAAGGAGAAGTCAATCTTCAGGATTATTCTTACATCAACACTGCACTTGATTTTTTTTTTTTTTTTTTTTAAAGAAGATCAGCTTCACAGTGAAATCCCACAGGATGTATCAGTGGGTCAAACTCACTTCAACCAAGTTGACAGCATTACTTTTCTCAGAATTCATTTCAGGGCATGGCATGAAAAATACTTGGTCCAAATCAGCAGGAATTGGAAGACCACACAGGTCTTTTAAGCAAAAACCTTTCAGTGATCACAGCACTTCCTTTCACACATAATACCTCAAAGTAAATGAGCAGTCAATGGTGCTTAAAAGGACTCCTCATGTGCTCAAAAGTTACATATGCACTTAAGCACTTCATTAAACAGTTCAAAAAAGCAAAATTAACTTCTTTCTTCCACTTTCAATTCTTCATTTACCAATTTATCGCCAGCATAAGCAAATAATGCATTTTTTTTACAGAACAGTCATCCCTTTTCTCCTACAAGATAGATGAAGGAGTAGGAGGAATGATCCTAGCAGTATTTACATTTTGGAACCACGTAGAGACATTAAGATATGAGGTTGAAAGGAGCTATACATGTAAACAGACCATGAGGAGAAAAACAACATAAATTCTAACAACACACATCATCAAATGAAGCTTGAGTCAGACATTTGCATGACAAAAAACTCTACAAGTCCACAACAGTGGCCCACTAACCTAATGACCATGTTGCACTACAATTTTCTGATCATTATTACGTTATGTAGTCACAGGAAGGAAAACAAAACAAAATTTAAAATATTTATTCAATCCCTTTTTTCCTTCTGATCACTAAAAAAATGTATTGAAAGCAGTCTCAGATTTGTAAAACTGATAAATAATTATAAAGAAATTATGGATGGTTCGATAGTTCCATGAAGAACCAGTTATATTAATAGTAAAAAGGAAAAATGCTTATATGGCTTCACTACATTATTTTTATCAGAATTATAATTTTGACACATAGAAAACTGATATGTTAGAAAACAAGTCTGTGACTTCTTCACTTGTGAGTTGATGACTTTCTTTTGGAGAGATTGTCTTTGAGCCACAAAGGGCAGCTACTGAAAAGCATAACTCTAAATGGGGAGGAGATAGGCAAAGGGTATTATAAAATAGGGAATGTTATATTTACAAGAAAATCAACAAAATACTTGAGCAGGAAAGAAAGGAGTTGTGTCTACTCTTCCTTTTCTTTCACTTGATGCCCACCAGCTCTTTGATGCAGGTGCTCTCCTCTCAATGCCCAAAGACAATTCAGAATTTGGATGTGCATGCAATGCTTGCACAAGAGCATACATAGAAACAGCAACAGGTGTTTGGTTTATATGGTTAACTATAAACTATAAAAAACACCAAAATATCAAAACAATATCTACACAAAGTACAACAATCTAAGTTAATACAATGACAATACATGATACAAAATAATGTAGTTATTTCATACCAGTGTCTCAATGTACTTATGATTACAAAATAATTGTTCTACCAATAGTTTTGACATAGCATTTTTCTTGAAATGTTGCTTTCTACTGTCCACATTCTGAATTTATATCAAATTTTTAATGCAAGATGCACCTTTATGCATGGTTTGACAGTTCTTAAATTTATTCCACTTAGGCTTTCAAATCTGTAAAAATATTACTAATCCTAACCAATAGTAGAATAATGTAACAGATAAATAAACTACCAGTCAAAATTGTAAATAATCTCTTTAAATAAAGGCAGTAAGTTCTGCTAATGAAAGACTGCTCATCTCTAACATGGCACATGGTGCTCATGAGGACTTTGCTTTTTAACAAATGTTAGATTGAGGTTAACCAAGGCATATAAAGCTAAAGTCACTGAGAGGAAATTCAAGGCTGGATGAACAGACTGAGTCAAACCTGAAACCAGGCTTCTCACAGTGCCTTTCAATTTATTTAATTTTTTATATAAACACATGGCACAAAAGATCCCTCTAGACACAATTTCAGAAACAATTTCCCAAATGAGGGTTTGCATAGCAGAGAAAACTAGAACTATGGAAAATGCATGTTCTTCAAAAATTAACAAAAGCCTACCAATTTCCTACAATATTTCTTCAGCATATTATGGTTAAATGTAAGAATGTGACTCTGAAAAAGACTTTCTGGGAATTCATGTTTGTTGTTGCAGCAACTGGAGACAAACAGAGTAGACCTGATACTGCAAATATGCAGTAACCTAAAAACAAATTGGATTTTTTTGCCTTCCATATGACACCATCATTAATCCGCAAAGTGGAGTTATACTACAGCTTCAATATTATGTTTTCTACATTAGGAAGACATAAATTTTGAAAGCATCTAAACTCATCTGGTATCAAGTACCAAAGTCAGTATACACATTTTTTTAAAAAAAAACAACCATGTAGCATACAAATGTATGGGTATATTTGACTTTGCTTGATTTTGTCCAGTTAAAATAAGTCAACACAGTTTCTAATACAAATTCTTTCATTACAAAACTTTTAAACTCCCAACTTTTTCAAGAATAAGATCAAGTATCACATGAACCTTCCTGAAACACTCTGCAAGTCTACAATCCTGTTGAAACAATAATTATAAATAAAAATTTGGTACCTGTGCTGTTTTAGACTAACATTAGCTGACGCAGAAACAGAAGGGAAACTGCCAAAGCACAGAGCTCAATCTTTGTATTTGTTTTAAATACCTAATTGGGAATGTAAGCAGCTGAGATTATATTAGCATTTGCACCACTGTATTTCCACAAGGTTCATTACTCTAATTATACTATTAAAATAAACTCAGCTACATGTGTTAACATTTCAGTTCTCAGTATAAATTACAACCAATGATAAAACTAGAAATAAGCAGCAATTTTTTTATTGACATCTAAATTGCCTGACTTAGTTGGGATAGTTTGTGAAAGGTGAATTCTCCACATGCCATCCAGATGTATGAAAATGATGATAATTTTTCTTAATAAGAACTGACAGTGTAAGTAAAAATAAAAACTGACATTGAGTATGTAGAATATGATTTGCCCATCACGGTCCATTGTATGTACACATTGAAGTTATTTATCTATTTACCTGCAAGCTAACCGTAATGTAATCAAATCAGACAGAACAGAAAATAGCCAATTTAAATGTTTACATAAAGTCACTAACATGAAAAGGCAAAAACTAGATTAAGGTACAAAAATAAGGATTGATTGAAAAACTGATGTGCAGTGGTTTCATGCTTAGAAAGATCTCTGAAAAGTTCCACAAGACCATAAACACAGTAAAAAATTCCTAGATTCAGAGGTCAGAGTAGGCAAACTGGCTTGTTTGTTCAAGTTAAATTATTGGGGCTACTCAATGTTAAATTGCACATAAACTCCTTTAGCCAATATTGACATCACAGCACTGCTGTGGAGGCAGTTAAATTTCATGCCTGAAGTCCAGAACCAATTCCCAATCTTTAGTAACCACTCCTCAGCTTTTTAGCTTGACTAATACTTCAAATTATGCTTATAAAACTTAAAGGCTGAGATCACACAGTTTGAATTCAGATACAAGAGTGAGGGAATGGTACATTAACTCCACAGAGAGTTTTTTCCCATACATATGTTTTTGAAAGCCATGGCTACCTTTGAGACTTAAAAGGCTGGAAATGCAGAAGAATAAATGGAGAGGCAGACAACATGGACCTCCTACTTGATCAAAGAGAATATGATCATTAGAGAGGCACCTTGAAGGCAATATTATGGACTCTCACTATAGACAATGGCCATTACATATTACTTTAGTTTTCTTTGTACCTTGAATACAAGACTAAAATTTTTTTACAGTGACACATGAGGTGAATTTATAAACTGTAGAAAATGAAGGATATTTCCAATTAAAATAAAACCAGAAAGAGTATAAAAAAATTTCAAATTTCTAGATTTCTAGTAAGGGTAGTTAGGGTTTGTGTATGTTTAAACGCTCACCTCCATTTGAGGTTTTTCTTTCTTTTTAATAAAACCTGCTAAATTTGTCATTTAAACTGACAAAAATTCTCTTTTTTTCCTTTCTTTTGAGACTTCCTAATATTGTAAGACATTTAGGATATATAACAAAAATCATTTTTAGCTGCAGGTTTTAGATGTACAGTTAATCATGGATTTTGTGGTATACTTCAACAGAAGAACAGCTGGCAGAGCTGTGCATACCTGTCTGTATCAAACATGTCTGATACTTATTAGTGGATGTTCATTGTGGGGTTTTCAGATGAATATCCAAATCCTTTTCAGTTCTGCTTTACTAAGTAGACTTCAGAGTAGTCTTGGGACTATGGGACTCTGATTTCCATATCATTATTCACAGAGATTTCTGATGTTCTCTCATATATTCCTTGTGTCAATTGAATCTCTTTCCAAAGACAGACATAGCAGGATTTCAGAAACGCAGCTAGGGTATAGAGCTTGAGAAGATTTCAAAAGCAGAAGAGGCCAGATAATGGTAAATTATGCTATAATTACTGTTGAGCTTTAAGAGAACTTGGTGCATCCTCACTTAAACATCAACAGAACATCCCACATCATCCAGGCTGCTCAAATGAGATTCTTAAAGGACCGTTTGCCCCTGTCTCTGAGCGCCTAATAAGAAGGAAGGATTGGTAGTATGGAAATTTTGCACAGAGTTATAATTTTCTTTCCTTTCATATTTTTCTGTCATTCATTTCCTCTTTTTTCTACTCTTATCTGAATGCTTTGGTACTTGCCTTCTCTTCTTCCTTCATCCTACTTTCATTTTCATGCTTCCTTTTCTGCTCAATGCTGCATCTATGCCATTACAAAAATGTGCCAGCAGGTTTGCAAACAAAACTTTTATCCTTAAAAAATGCACAACCATAAGGTGATGAATATGTATACCCTCCTCCCTTTTGATAAGGTGAACAAAATCTGCTAACAAATCATATGATCAAATAGGCCAATAAAGACAGATACATTTCTAGAGGCAAAACCAGAAAGATAACAAGGAAACATATACATTAAAGTATCACCATGTCTTTACAAATCAGTAATAGATTTCCCAGAGAAATACAGGTTTTTTATTTAAAAAGTCTCAGTTTTACTAGGAACAGAATAATTTGTAGCATCTATATAGATGAGGCAGAGACCTTTACAGATTTTGTTCAAGATCAAAAGCCAGTACTCAAAAGATTCTAATTCCAAACCCTTCAAAGACCATGAAAAAGTCAAATATTTTCTCAATAGAAGTAAAGACCAGAGTTATGGCACGTAATTTTTATAGTTTTGGAGTGTTTCTTTAGAGAGGGATTTTCTGGTGTGAATTTTTTGGTGGGAGAAGGCTCCTGCTTATTGCATAGGGGAAGAAAGGTGAACTGCATAGTATTTTTTTACACTTTTTCAAGCTATTGATTTAATAACCATTGACTATTGAGTAATATTTTCAAAAGCAAGAGAAAGGAAGTACAAGAAAAGTAATTGAAAACACAGCATAACTGGAATTGAACAGCAAGCAAATATAAAACAACTATGGGACAGTGAACTAAATATGACACACATGAGATCTTTTATTTTTGGACATCCCTCAAAGTCTTCACTCAGTCCTGTGTTTGGTTTTCTATAATTAGGTTTCTACTAAGCACATCCCCTGATTAAGTTATTATAAGCAGGGAGTTGTAGGTTGATTGTAGCAGGGAGAATTATTTTTTGCAGCCAGAGGAGGAACAAAGAGCAGCCATGTGCTACAGTGAGAAATAAGTAGGAAGCAGAAGATCCCTGCCATGCTTCTGCTCTCCCTCTGAATCTAGCAAAGGAGAAACAAGTGTGTCTTATCTGCTCCAAAGAAGTGGGAAACCAGGAGGGGAAAAAATTAACCAGATTCCCACCAATTGCTTCAAACCTGAACCTGGGTGTGTTCCTTTCCCTGTCCATACTGGAGGCAGCTGGAGAAAAATGTGTTTATCCTACCTGAAAGCATGCAGAGGCGTGGGTATGCAGACAGTAAAGCAGCAGCACAACACAAGCACTTAGAATCAATCCCAAGCAATGAACTCTGCTTTTCCTTCATTAGAACACACAGGACATGGCAAAAAAAACTTTTGGAAATGTTGTAGATCCTCCCAACACTTTCAAGACATGGGACCAAATGTCTCCCCTCTTCAGCAGATTATTTTGTGGAGGGTCAAAAAAACTCAGCAATTGCACATATGGTCCATTTTTCAAAGAAGTGAGTTCTAGTAGTATGAAGAAAAAGGGGATATATTTTAATATAAAAATTATTTCCCTTGTAATAGAATATGCTTTTCCAGTATGTGCTGATTTGAAACATCTGTATTTAAAATTGGCTTTCTTGAATTAAAAGTTTATCATATAATTTTCTATGACATAGTTAAATTTCTTTTTTAAAAGTTACATATTTTACTTCTGTGTTTATGGCTTTTTTCTTTAACATGGTCTCATTATGTAAGAACAGTTTAAGCTTTGCCTCAGACTTGACAACCACATTCACAGGCTGGAACCAAATTTTACTCAAGTTAAATTTTTTATCCAAAATGTCAAAATACGTATTTTAACATTAGCTTTATTAAACAAGTACTTAGTAGGCAGCTGACATTCTTAAACCAGTCTCTTTCTTGGCCTTCACGCTGTCAAAATCCCAGATAATTGTGTGAACATTTCAACCATGCCTAACTCTATCGGATTTACTTCTGAGTTATGTTTGAAGTACTGTTCACTCATGCCCTTTCCATCCCCACTCTGAATTTACTGAATTTCAGATTATGAAGAGAAGAATTCACCACTTAACAGAAGTTTGCTCTTAATACTTGTAGTCCCTAGAAAAAGTAGCTTTAAAGTAAAACAAATTACATTTTCTCATAATACATGTCAGTGTATGAACAGTTCATACTGTTCAGATTATGAAAGCACTGGGTCTTAAGTAACAACTGCAAATAAAGCTCTTATACTGTGTTTAAAATCCCATGAAGATATTTGGTATAGAAGGAGAAATACCTAAAATATTCTAGTATTTCTGAAAATAGCATATTAATATTTGAGAGAAACTCTTGTATAGCAAATTATTTTGGTTAATTTGTTAGTTTTTTAATTATAAAACTGAAATTGCTACTGGAACAACAGACATGAGAACACAACACCCCTTTTCATATATAAAGATTACTTTTAAGATATATATATATATATATATGTTCCCCTTTTTCTTTAAGAGAGAAAGTACAGTATGTACTTAGAATATGGAACACCAGTATAAAATTTGCATATATCGCTGAGAAATTATCATTTTTCAAGGTATTTAAAAGTTTCAAATCCATCACTAATTAATACAAAAGTTTAGCTTTTTTTCCTGAGATTATCTTCAAGACCCTAAATATTAAAATTCTGCATTAGAGAATTAGAGATTTTCTATTGTGTTTATTAATAACATTCCCCACATTATATTTTTTTATATAAACTACTTTCTTTACACCTTTTTTGGTTTTTTGGGGGGTAGACAATCAAACTTCAGGTGTTTCAGTCTGTAAAACAGGTCCACTTTTTCCCAAAACCAGAATGTTTCAACTGGTTTTGCTACTTCATTGTAACCCTAACAGATGGGGTAACATGAAATTTTGAAAGTGTGGCAATTGTTTTCTCTCCTACTCTTAAGAAGCAAAAGCGTAGGACGCCTCTGGTTTAGACTCCTGCTGTTCTTTGGAAATGTGCGGTTTAAACAGTACACAGGGAAATGATGCACTAATATCCACCTGAATTAGGGCAGAAGTTTATACATTTTAGGAAACCAAAGGGAAATGTCTTTATCCTTCAATTTGCCCCGAGATTACAGCACCAAATTCTAACTCCTTCTAAGCAGAGCCTTTGAACTATGGAATCCATTCCAAGCACAGGGTCAGTAAACTTGCACTTCTTCCTTTCCTAATCAGTGAGACTGCCTCTTGAAAAACAGACAATATTCTACAGAGGGCAAAGGCACACAACACATAAAATAACACAACCAAGATAAGGCACAGCAAATTACAATGAAATAAAATCCTACACGATACGTTACCTTCCGCCTCGGGCACTGAAAGGCACTACATGGATTCCCAAAGGCCCGCCGTCATTGGAGACTTCGACGAGCTTTACCATATCACTGTGAGACAATGACCAATGAGGGAATATGAACATGTACCGTGAAGGAACCAAAAAACCCCACACAAACATACACAGAAAAACAAAACCATTCCAGAAACCAAGTCATGGTGATGAAAGCATTGCTGAATACTACATACCTGAAGATTAATCTGATGGCATGAAAGGAGATCAATCATCAAAAAAACTTCAATTAATAGAACCAAGAAAAATATAATTTTTTTTTAATTTAGCTGAACACATAAAAATAGGTCTCATCATCATCACTGCATGCATATTGCTTTATTTCTTTCTTATTCTAAAGGTAATTGACCATTGAGTAGAAATACCTTAAATACCTCACACAATTTTTCCTCAGAAACCTAAAAGCTCATCATAGGACTAGCATGCTTTACTTTATCTTAGAACCAATGCTAATTTTTTTACATTAGCTTTCCCATAACTACCTCATAATCAAATGAGAATTATTAAATTTTTAATTGGCTAAATCCTTCCAGTTTTAATACACATTAATCTGTTTTATTGTAATTGCATTTCTTTTACTGGAAGATTCCTGCATCTCCTTACTAAGCAAAGTTTCCAAAGTAAGTTTTAACTGTAACATTCAAAACCAACCAGACGTCCCCTGAAGCAACCCTGCATCTAGTTTTCAATTATAAATTTTGCTGTAGTGAGGAAAAAAGCAGCAGAAGAAAATACAGGTTCAGAAAGAGACATGCAAAAATTGTAGAAATAGATTTAGACCAAATCTATTAATGCGTTTGAAACATGCCCACATCTGGAAAGGTGGAATATAGCCCATGAACTATAAAGAGCTATAAATACATAAATGAGAAAATAATATGCAAAAGCCAAACCTCTCAGTACAACTGGAAGTGAGAGATCGGAACAGAAGCCACAATCTAAATTTGTGGCTTATGCCTCTCTCTAGTATTACATACTTTTTCCATATTTCCTGGCACTAGATATATATAAAAACAGATAATTGAAAAGCTTGCTCCTCATAAGAATACAAATAAAATTTAATCTCAAAATGGAGCAAAGAGCAAGACAAATGCCCTGTCATAGCAGTAAAAGATTTTCTACTTCCTTCAATAAGCTCTTGATCATATGGTGGCCCATCATGAAAGCTTGCAGCTCTTAATCTGTAACTTGAGAATAACCAGACCACATATGGTTGGAAAGTCAACACAAATCATGGGTTACAGTTCATTTTATGTTTGTCCTACATTAAATTTTCTAAATGTGTTTTTAAGGTAGCCTTTACATTTGCTGTATGCCTCAATTGGTATCTGAATTTTTACCTTGAATTTTAAACAACATGAATGGAAGGTCTCCAACCTTATTGTCACTGTTAGCTCAAGAAAGTAGTGCAACACCAGGAGAGCTGAAAAACTTCAGCCAAAAACCTGTTATTCTTCAAACATAGACCAATGTTTTAAGACTGAGATCAATACAGCATTTCATACTGTTCCATGTGCAATTTCTGTATAGGCTGACCTCATTTCCTTCTCACTGTATGTTAAGGCTAAGTTTTCATTAACTAGTGTGCAAAGCAGCTCACAGGATTCGAGTAACTCCTCCAATCTCCAAAAGGAACTCTAAAAGACATTGTTTGCTATTGGTAGGCCTGTGATCAACTTTTTCTGACTTTGCTGTTAGCTTAGAAGAAAATTAAGGGTTAAGAGAGAGAACAAGTGAGAATCTGTGTGATGCACCTGTAACTGCCTAAGTGGAAGCAAGGCTTAATTTTCTTTTTTTTTTAAACCACTTGTTTTCCATATCCAACATATACCATTTAGCTTGTTCTAGTGCTTGAGTCAGTTGTTATTCATTTGTTCAAAATGCACATTTAACATCTTTCCACTCATTTTTCTTATACTTTTTCTTTAAAAAAAAAAATAAAATTCTATCCCAAATTCAAATGTTAAATTCTGTAAAACAGAAAAAAGAGGAAACAATAGCTCCCTAGGAGAGATTCTTTCAATCTGGCTTTCTGATTTTCTCAGAAGTTTGGGCCAACTGCTTCAAACAAACACACAAAGATCGAAACAAAACATAAATGAAATAGCATATGATGAGAAGCCAATAAGTTACTTAAAAGCAACACCAGGAAGCATTACATTTGACAGAAGTTCTGCAAATTCTATTTAGGAAACAGCATTTGGAATTTACAATGTAACAGATTTTGTAAATGGAACCGAGTAAAATGCATGTTCTACAGCCTAATAGATGTCACCATGATCTTTATCTAACATTTAAAACCTCTGTCCCTAATTCATAATTTAATTCAAAAATAACAGGAGCAGAAGATTTAATTTTATCTAAAATTTAAGTTAATAAATTTAAAAGATTTAAGGCTAGAAGGGATATTTTCTCATTAACTCTATAACAAGGTATGGATCAGTTCTTTCCAATGAAATGCAAAAGGTCAAGTTTGCTGTACCTTTTGACAACATAAAATATCATTCAGTGAATGTATTTTTAAATTAGGTAGAGCTAACAAAACACCAGTTTTGATCCATTCAGAAGTATGAGGTTTTTGACCACATAACTTGTGACTGTGACACATCTTCCTAGAGACTGTGAACTATTGGAATTAAGATTTTCCCCTTTAAATTCTTGCCTGTTGATCTATTTGTACTAGCACTGACCCTATTCCTTCTGTCAAGTTTTCAAAGTTCCATCAAATAAGCATCTTCTTTGAGGCAGAAAATCTACTGTAGCATCAGCACTTATAAATGTCAAGTTTCCAATGCTCATCTTTAATACAAGCTTTTTAAACTGTTTAAAATATGTTTTTAAAAGATCAATTTTTTAAAACCAAAATGACATATGACCTAAAAAAGATTGCCCCATTTTCTTAAGAGTAGTATCACTCACATTATTCTGAGTACTTCACTAGTCTGTGTTCAATCTTAAGACTTCTTAAAACAATATGTTCTGCCAGTAACTTACTCCAGGGAAAAATTGGTAGCATTCTCCAAACCAGTGTCTGCATGTCCAACAGGCTCAACTCTGCTGTTGTCCTCCTCTGTTCGATCTTCATCCTAGATATTAAAAAAAATAATAATAAATCTACATTTAATTTTATTAACTCATTTTAGTAATGATATTTTACCATTCTCAGATTATTGGGGTTACCACATGTGAGTGGAAATGCTGTGCTTCCACAACTGTCTGAAACTGTTCTAAATTGGTTTTTGTCACTTTAAACATTTTTGCAATGATATATATAGTTTGGCCAGTGTTATATCATAATTCTGCTACAGTTATAAAAGCCATGCTACAGGAGCTATCACAGTCAGCATTTTTTTAGAAGGTTGACAAGCAAAAGCACAAAATCAGCAATGTTTGGGGAAACTCCTCCCAGGCTCTCTGTGGGCAGGGGGCTTGACTGAACACACAAGGCAGATCACTGAGGCTCATTTGCAAAGACTTAAAAATAGTATAAGAAAATGCAGCTTCTGTAATTCCATGAAGTACCAAGAGCTTTTTAAACATTTTATCACGGCCTTTATTAATAGCTTGCCAGAGAAGGCTGACATCAAAGAGCTACGTGAGGCTCTAATGCTAACCAATTGATTTTATTTTTAATTTCTCTTTCCAAAAAGTACATACGTTATTCACCAAATGTATAACTTTAATGTCAAAGTTGTGAATGCTGTACTTTCAAATTTAGATCAGGGTAATTCAAGGACTTCCAGTAAGAAGCTCTAAACCCATTCTTATGTGTATGTTAATTATTAGAAGCTTATACTTTTAAATACCCATGTACTCAAACAGAAAATATTACAGTGTGAACAGTAGGTTTCAAACACAGACAGAGCCAGAGCAATCAGGTCAGCGAAATAATACATGACAGGTTATGAGTTTAGCACAAAGAGTCAGACAACTTATTAAAGTATTGAAGAGATATTAAAGGCAGGCAGAGACAGTTGGTAATGTCCAATTGAGATTTCCACAGGGAATCTGCAAAAGCAGGAGGCTGGATGCACCAGGCTTCCATGGGCTATGGATATGCCTTCTGCACCCTGGAAAGCAGCATGCTTTGTGAGGCCAAGCTACTTGGGATATTGATGATCCTGTGTCTCAAGAGGCATTAATATGCACCTGCTTGTCATCTCCCTCTGTTAAGCAGAAGGTAAGTAATACATTTCAAAGGTTAACCAGCATCTTGAACCTGCCTAGAAATGTGTATTTACTGATTTCAGTTGAAGCTTTATATGCATCTCTGCATAAAGTTTAAAATTAAATAAATATTCAAATCTCCATGCCAATTCTAATGTCACATGGAGAAAGGTTTATAAAGAAAAATCAGAACATTTGGAGCTGTTTCATACTGAAAAGAGGTATTCCACACCTTGTTTCATACAGCATCTTGCAAATCACTGTCACCATGGGTTTTCTGGTTTGAAGTTAAAGACCGTGCTGGTTGTAGAAAACTATGTATTTTTATTGCAATGAAGCTATTACTAGCCTAAAGAGATATGCCTTTGCCAAAAAATAAATGTCTGGCTTTACGCTGTGTCATTTTAGCAGACATCTATATATATGCAATGTAAACATCATTCATTTAGTAACACTTCATCACTTTTAGCCCCAAAAGCTTTTCTCTTGACTACTTTTAAGTTTGTAAATAAAACTCCCCTTGCCCCACTCAGTGTTTGCAGCAGTTGTTTGAGCTTGCTCTTGATAGCCATGCCTTCAGTGCCCTCCTGGGACACAGCCCCCTGTACAACACTTGAGCTAAATCCTTGTACAAACCCTTCTTCCCACCCTTCCCAGCCCTGAGAGTATCTTTGCTCTTGCTCCCACCAGACCTAGGCCTCTCCATTTGTTGGACATTCTGGTTCCTTCCTTTCTGTCCCAGCTGGTGGTCTGGAGGCTTTTCCTGCCAAGGAGAGGAGCATCCCTCTGCCTGACCTCGAGTGCAGCCGGGTCGAAGGAAACAGCCAACTTAGCTGCCTCCTGTCTCTATGCACCTGCCAATCTTGGGGTATAACAAATCAGAAACTGCAAATCAAAAGCTACGTAAAACAGATGCTATCTGGCACCATCACATCTACATTTTGTGCCTTTTGTTTCGAGAATCATAAACACAGCAAGTTTTGGAACCACACTGACTGTCAGTTATCCAAGCAATTAAGAAACAGCAGCTCCCACACGCCTCTGTCTGGCTTTTCCTGGACAGCAGACAGATCCGTATCAGAAACATGCATGTGCCCATAAATAGGTGCTTAGAGGAGCAATCATAATCCTAATGAAAGCACTACTGCCATGATCAACAGATGTATGATGTACCCTTTTAAAAATCTTTAATATTACAGTAATCAGACTCTCTTTTCTTCTCAAAATAACACAGATTTTGATTTACACTGAAGTGAACAGAGAGAAAAATTGGACACCTGCAGAGGGATTTGACTTAAAATTCTGATTTACTATGAAAAGTAACTAACTAGCTGTGAAAATCTTTGCATCAAGGAATTATTTCTTTATTTAGAAAGCAGTTTTCTTCTGAAAGGCAAATTCGACCTGGATGAGGTAAACAAGGAAAAGGACATTTAACAGATCAAGAAAGTTTCTGTGAGCCCACTTGGATATTACTGCAGATATTTCTCAGAAATAACTGATTTGAGCAAGCTCCCAAAAGTCTAAAGTTTATTTTCTCTACATAAAAACACTGATATCTGCTATATCAAAAAATACAGCTTTTAATGTACAGCTACTAAAGACAGAATGTGGTTTTTTCCCAAAATTGAAATCAGAGTAATTAAAAGATCCTTTCATCTTTACAGCACAGAGGAAAATTTTAAGCATCTCTTCCAATGTACTTCTCCATATCATGATGTGCTCAGTGTAAAATTTCCCACTGTTTGAAAAATAAAGAGAAATCATTATTTTTCTAAGTTCTGTAATAAAATTAATGACTCAAAAACTGAAAAATTATCTTAACTGCTCAAAATGGACTATTAGTGCTAGAAGTTCTACCTATAAAAAGGTCCATTTCACAGTTCATCTGCACAGTGTTAATGAAATACATATGAAAAGTTGCAAATTGGGTTTTTATTTTTGAAGACAGACTCTCTATCACCACTTAGGATTAAAGCAGAGTAAAGGAATGTCAGCAGTATTCTTGCCAACAGAATTTTATCCAATATATATGAACCCAAACAGTTATTTTAATTACATTTTCTTAGAAAATTTCTGAATGAAATCTGCCTAGTGTAATTTCCAAAGCTCAAAACCAGCCACGCTTTCCCTGTCTTACTGGAAATTTTAATGTCCATTACCAAAATATCAGTTCCTGCCTCCAATTAATCCACAACTTCATCTTCAAAGAAGCACTTTCCCACTTGATCTCTGTTCAATCCTCCAAGAATGTAACCGATTTAAACTTCAGATATTATTGAGCTGATACAATACTGATAAGCTGTGATAATGTTATTTCTGTATCTTCTATTAATACCATATATGAGTATGGTATTCAGTCAGTTCAGTCCCTCAGTAGTGGCTGTGGGATCTGAGACCCTGCATTGCCTCAGTGAGCATCACAGTGAGATTCACCTTCCCAGGAAGCATCAGTCACTGGCTTGTTGGTTTTCTACCATTTAATTTCTTTACATTTTAGCATAGTGAGTGTAAGTCCTGTAAACACCAAACTGAAAGGATCAAACACCCAACAGGTGCTTTAGATTTTACTGCAGAGAAGGAAAGATTATCTATAATGATAAGCTCCTGACAATATTTTATTCCTCAGCCAAGACGCAAATAAAATAAAGCTTTTGCTATTAAAATATGCCCTTCTGTTCATATTTCCCCTTTCAGTCTCTTGCACTTCTCTGTAATGATTATGGAAGAAGAGACATATTCACTATTAGTCTCCTGGCAGCTGTGCTTCATAAATGTTTGTTTGGTTCTTGCAACATAAAGTAGGTTCTCTCTCTCTCTGTATGATCACACTTGATGGGAAACAGCTCCTAAGAGACCTCTTTTCCTGTGTCTTAACTAGCACAAATACACCAGCATCAGGCTTTTGTGCTAATGTTCTCACTTTTTGATTAACCGGCCAAATCTCCAGAGAATGGCAATTTCCAATCAAATCTGAAGAGCAGTTACAAAGACAACATGGGGAAAACCCAAAAAATATTGAATACAAAAAATAGGCTATGTTCCCTCTTGAACATACATATATATGCACAAATAATTAGGTGAGAGCTTTGTGTAATTCACAACAGCCCTGTACTTGGTGCACTGCTATTATCAGTAATCCAGGAAGAGAGAAATCTTACATGAAATCATCATCCACTTAAACACAAAAAAAGTATGCAAAAATTATTTAATCTTATGTGTATACACACACACACACACACACACACACACACAAGTTAATATTCTCTTTACATCTCAATAATCCCTATGTTACTCACGTCCTTCTGCAGGATGGTCACCCTGCAATTGGAAATGACAATAGTCACATAGTTTTTATATGCCTCACTACTCTAAAATGAAATTTGCCTTGCTCAGTCAAATCAGTGAATAGGTATCATATAGACATAGAGGATTGCAGAATGGAAGGGATTTCTCAGGTCTCTGATGAATATCAAATTCATTCCCTGCTATCACAGGCAATCATCTCTTATTTCCCATTTATTAAACTGATCAAGCGGAGCCTTAAGCCTGGTTGGCTTTATAATGGCACTATTTCTGTTTTGAAGTGCCTTAAAAGGAAATGTTTTTACAGATTTAAAGAGAGATGAATTTGATTTCATACTGTCCAAAAAACAGAACACCAGAGAGCCAATGAATATAATTTGATACAACCTTCCTTTGGCAAACATATGTGACAATTCATTAAATTCTGAATAACTAGAATTTTTTTCATTCATAATGACTTCTTAAAACACGTAAGAAAAGCCTGGCAATACTAATAACAGCTGAACAAGTCCTGTGGTATCCCAGTTATTCTGTAGTGTGTACCAATTTAGAGGTTCACTGAAGTCAGTGGTCTTTGGGGTTTCAACAACCTGTGATGCATCATTGAAATGACACACATATGTTCTGTAATGATTTGGTGGCACACACCTTTATCACACAGCAAACCAGGCTGGTGGCAGGTGCACAACACAAATACTGCTTGGCCACGTAGCAGAGCATCCAGTAAAAAAGATTTTTACTAGATTATGCTGCAGTTAATTCTTTTTTACAGTAGGAATTGCAGACAGCACAGAAAAGTATGAGAGCCTTTTAAGAGCTTTAGTATGTTAGGTTTTCCTGCTAGTGAATTTAACTTGAGACATTTTGCTGCTTTTGCTTCTTCATAGTCAAGAAAATCCTGTGTCTGTCCTTACAGTGATAGCTTACCAACAAACAGCAAGAAATGCATTAAAAGTCAAAAGGTTTTTTTGTTGTTGATCAAACGTGCTTCTTAATTCATGCAGCTGAATAGTCTCTGCCTACCAGCAGAGAAAATAGTATTGAGGAAAAGGGAAAAAATTATTAGCCAAAAATTGCAAACACTCATGCAACTTGGCAACCCCATACAAGGAAAACAGCACCAAATGGGATCCGACAGAAAAAAGCCCATCAGTAAGGTCTAAAGCACCACTGATTCTCCAGCATTTCACAGTGCACATTGTAATCGTATTTCACAGACTATATTTGCTGTTTGCCTGAAAACCACAGGGTTTTTTGTTGTTTTTTTTTTTTCCCAGACTGAGGTCATCCCACTCTGGATTGTTTCAATGACTTCTCCAGCACCACTGACAGTCCAGGGTGGGAAGCAGAGGAAGGAGATGTGCTGCAAAGTGATAGCTACCAGAACAAATCCATACATCTAGGTTCCTCTACAGATGGCAAGTATCAAGTGGGTAACAAAAATATGTAGCTGTTCCCACCAGATCATATTTAAAAGACATTTTAGAGAAGACTCAAGTATTACTGGAGCACAAAACTCTTTCTGCGGTCATTTTGCAACAGCCCTAAGTCCACATATAATACGCACCACTACAACATTCATAGCACATTACAAAATAATATAATGATAACAAAACAGTGCCCTAAGTTTCTGATCACTGGAAAATGGGTAAAGGTTGCCAAACTGAACTTTAAAAAGTACCTTAATGATATATTTATTATATTAAAGAGGGACTTAAAATGAAGGCAATATTGGGTCCTTTCTGATTTCCTACACTGACTTCCTATATGATAGTGGCAAAAATCACTCAAAAGTGCATTTCCTTATTAACATGTTGGGGATAATATTACATGCTTGCAAAGGCAAATATAAGACTCTTGGATGTGACACTTTGAAAAGCAGAAATATTAAAATGGATCTCAAATGTCTCAGCAGCAGCTTAGGATCCTAAGCCACAAAACGCTTCTTGTTCAAAGATACCAGATGTGTTTCATCTCTTCCTTTTCTTAGCACCTAGTAACACCTGCACTGCATAACCTATTTTTTAAACATTTTATTAGATGCCAAGTATATGAAGAACTAGAAAACTCAAGGCATTTCATCACATAATTTGTCAGACCACTTCCAGAGCAGCTTGTAAGTAAAACCAACCACAGCTAACAAGAATAGCTTTTTAGAAAAGATTTGGCAGGACCAGACAAGGCTTCCCAGCACTTATAGTGCTGCCTGTTGGGGAGCCCACTAAAATTAATCTTTAAAACCAAATGCAGTGATAAAATCAACCAAAAGATTAGATGCAACAATAAAGCACTGACCTCTCATGTGCGACATATCTGAAATATATAAAGCATGGATTGTCACATTTTTAATATTAAGAGAAGCATCCAAAGAGCTTTCTGAAGATCTAATCAATAGCCAATTATAGATGTGTCCATAGTATTACAAAGAGAAGTAACTCTCTCACAGACCCATGTACAACTATAACAAATTACCTCAAATTGATTGTTGCCTTAAAAATGGGTTCATTTTGTGTAACTGCCTAGTTACAGTCTTTATTCCATTTTCTGTTTTTCCTCGGGACTCAAAACGTATCTGTTTCACAGGTGTAAGTCTGCTCTTTGTTTGTTTTAAATAAGGCTTATCTACAAAATATTTCCATGTTCAAATCTCTGAAATTTTATACCCTTTTCATATGATCCACAGACTGACGTACAGACCACCAAGATCTGCCAGTGTGAAACAAATATTAGGGTTCATATTAAATACAGATTCAGTCTTACTTAGATGTCAGAATCATGGGAAGTATCTTTAAAGGAAATAGTTATCAGTTTTACAAGGCTACAATTATAGGTCAATGTATAATCAAATTCCCCTGCAAAGTTCAGCCCAAAGGCCAGGCCTGGTTATCATCTACCTTGCATGATGCAGGAATTACCTCAATTACAGTGACATCCCCATATGGTGAACCAACATAAGTGTAGCACTTGGCATGTAACAAACGCACTCTGGTTGATGTATTCATACACAATTTATTTTCCCTTTTATTGTGGTAACTGATACATACACTGCTCCTATAGATGACCCCTTGATAATTCATGTAATACCTGCCCACAGAGGGGAAACTGCCCCTGCTTTGGTAGAGGGCACTTCACTTGAATTTCTTCACAAAAGGGGTGACTTTGGCTAAATGAAGTCTAATTTTCTTTTAGAACTTGAATTCTTCCTATTCCACAATGCCAGGTAATAAAGTTCTGGGATTTCAGGACCAGAAGCATTCATTTGATATGGAGAAGTTAAAAAAACTCCATAATATACTCCTAACATGGATTGTTACTATGGCATCCAGGAAATAAACACATATAGATATATAGATATAGATACAGATTAGATATAGATAGATATGCTTCTAAATATACATCTGTATTTAGAAGGCCACAGGAACAAAGACATCATTTTGTTCTTAAGGTAGGAAAAAAACAGATTACATGGCAGTGCTACAACTACATTGTGTTTGTTTTTTTCTGTTGAGTAGTCTAAAGTAGGTCAAGTTAGGCACATCCATTAGTTCTCCTATAAATAGATCCACACTAAATTCACCTGCTTGTAACTAATGTAGAGCAATAGAATTTTAAATACTTTTCCCTTTAATCTGACAAGTTAGTTCATTCTGTATACAGACACCAGGAAAAAAAAAGAAGTTATTAAGTCCTGCGTGATTTTTAAATGCCAAAAAATATGACAATGGAAACATGAAATTGGGACACACTTTCCCTGCAGAAAAAACAAGTGTACCTGCCTCCACCTATAAGTTTGGAGATCTAAAAGACTTCTGCAGAGATGTATTATAGAGAAGTGACATAGTTTCCCCTTGATATTGAGACAAAGGAAAGGAGACAATTCTGTATTAATCACTTTACTTTCTCCCTGTAACATTCCTGAATATATTATTATTCACCTCACATTTTCAAAGACCGTGATTTTCTTCTGAGGATTTTTTTCAAAAGCATACAAAAAGCATTTCTTATTTAGCAACTTGAATTTGTCATTAGGCAATTTTCAAACAGGTCTCATAGCTCTTTTATCCTTATTCATTTCTTTTTTTTTTTTTTTTTTTTTTGTGAAATGGTCCCTTGTTGCTTGATTTGCAGATCTGTATCAGCATGCAAGGATTTCGCTAGCTTCAGCCAAGTACAGAACAGTTCAATCCCCTGGAGCACTGAACGTAAGAGTCAATTTAGAAGCAAGGTAAAAGTATAGCACTCTGTTCCCCATCACACAAAACATCATTTTACTCACACAGGCATCTTAATAACAAAATTCAATTCCGGGTATTTTTCTCAGCATGGCTCAGGACCGTTCAGAAATTACATCAGAAAGCTCGCTGAAGACTTGGCTCTTTAAAAATTTGATTAAAATATCTGTTTTCCAGTAAGGCAAAAGTCTATACATTGGTGGGAGTTTAAACTTAGGACATATTCTTTGAGTTCTGTCTCCTTTAGAAAATGCAACTTTGAAAGCTTTTGGTTTTGTGTTACTAACAATCCCCTTGTTAGTTTTGCCAAAGAACCATAAAAAACATGGAATGGTTTTGTTTGAAATGGTCCTTTAAGTTCATCTAGTTAAAATCCCTTGCCATGGGCAGGAACACCTGTAACTAGATCAGGCTACTCAGAGCCCTATCCAGCCTGGCCTTGAGCACTTCCAGGGATGGAGCACCCACTTCTCTAGATGTTCCAGTGCCTCACCACCCTGACAATAAAGAATTTCCTTCTAATATCTAACCTACCATCTTTCAGTTTGAAGCAATTCCCCCTTCTCCTACACTATATGCCCTTGTAAAAAGTCCCTCTCCAGCTTTACTGTAAGCCCCTTTAAGTACTAGGAGGTGCTATAATGTTTCCCCAGAGCCTTCTCTTCTCCAGGCTAAACAGCCCCAACTCTCTGGCACTGTCTTCATAGCAGAGGTGCTCCAGCTCTCTGGTCATTTTCACGGCCTCCTCTGGACTCGCCCCATCAGGGCTGCATCTTTCTTATGATGTGAGGCCCCAGAGCTGATGCAGTGCTCCAAGAGGGATCTCACCAGAGCAGAGAAGAGGGGCAGAATCACTTCCTTCTCGCTGCTGCCCACGGTGCTTTGGATGCAGCTTAGAACATGTGTGGCCTTCTGAGCTGCAAATGCACATTTTCAGGTCATGTTCAGCTCCTCCTTAACCAACATCCCCAAGTCCTTCTCCTCGGGGCTGCTCTCAAATCACTCTTCACCCAGCCAGTATTTTGTGCTTGGGATTGCCCCAGTCCAGGCTCAGGATCTTCACCTGCCCTTGTTGAACTTCATGAGGTTTGCATGTGCCCACGTTTCAAGCCCATCCAATTCCCTCCAGATGGCATCCCTTCCCTCCAGAGTGTCAACCACACCACATGGCTTGGGGTCATCAGCAAACTCAACGAGGATGTCCTCGATTCCACTGGTATTTTAATATCTTATCATCTTGCTTCAAGAAAAATCCATGGCTTTCTTCTCATTTAGACAGTGACTTACCTCCACTTCTCATTTGCTAGGATTTGCTAACATATAGCTTTGGTTTATGACTTTTTAAATTTATATTCATACTGATTAAAAGTAAAAACACCCACATATCTGTTTCAAAAAGTCTTTTGTGTTACACATCAAAGTAGATGGACAAACACACCTGAGCTAAAGGAGCCCTAACATGCTCTTAACGTTAGGTCTTACTGTTTCAGCTCTTCCTTCCCTAAAAGAACAAACCAGGCAAGGTTCCAGCCCCAAGGCCCAGAGAAGGAAGACCCAGAAGGGAGCACCAGCACTGTGATGGTGATGCAGGACACCTGGCCTTGATGCAGAGGGACAAGGCACCCAAGCCTGCTCTCAGCTCCTATGAAATTTTGAGTAATGAGACTTCACCATTTTGCAGTTCCATCTTTTACTTCTCTTTTGCTGAATTCACAGTTGCATTCCACCTTTTTCTTCCATCTCATTCCACTGAAAAACTCCACTAAAATTGCTTCAATTGAGTTTCCCTCTTATGCAGTAAAATTTTCTTTTTCAGTCTTTTGCACAACATGGATTTTACCTTAGGCACCAAACAAATTCACTATTTTAATAACAGAAAATGCTATAGCATTTTTCATTGTCCTTTGCTCAATTTGTTTTGTTGAAATCAACATGAAAAACAATTTCAAACTTCTCAGTAAATGCTTCATTTACAAATGCTCCATTCCAAGTGCCTACAGGGTTACAATCTGGTCTATGACAATTTTATTCATTTTTTAATCAAAAGCATTAAATCAAATTTAAAATAAATACTACTCAGTACTTCTGTAGTGCCTTTCAGCACAGTATGGCAAAAGCAGTTGATGGACAATAATGACTTTAGCTTCACTGCACCCACAGGAAGAAGATTAGAGGTTATTCTCCAAATTATTTATTCAAGGAAACTGAGGCACCAGATTTTTCTCCCAATTTTTGAGGTTCATCTCCAGCCTTAAATGCTTTCAGTTTTGGGTGATGTCTCTGGGATACACAGAGCCTCAGTTTAAGAAAAATGTAAATGTACATGTAATCCTGAACTTAACCAAGAAGGCCCCCTCACCTCTTGGAGGGTGAGCTGGAGAAAGGCTGGGAACAGCACCCTTGGAGCAGTTTGGTCCTGGGCCTGCACCAGCACATGTGCATTGCTCACTGCTGTGCAAAACCCTTACACAACATGTGATGAAACACAAAACTTCATCATCACCACCTCACTAAGCTATCCAGGGACCATCAAAGACAATCTCTTTGTCTAAAATGTCCCAAGGAACAAAGTGTAGAACATCACACAACTGCTACAAGCACAGCTCCAGAAGCTCTTCACAAACTACCTGCTACAAAAATGACGGCATTTCAAGAAATAACTCATTTATTATAATTTGCGGCAACAGAAGAGATCCCAGCTCCTCAATAAAATTAGTCCTTTTTAAACTTCTTCTCAGAGATCTTATTTCCATTCGCGATTCTTTCCCTTCATTTTCCACATCAAGTCAGAGCAGTTGGGACTGAATTCAGTATACATGATGGTGGTACAGTATTTCCAAGCAATTGTATTTCCATCCTGCAGCCCATAAAAACACCTCAGCCTTGCATTTCATTACCCTGCAAGGCCAGCACAAACCACAGATGTGGGTTGTTGAAAGCAGCAGTCTCCTTTTCTCCCCTCCCCAGATGGTCATGTCTGGCACTGGATTCCTCTGTCCACCTTCTCCTTTCAGTTTATTCAAGCATTTGTATCATTATACAAAAGATCTAAATTAAAATTAATGTTTAATAAAAACAATTTTAATTGGTTACATTTCCCAGGCTGGTCCAGTTCAGTCTAATTAACAGCCTCATAAAAGCTTAGGGAGACACAAGGGAGGAAGCAAAGCATGGCCAAGACTGCTTCTTTCAGCAGCAGATGACTGAAAATGTCTTTACTGCTGTGGCCTCAGACTGTTGTTTGAAAGGATACTGCTCATCTGCAGTCCCAAAAGCAGCTCAAGGCACTTGTTTCAACATTCAATAATTTGCACTATGTCCATCTCTCTTTTAATATCATCCCTCTTTTATTACCTCCTTCAAACACTACCTATTTTCAACTAATCTAAATAATTGTGTCTTGTTCACTGAACTCACTACATCAGCAACTCCCTCTCTTTCAAAACGAGCAAGCTTTCCAGGAATAAATCCCTCTTGCCCTTGCACACTGCTGACCTATTTTCCATAATTTGTTTTTTCCCTGCAAGTTTCTAATCTACAGCAGAACTTTATCTGTCACCACATAAGCAGTTACTAAACAACCATACGAATTACTAAAATTCTACCATCTTCCTTAGAGGAGACCAAATTAAGACAGAGGCACCACTATGCTTTTAAATTCTATTTCTTGAATGTATTAAAAGTTATGATGCATGAACAGAAAGGGAAAAAAAACACATCTTGTGGTCCAATTCCTCTTCATCCATCCCACCCAAAACCAGGTGAAAATAAAGAAGTCATAAGACATATTAGAGAAACATGTACCTGAGTGCTTCTCATCAGTCATAGCACTTTATGCATAGATGTCTACATAAACACTTTTTGAAGGTAAACAGTAGCATTTGGGGGAGCAAAATTCAGTAAGGAACCAGAAAAGTGTTTGTTGATTAGGATTAAGAAAGCATAGACACTGCTAAATCCCAAAAGCATAAATACTGTTAAACTCCCCATTTAAGCATTCTGATTTTGACACAAGGTTTTCTTAGTTGTCACTTAATCAGTTACAAACTAGCTAAAGCCAGGTTGAAGGTTTCAAGACCTACAGGAACTTTTCAATTTCCCATAAAATCACATTTGAATCCTAGATGAGCCAATCAATTGCCACTGCCTACTGGCGCCCAGGCTAGCTCTCAGATGTCCCGGAGCAGTGACGAGAGAGAGGAACTGCCCCGGCTGGGGTAAAGCCATGGACAGAACTTTAGAGCTATCACAGCTCTAGCCCAAGAAGCAGTGCTCCAAGACAGCAAGCCAGGGTAAAGAGGGCAGAAGAGATTCTCCAGGTCTTGAAGTTCCTCCTGGTTTATTGAAGGGGTCATCATGCAGAGAGAGCACCAAGGTCAAAGGGGCCAAGGTGAGACCACATCTTGAGCGCTGGGTCCAGTTCTGGGCCCCTCAGTTTAGGAAGAACATTGAGATGCTTGAGCGCATCCAGAGGAGGGCAACAAGGCTGGTGAGGGGCTTGGAACACAAGCCCCTTGTGTGAGGAACATTTGAAGGAGCTGGGGTTGTTTAGCCTGGAGAAGAGGAGATTTAGAGGTGACTTTATTGCTCTCTACAACTTCCTGAAGGGAGGCTGTAGACAGGTGGGGGATGGTCTCTTTCACCAGGCAGGAACTGACAGAGCAAGAGGACACAGTCTCTCAAGCTACATCAGGGAAGGTACAGGTTGGATATTAGGAAGAAATTTTTCACCAAAAGAATAATAAAGAACTGGAATTGTCTTCCCAGGGATGTGGTAGAATCACCATCTCTGGATGTGTTTAAAAAAAGACTGGACATGGCACTTGGTGCTATAGTTTAGTTGAGGTGTTAGGGCATAGGTTGGACTTGATGATCTTAGAGGGCTCTTCCAACCTCATTATTCTGTGATTCTGTGATTCTGTGGTTCTGTGATTTACAGGCTCAGAATGATTCCTTAGTATTAATACTTAGAATCTTTTTGCAGTTTGGTTAAAATAAAAACAAAGAACAAACTTAAATCTCTTGCACACATGTATTCCAAAGAGTGGAAAAGTTAAGTTAAAACAAAGTGATGAAATTTGCCAGTAAAATACAACTTAGGTTTAAAACAATCTTTTAAAACATGATCAATGAGTTTTGTGAGACTTCACTATATTACATTGGTGGACTGAGAATCCTGATGACTGAGGAAATTGAAACAAGGATAAATGCAAGATAAAGATTTCTGAGAAATACAATCTAGCCTAAGCTTCAAAAGGAAGAATCCTGGAAAAAGGAGCACCTCTCAAAAACAAAAACCAATAAACCACCAAAAAACTCAAGAAAAATAACCATACATTAAATAATTAGTCTGTGATAATACTGACGTATATTTAATATATCTGATTTTAACTGCAGTATGAAATAATTTTGCATCAAATTTAGCTCTAAAAGTAATTTCAAATAGCAATTCCCTTTAGTCTTTTGCCCTCTTGGGGTAGTATGGATGAATATTAATGTAATAAGTACTTCTTTATACTGTAGATGAATAAAACGAAAGAAAATGGGCAACAGTATGACATCAAATATTAATGAAGAAAATTAGTCAAAAAGCGTAAGTAGCAGTGAAAACAACAGATTACTGGAAAGATTACATTACTTCTCTGTCTTATTTACCAGCTCCACAACAACACTGGAGAAAGCAGACACGGAGTGGGCCAATGATGCAATATATAGGCAGGTAACCCATAGTCCCACCGTTTGCAAAAATAGCATATTTTATTTGTTTTAAACTAATTTCTGGTCTGCCTGACCTACATGTAGCACAGAGTTTCAAATGCCTGAATTGGAGAAGACAACTGCATTTCCACTTGTATGTCTCTCTGGATATGACTAAAAATATTTCTCTTTATGGAGGAAAATCCATGTAGGAAGAAAGGATTTAGAAACAGCAAATTTCCAGAGTGGAAAGCGTGCAACCTGTGGATGTGGAGGGGAACAGAGATACCAATGCTCATCCACGGTCAGCCTGGCCACACAAGGAGGACAGACAGAGAAGGGACTTCTGCTGACTTGTAGCAAGGATGAAGGACATCTCTCCAGCTTTAAGAGAAAAAAAACTACATCTTCCCACTCACCAGAGACCACTGTGAACATCAGGCAGAGCGAGGCACAGATGCACACAGAAGAACCACCCATCCAGTGGTGCATATGCTGCAGCTAACAGTTAAACATGAGAAAGTTGGAAGCTTTCTGTCTATGCAGTTAAGGTAATCTAAATAGTAGCTGAATACAAGGGAGTTTCCTGCCAAAAATGAGGTAGTAAAGAAGAACAAAGGATGTATTTATAAACCTGCTTTTCTCCATAAGAAAATCCTATGTGAAATACGCAAATACTGAGCTGTCATATTCTACACAGGTAAATAAGTAGGATTAAATGCTGGATAGGGAAAAAGATAAGAACAGAACTTCCATGTGGTACAAATCCATGTAGCTGGAAGAAAGAAGGTAAAATGAGGCTAAATATCAGGAAAAATCCTTAATGGAGTGATATATCAGATTTCTAAAGTCTCCCAAGGGAAGAAGCAGAATCCCCACTGCTCAACACTTGTAAAAGCAGCATGGACAAAGAACTACAAGATAGGCTACAGGGAATAACTCAATACATAGCAAGAGGATGGCTCAGATGACCTAATAATATAACAGGATTTAAAATGAGTAGATAATTCTATTATCATTAGCCACATTCGCAGTAGTACAAGCTAAAACACTGTTGCTATGGCAATCAATCCTTATGCATCGTTGCAGAAAATGACTGAGATACAAGGGATGGAAATAAAGTGAACCAGCCCTTCCCATTCTCAATTAATTCAACGTACCAGTCAGCTGGGAAACTACCTAAGACAAAAGTTTACATCGAGCTTCCCACAAGCCTTGTAAAATATACAGTAAAGTACAGCTGAGTGTCTGGCATTCAAATGTAGGTTATCCTTAGATTTACACAGTTAGTTAAAATTCAAGGTAAGAGCAAGGCTCCAGTTCAGAGGGGATGCTGCTGGAAACAGATGGATTACTCTCATCATTGCATTTGGAATACTTAATACTACTTGAATTCTCTCAGCCCAAAGTAAACTGACCCTATGGAAAGACCAGTGCATGCATGGTTCTGCTCTCATGGTATAACAGCTCCATCTCATGAGAATATGAGACAACTTGCTTTCCATGTAAAGGCAAGAAAAAACAGACAGCAGAGGGGACTGGCACTTTCAAACAGACCATAGTACTGAAAGCATCCTACTTCTTATTCTTACTTTATACTCACAACTGAAAACACAAATTTTTAAGAGTCAAGCCACAGGATAACAAATAATCAGCAGTCTCTTGATTACATATTATCAACTCTAAATCAACTCCCTGTTTTTACAGAGTAGTAAAAACACGCACATCTTTCAGTAGACCAGGAAATGGATAACAGTTTGCTCACTCAGCTTTTCTCTTTACTTACAATAACAAAGTATTTGTCAGGAAATTGGGAATTTAAACTTGGCAGTAATAAAATCCTTAGAGCCGAGGAAAATTTTTGAATTCAAATTTGGAAAAATGTAATTTAAATAATTTCTGGTACCAATCAAATACAGTGTGAATCTCTACTAGCAAATATGGAAAATACCACTATGTTTTTTAATGACAACTGATAATTAAAAATAAGCACTAACAATACTCTTCATCTAAAAAAAAAAAAAAAAAAAAAAAATTGAGTAGGAATGAAAGCTCAAATACCCAGAGGAAAACCACCATGCCCTTCCAGTTCTGGAACACAGTGAAATGTGGTTACACTATTTTTAAGAAAAGCTAGAGGCGTATGCAGACAGAACAGAAGACAGAATCACAGAATAATGAGGTTGGAAGAGCCCTCTAAGATCATCAAGTCCAACCTATGCCCTAACACCTCAACTAGACTATAGCACCAAGTGCCATGTCCAGTCTTTTTTTAAACACATCCAGAGATGGTGATTCTACCACCTCCCTGGGAAGATAATTCCAGTTCTTTATTATTCTTTTGGTGAAAAATTTCTTCCTAATATCCAACCTGTACCTTCCCTGATGTAGCTTGAGAGACTGTGTCCTCTTGCTCCGTCAGTTCCTGCCTGGTGAAAGAGACCGACCCCCACCTGTCTACAGCCTCCCTTCAGGAAGTTGTAGAGAGCAATAAAGTCACCTCTAAATCTCCTCTTCTCCAGGCTAAACAACCCCAGCTCCTTCAAACGTTCCTCACACAAGGGGCTCGTGTTCTAAGCCCCTCACCAACCTCATTGCCCTCCTCTGGACGCGCTCAAGCATCTCAATGTTCTTCCTAAACTGAGGGGCCCAGAACTGGACACAGCACTCAAGATGTGGTCTCACCAACGCCGAGTAAAGGGGAAGAATGACCTCCCTGCTCCTGCTGCTCACACAATTCCTAATGCAGGCCAGGATGCCATTGGCTCTCTTGGCCACCAAGGCACATTGCTGGCTCATACTCAACCGGCTGTCGACCAGCACCCCCAGGTCCCTTTCCGCCTGAACACTGTCCAGCCACCCTGTCCCCAGCTTGTAACATTGTAGGGGATTTTTGTGGCCAAAATGTAGAACTAATATAGAATTAGACTAAGATGTCTAATTCTGCTCCTTGGAAATTCACAGCAAAATTTCCTTTCAAAACAAAAGGTGAACAAACACTTCCGTACTCAGGTAAACAAAGTTGTTGGTATTTTTTTCTTTTTTTTTTGTTTTGTGATAATCTACAGTATTGTTAATAATGCAAAGCAGCCCACACAAAGAGAGGGGGCACTATAGATTATAAGAGACACATATTCAAAAAGGAACATGTTTATACCTGCTTGTGCCAGCATTTTAATGTAATCCTTACTCAGTCTTTTGTGCAGCACTACACAAAATATTCATTAGAAACCAAGGGGGAGGGGGAAAAGATCAAAAGGAAAGCAAGTCCATATTCTGGTTTGAAAATCAACTAAGAGCAAGCAAGTACACCAGGAGGTAAATACAAACTCTAAAATCCTCAGTTACAAATATTTGAAAGAGTCTAAAAAGAAAGTAGCATGCTTTTTAAAAGCTACTAAATTTGACCTTAAGCAATGTATTATATTTTAAATGAGAAGCAAAATACATAAGTCGAGAAAAAGATCAGAGCAGCAGCGGAGTTTTCAATACTCACAAATGCATACAGAAGCAAAACATTTGATAAATGTGCTATACAGTTACCCCTGTACATTAAACATTTATTTACACAATGTAATTTTTTGCAAGAAAATTATCAGGGATAATCAGAGAAAATGACTCAAGTACTATCAGAACATTCTTGAAATGCTAGAACATGCCTGAATTTGTGAGGCATTTATTCAATTGATGAAGATACATAATTTTTATTGAAAACAGCCTGTAACACACTGCATGTATATTTTATTTCTATTTTAATGTATTTGATTAGTATTTTTCTTGGAATTTAAACAAAAACCTTCCCGCCTGTGTGAGCTTCAAGTCATTAGTGCAAGAACTTCAGCCAATGTTTCATGAGAAAATTACTGAATTATGTCTGTTTATGATTATAACACAGATTTCTCAAGAAAATTGTTCCCTCCTGGGCATTAAAAACTAAATGAGTATGAAAGACTAGAATGTGTTGAATGTGATCAAGCTAGTTTTTCCCGCCAAAATGCTTCGATTTAATCCAAAAGTAATTTTTTAAAACTTAAACAAAGTCTAATAAGTTATTTCACTTCCAAAAATGACATGCATTTACTAGGAGACTCAATATAAAGAGATCATTAAAAAAAATCAAAATGTGAAGGCCAAGAATTTTATTATGCAACTGCTGTAAATAATTTCTTTTTTTTTAATGTAAGTTCATAGATGACTCAAAAAGAGCATGTGTGAGAAAGAGAAAGCAATCCCAGTGCAACTGAGAAATTAAACTGAAAAATTAAAGTGAGGAGCCAAAAAACAGATACACAGATGGTAAAAACTGGCAAAAATTAAACGTAAAAATCATGCTCTTAAGTACCAACAGATGCAGTGACTTTAAAATATTACTCCTTGAGGATACACAAAGACAATAAGCCCAGATTGCGATTCCTGGGCCAGTTTACTGCTGTGCTACAGTCCCAAAGTACACTGTACTGTATGGAGAAAAAATGATGTGTCAAGGACAGTGATATCTGCTCTGCCAATCTACTAAAACAGAAGGGAAGCAAGTTAAACTCTCCCACACTGTGAAATTAATGTCTTCAGGGGGGAAAAAAAATTAACTTTGTCACTGAGATTAGAGAGGTGACTTGCAGAATCCATTTACAGATTTATAATACTACAGAACTGAGCATTAACTGGTTATTTGAGCATTTCTGAAACATTCCTTCTTGAAATGATATTCAAGCTTCTTGCTCCAGATGCAAGGAGAACTGTGCTTCCCAGATTCCATGTTGTTAAACAGTGCCACACTAATAGCTCTGCTGACCCCCAATCTTATTTAGGGTCTCTTAGATTTTAATCACCACAATTATCTAAAAGCTATCCCAGTTTAGACTACTGGTATTAAAACAGGGAAACAAAAATAATCCAGGATTTGAAAATCAAGAAATTGATGTGTAAGACCTGTATGTTCGAAGGTCAGCCTTTCCTGAAAGGTCTTCTAAAAAATCTAAACTTGAGTAATTATTATTACTTTAAAAATACATGATCTAAGACCAATTTTCCAGATCATTAAAAGAATTCAGTTGATGTTGGTCTGCGTGACTGAACAAACCCAGCATCTTATGCCATCACTGTCATTTCAGGCTAGCATAACCATAGACATAACCATAAAGACCACTGCTTTTTGCAAGGCCAAAAAACAGAATCAAATTTCTTTTTTAATTATGTTTATTTACTACCTCTTCCAGTATGCACAAGTTTACACTGGACACTTTCTTACCTAAAACATTTACTGACGCTATCAAGATAAGCACAAGATATAAGGAAAATTACTGAAAACTGAGCAACATGAACATTAAAAAAAAAAAAAAAGAATTGCATGAAAAAGCTTTGTCTGCAAGTTTTCGAAGTAATATACGGACACATGTAGACATACAGATGCTGATATATATGTATATATATGCATGTCATCAATGACAACACTTTAAAATAGTATTCCTCAAAGTGAGCAGTTAATGAATTGCTCTGTATTTCTAGTATTCAAATAAATATGGACCTGTACTTCATTTAACTCCAATGTTTATATTGATGAGCAGCAACAAAGTTGAACCACAAAAATGAACGTGAAGGTTTGCTGTGTTCTAACTGGCAAACAAGGATAGCATGACAAATCAAATGAATTTTATCTTTGTAGAGTCTCCTGGCTGAGATGACCCAGAGAGGTTCCGCTTCTCACCAGAACACCCAGCTAGAGCGAGCCCCAGCAGCTGCAGTTTGCTTTGCTGAAACAGCCCCAGGGGTGGTTTCGAAGTGACTCCCACCACCCAGAACAGTCTCAGCTGCACTCAGCAGAGGCAAGCACTGCTCTGGTTTCACCCAAGGTTTCTGAGGTTTGGCTTTGGAGTAAGACAAGTCAAAGCGTGCCTGACACCAATGTGCTCAAAGCCCCAGGGGCCACCATGGGAGGGCACAATTCTTCAACTGCGCCTCCTTTTATTTGATATGCACAAAGTGTCTCAAACACAAGAAGCCATAAAATTAAACAATCATTAAGGAGCTGTGGTGCAATGGTGTAGGTAGATACGTGGGTTCACATTGATTATATTATATCAACTTTTTTTTTTCCTACATATTTCCCAGCCTACATCCCAGCATTTTCTGCTGTCTTCTGACACACCAGTATGGAGCTGAAGTGCCTCCTACCCAATTTCAGTTTTTCAGCAAAGCTGACATTTGTTAATTTAGAGAAAAAATTCATCAGAGTCCTTGAGCTACATTAATTTCACCTACCCACAGTGCTACAATACACACTATCCTACTGAAATATTATGTCTTTTGCATGGAGAACAGTTTTAAAGACCTTCAAGTCACCAGAAAAATCCATCAGTTCTGATGAGAGGATGAGTTAAAAGAGTTTTCATTAAGAGAAAGCTATTTATAGTGGTAAAGTGTAACTACAAGGAAGAACTACTGATAGGCCTGCTTTATGAAGTCTGTGCTTTGTTGTAACAATTATTGCCTAGAAAACGAAGATAAATAAAAAAATCATGATGGAATACTCAATGCAACTTTCAATAATTTTAAACAGAGATGCTCACAGATATGGCTGCTTTCTTTTGGGACATTTAATTTAGTCTGTGCTTTGGATAAATGAGTGGAAATTATAAGCAATCCTGAGTTCCTATACATTGGGAAAGTAAAGATTTTTGAAGACAAATGAGGGTACCGCAAAAGGAAGAGGAAATTAAGCTTTGAAACAAAGTGACTGAATACTGGCTTCCTGCCCAGTATTTTGAAGAAATAGTAAGAGAACCAAAGGTTTTGATCATACTGGCTACCTCACTCCTCATGTGTTTATTTCATAGTCTGTAAAAATGCCTGCAGTACACAAACCAAAGGGTAATTTCTTTTCCCCTCCCATTTTAGAAATAATTTTGTATGTATACTGCCCTGATTTTTAAACTGCGAAAACAAGCAATATTTTCAATGGCAAATGAAAATAATAGCCAACTGATTTTTCTCAAGTTCATAAATAGTCAACTCTTGGCTGGAAAAAGAAGCATAAAAAATCAGTCCAAATGAAGTTGAAGTAACCACATGCAGATGGCATGAAAGTAATACCTTAATATGGAGTCTGGGCAACAATTCCTATTCTTAAAATATCACATTCAAGAGATCAAAATTACAAGTAGTATGTTTTTAAACAGTAAAATCTTTACAGCAGTTTATTACAGAAACTCTTTGGTTCATCCAATCAATTGCTTCTTCATGGAAACACTAGTTGTGCTGGTTTTGCTTTAATTCTGTATATTCTGAATATGGAACCGCCCTCATCCAGAGTAACTGCATCAGTTACACATTGCTGTTCTTTTTATGGCACAGGGATTCAGCAAAAAACCTCACCGGTGCCACAAGGCAGATGGCAGTTAGTTCTTGGGTCTTTTGAAAAGATTTTTAATGATTTATTAAATCAGATAAAATAAAAGTATTTACAAAAAAAGAGAGGTATTTTTGGTTTTTTTTCTGTTTTGTATGTGACATATATAGAATAAATAACTTCTTCATAAAGCCCTCTTTCCTAACCAACTTAATTCCTGTTGTCCCTGCTCACCCCTTCCCTGACCCTGAATAGGAAGTTGACCATTTCATTTGCAACTCCAAGTAGTTTTAAGATCAATTTAGAATGGACTTATTTTCAAATCAGCCATTGAATGAACTGGTGGGGCTGGCCTATTATCTCCTTTTCTCACCCAGTTACACTGAGGAAATAAATTAAAATCTTACGGTATCTCGCATCAACCAGGTCATATTACGTAATTCCATTCACTTAGTTGCTGCACTCTCTAAATCATGCTGTGTCGCTTCATGAGAATCATGACATTTCTCAAAGTATCCTATAAATTACAGTAACCACTTAATACAGCCAGAGAGTACTACATTCAATAATGAAATGCTCATACTTAAGCAATAAAATCAAGATTAAATTTGAAACCCAAAATAAAACAAAAACCCAGACAAATTACTTCCACACAACTCAATTATTAACTCTAAGTTACACAGTATCATTCCCATTTACAGCAAAGTGCAACCATGTCATTAAAATGACCTGTCCACAGAGGATTTTAAAGAGTAAGCACCTTTCCTATTTCCATCTGTGGAAGATAAATTAACTATCACCTGCACAACAGAAAGGACAAATTTGGCCCTTTTCTGAAAACGCCTTCCTCACAATTAGGGGGAAAAAAAATTCATAGAAAGAAAAACTATGAAAATAATCCTGCTATTATTCAATAAATTAGATATGTTTCCCATTCATATAAAATCTTTCTTTTTCCGTTGCCCAAAATAACCACTTTGTCCTTATTTCTGTTCTGCTTGCAGTTAACTGACTTGCAGGTCTCAGCAGTGATTTACCTGAACCTCCCCAGAAAACTCTAAGGAGAAGCCAAGAGCTCTCACATTCATGTTCCAGTCCAGAAAAGTTTATTTTAGTGTAGGAAGTGGTTTTATTTTAGTGTAGGAAGGACTAAAACTTCTACTACAAATTAATAACACAAATATTACTTTAAAATAAGTAACATAAGACATTTGGAAGAAAAATCAGGACAAAAATCAGAGCATTAAAAAAAAAAAAAAAACACCTTATTTTTCCATTTAAGGTAAAGAAAATTCTACAGCATGAATTAAGTTAACTAAAAATTAGGTTTATGTGAAGCTTAAGCTAAGACCAGCCTGGCTTCTAATGCAGACTTATAAAAGCTTGGTTTGACAACAAAACCAAGCAAATTGTTGATCTTGTGTTTTCTTATAAATTGAAAGGAACAATAAAATAATTATTTGAAGGTGACAGAGCACTGGAAAAGGCTGCCCAGAGGGTTTGTGGAGTTTCCTTCTCCAGAGATATTCAAAACCTGCCTGGATATGATCATGTGCAGCCTGCTCTAAGTGAACCTGCTTTAGCAGGTGGCTGGACTACATGGTCTACAGAGGTCCCTTGCAAGCCCAATCATCCTATGATTCAGTGAAAAACCCAAACCCACAGCATCTGGGATAACCTTCTAATTTTGAATGGTGTCTTTCTGATAGAACATAGAAAAAATAGCATCAAGACTGCACAAAATAAAACAGGAAAGGGATTTAGGGAATGGAGTATAGAGATGGCACCTTTTTCCTTCCAAGGAATTGGCTCCTGCCCCATAGCAACTTGTATTACAAACCATTAAGCACATACATAGGAAGAAGAGAAAGGTAGAGCAGAGAAAATAAGAATACAAAATGAAAGGGAAAAAAGGTAAAATATCAATACCACATACTACCAGTACCACCTTCTGAAACAAAAATGCATAATTTCTTTTTAAGCCTCGAAGACACAAGTAATCAGATATTTACACTTTGGTTAAAAGGCTAGAATGCAGAACAAGCATAATGTGAATTTTAAATTAAGAACACTTTACTAGGAAGGGCAAGGGAGAATCCTCTATAGACACAATTAACAAAATTGCTTTAATACACTTAAAAGTTTTAACCTTTGCGGTCTTTGAAGTGATCAGTGGAACTGCATCTATTCCAGGTTTGCACCAAAGGGCTGTACTGCCCTGAAAAGTTTTACAGTGCCGTAAACTAATGAAATAAATTATCTTAATTTGGTTAGATCTATTTTCATTAACTGTATTACTCACCGAGGGAATGAGGACAAATTTTAATTTTACTAATGTATTTCAGTTCTACACTACTGTGGCACTCTGTAATTGAGGCTCCTGCTCAGGGCTGCTCACTCGGCCATCTCGGGGCCACCTCTCCCCGCTCTTTCTCAGGCAGGGAGGGCTGTGCAGGAGCCAAGCTGTGACCATCACCACCCCAAGCTGCCCTGAACAGGACTAACTCCTGCCACATTCCCATCAGGACTGCTGAAGACACAGCACAGTAGCACCAACAAGCACATTATGAAAACAGAGACCATTTTTGTTATAAACAAGTCGTGGGGATATATTATATACACCTGGAATAGAAAGTAAACATATGAGAAGATAAACCTTTTTCCAGCATGAAGGAAACAAACAAGAAAACAGACACATCCTTTGACAAAATCCTTTTCCAGGGCCATGAATGGATTTTCAGATGCTATTACTTGACCTGCTGCCATGGACAGACAGAAGTCTAAAAAGAACGAGGTAATATTGTACCACAAAATATTTAGGAAACAGTAAAAAACCTAACAGCAATAATTAATCGAGAGCTTTCTACAGGATCTCTCTGCAATTTTAGAGAGTATTACTTATACTGCTGCTATGGTACATTCATTACCATAAATTTCCATAACAACAGGATTATTTAAAGAGCTTGGTCCAAAGGGGCAGAAAAATACCAGTCTATGGTTACTAGCAAGTCAGAAGATGCATTTCATGTGTGACAACACTTTCCAAAAAGTTTCTGCAAAACAGAGTGGGTCTTATAGCAGACAGTAGCAGAGACAGAGTTGTGCTATCTCACTCCATTCAGTGCTTGTCAGCCTGCATCTGCAGAACTGCGCCAAATTCTGGCTGCCGTGGCCCATGAAAGGCAAGGATGCCATGGAGAGGGCTCAGAGGAGGCCCATGAAGATGATTAAAGGATTGGTAAGCATGCATTGTGAAGAAGGATTGAGGAAGTCTTTTCTCCCTGGAAAAGGCTCAGGGGGACCTCATCACATTATTTGTGTACTTAAATGGTAGCTACAGAGAGGACAGAGGCTTTTTCTTCACAAAGAGAAGACAAGGGGCTACAGGTACAAGTTACTTCAGGCAAGATTTCATCTTAATACCAGAAAGACTTGGTGGTGGTGGTTTTGTTTGGTTTAGTTTAGTTTTTTGGGGGGATTTTGTCATAATCAGAACAATCAATTACCAGAAGAGCCTCCCTATGAACATGATACATTCCCCATCACTGGAAGTGGTCAGATAGGATTGGACTGGGTACCAGGTAGTCTCACCTAGGTTCTCCTTCCCACAAAAGGTAGGACCAGGTGACCAAGCATTCAAGCATCTTCCAACATGGGCTGTTGATTCTTTACATTTCAGACCAGTCCATCATCTGCCTGCTTATATTTAACATCTTTGAGGGTGAGAGTGTTTGAGTGTGAGGATATACACACCCGAACATGATGCATGTCTTTTGCTGTGATAATTAAAAACCACGAGTATTTTTGTAAAACTGCCATTTCTGGCTTCTTGCTTTTTTTTTTTTTTTTTTAATGTGGACACATATGGAGTTACATTCTGTCACTGAATTCATATCTACACAGCAGCATATAACTGAAAGTAGACTGTAGCCCCCAAGTGCCTCACCTATTTAATACACAGTATGAAATGACATATTATTTTTGAAAGGAGAACAAGATAGATGCCAGCATGAAGCAGTGTTTATAAAAGCATCACCACTACAGCTGTCCCCAAGCAATAAAGCTGTTTATTCCAACCTCCTACCTCATATAAACTGAAATCCTCAGCACTGAAAAACAACTTCAAATCTGTTCATGACTCTAAGACAAATAAGAAGAGTCTTCTCTCTCCAAAATATACACTTATGGTCATGTCCAGAAATGTCCATTTTCTATGAAAGTGCACGGATTTATAAATTCCACATTAATATTTTCTTAACACTAATGCATACTGCATTGGTTGTATCTTGAAATTTGATTCTATCTCTGTACATACTGATGTATTCAGCATAAAAATAAGTCTTTCTCTTTAGGGCTTCTTTGTTTCTGTGCTTATACACAAACATTCAGAGAATATTCAACAAATATCTGTATTAACATATTCACATCTAATGTTTATACAGGAAAACACAGATATTCTTTTGAGTTCAGGAGGCATGAAAACTCTTCTATGGGTGTAGGAATACAGAAAAAATCAGAAAAAAGATCCAAGATAGGATTTAAAAATCAAATTGATTTGAAATATGGAAATTATTATTAGATTTAGAAATCTGGATCTGAATCAAGTCAGATCCAAAGTCAGATTTATACCTAGAACAGATCTGTGATTCTGATTCTCACCACAGAAAAACATGGTAAAATTTTTAACCATAAAAGCAGAAACCATAAATACAGAAACAGAGAACTTACATGCCCATCATAAGAGCTTGTCTCCCCTTCCCTGGCCCTTTTTAAGCATTCTGACATGTAACAGAACCAGCTCTAGCAATTCCCAGATTGAGACATGTCTGTGGGAACTGGGCCCTTCACCAGCAGAGCCTCAGCTGCTTGAAGCAGCTCAGCACATGCAGCCTGGGAGTGACAGCTGAGCTCATGCACACCTCAGCCTGGTGCAGATCCATCCTCCAGTGGTAAACAACAGGAGTTTGCACATGTTTTGTAAGTACTCACATTCTAATCACTGAAATACAGGTTTCTCATTTTAGAGCTCACTACGCATAGCATTTTTTCCTATCTAATAAAAGCAACAGAGGGAGAACACTGAAACAAATCTAGAGAATAATTACTTGTGACCCCATGCAGATCAGTGATACCCCAATACCACAAGAGCCTTATGGGAAGTCAAATGCTAGTAGAAATTGCGTACGAATTTTGACCATATTACATATATAAAATATTCCATAGAGGTGATTAGTCAAAGAAAAAATGAGAAAAAAATAAGGAAAACATTATTAAGCATTTATTTAGTAACAGATCCAAGATATCAAGGTGCTCTTCTGGCAGCCAGACAGGGCATTTGGCTGCCTCAGACCACTGCCCCTACTGAGTTGTAATTGTCTTTGTTCATGCTGAGTGGAGGCTGAGAAGGCAGCACTTGATAGCTTACATTTCATCCGAGCATTTGAGCTCCTATGCTGAAATAGTTCACATCTTGCCAATATAAAGAAATAAAGAGAGCAGTCAATACCTAATTACCTGTAGCAACACCAGCTAAGAGAAAATATTCTTAGGCCAAAACAAGCTTTCCATCAGCTTCACAGTACAAAATCCAGAAGAAACGACTGCTGTAGCAGCCGGGGTGTTGACAGCCCTATCAGAATGAAGCCAGTGTGATCACAAGACCAAGAATCCATCTCAAGTAGTAAAAAAACTTTATTTGCAAGTCAATATGGGACTGGGGATACTTTGAACTCCTGCAGGGGCATCTTGAGGTCTTCCAACCAACTCTTTAATTAACATAAACCTTAAGTAAATCCTCCACCAGTGCACTGGTCACTTCTACCTGCTCCTGGTTACAACTATGCCCAATTACTCAATATTAAATCATGTGCCAAGCCACAAACAAGCAAACACATGACATTTGGTTACATTTACTCCTCCCATGATGAGCCTCAGTGTTCTTGCCTTGTTTCAGAAATGCTGGGCAGCCTCGTGGTTACACACACACAAATACCCTGCATTTCATACAGGACCTCCATTGACAACCCCCCAAAAAGACAGCTCTCTGCACTATGCCTAGAGCTCTGAATATATGCATTTCTCTATTTTTGTGATAGATATCCTTTATAGGGAGAATGATAAGCTTTAAAACTATCTTTGTATTTTATAACGTATATGCTGCCATGTTCCATGTTCATTAAGGTTGTTATCACAATAGACTAATTATGAAGTGCATGGTCCTTGGAGAGAGAGGAAAGCAACAGACTCTACCCAGGCATTTTACAGAGTAATGGATAACCAATTAAAAATGATTTCTCTAACTGAAGCCTAGCTATTCCTTTTTCCAAATCTTAAAGCCCAACTCCTTAAAATGATAACAATTTTTACTGCAGTTTCAACCTCTACATGTGAGGAGTATGAGATAAAAACCTCCACCCCTGAGCCTTTCAGGCCATGAAACAGAATTCACAGACTGCGGTTACTTCCACTGCAGTTACTGTCACAATCAAAGATAAAACCTAGGGAAAAAAAATGAAAGTACATCTGTCAAACAAGGAGAAGCACAAAAGAAGTACACTAGTGAAAACAAAAATATATACATTAGCCATAACATTATGAAATATTTAGCAATAAACAAAATAAATGAACTGCATTGTTGCCTTCTTTCTTAAAGCATGAAATAGAAACAGGTTTTTCATTGTTACACAAAAATTTGACAAATCCACATTAAATTAGTGGTTTAAATTCGCTAACCTACCTCTGAAGCTTTGATTTTTTTTTTCAACTGACAGTGCTGAAACGCATTAATTTATAGTACCCAAATGTTTGAAGAGAGCATATTTAATCATATTAAAAGCAGGCCTTATTTTGCTGAAAATACAAGCTGAAGGCAGGTACTCTACAGCTGGAGATACAAGACCCATATGCTACTGCCACGTCTGATCCTGCTGCAACAGGAACCAGAGAAACTGAACCAGATTACTATGGACAGATGTCATGAACAAAAATAACTTAGGGAAGTTATTTCCACACAGCACACTTCTGCTCAGGAAGACAGCAGTAGTAGCCAGCTTCTCTTGCCATTTCAGAATGCATTTGAGTTGCTCTAGTCTGGCTTTTGCTGGATACCAGAAAGAAACAGGGCACTTAGGAATCAGACATGTTCTTCAGTAATAACTATGAAATTTTACTCCATCTCCTACTTTGTTTTCATGTACCAATAAATACAGATATACACCAAATACATGAATGTATAAAAATATAGATACCTGTATGTATATAGAATTACATATAGTTTTAACTACACTAAACTATAATTACATATAGTTTTAACTACACTAAACTTGTTGTATTTGCAAATCTGATCAATTGCTTCATACTTAAGTGCAACTGTTTTTTGATTTCCTCTCCTGGTATCCTCACACCCATTCCCAACCAGCTGAGCAAGGAATATACTGTTCCAATTCATGGTGTCTTGTTTGCTGTCAGTTCCAATATTTGACTAATAAAACAAAAATGACCATATGAGAGAAAGTTTCTGTGTACCTAAACTTAAGGAATTGGTGAAAACTTTAACTCTTTCACACATTCCCTTTCATGTCTCCCTGGTATGAAACAGCATGAGGCCAGATTTGATCAGGGCCCAAGCAAGTCTTGAGGTGAACTGAGGGAAGAAAGAGTTCTCAAATAAAAGTGACATTACCATATATATGAATAAATTTCAGAGAAAATAAGATTTTTCAACTATTCTTTAAAGTTTGGTTGCTGTGGGGAAAAAGAAAGTGTTGTGGAGGTCAAGGCAAAGAATAAAAACCAACTTTTTCTTTTTTAAGTTATTTCAGAATGAAATTAAAGATTGCACTTTTTTTTTTCCTAGTATTTGACAATCTGTAAAGAAGAATTAATTGAGTGAAAGAGTAAAAACTACAATCATAGAATCACAGAATGATTTGGGTTGGAAGGGACCTTAAAGATCACCTATAGCTCCAACCCCTCTGCCATGGACAGGGACACCTTTCACTAGACCAGGTTGCTCAGAGCCCCGTCCAACATGGCCTTGATGGGACACAACTTCTTAGAGCAACTAGTTTCAGTGCCTCACTGTCCTTCTAATGAAAAATTTCCTTCTTGTATCTAATCTAAACCTATTCTCTGTCAGTTTAAAGCCATACCCCCTTGTCCTATCACTACATGACCTTGTAAAAAGTCCCTTAAAATCCTTACCTTTCTAAAAGTATTCTGAAACTGAATTTGCATTTTTGGCTCCATAGTGGTGAAATCATTTTTTGGTATAGAGTTTCACATTAATTATGTCATGGGCTTGAGAAATACCAGAAGTTACTGAGAAATAAATGGATCATTTACCCTGAACAACCAGAGAGCTCTGGAACTAACTGGGAACAATGGTTAGGCAGATAGAGCTAACCAGCACATACAACCAGAAGACCTTAAGGGACTTGTAAACCAGACAGTCTTTTCCATTTATTTGATGTATCACTCTAACTTACTAGAGCCCAAGTAAAACTCAACAGATGTGAGCAAAAGCGAAATTTTAACAGGCTTCATACATTCCTCCATTTTTAGGCACTAAAACCCAGACAAAGTTTACAGAACTATTTCTCTAACACCTACTTGAACACACCTAATTCTATGCCCTTATTAATCCCTGCCACAGGGGTTTATAATGGTTTCCCAGAAACAATGTCTCTTGTTTCATCTTCAGAATGAGCTGTGATGCTATAGCACTACAGTTTGCTCCCTAGTGCTGTTTATAGGAAATGAGGTGTTGTCCACACAAAAATAACTGTACTTTGGCACATCACGCTTTCAAAATGTAATTCCAAGGAATATTCATTTATGCTAGAAGGTGACAAAGATAACCCCAGATTTCTTTCTTGCCTTATATTCAAAAGAAAGAGATGAAGCCAACTTTGAGAGAAATAATTTGAGCCCAGACAGAAGAGCCTTCATCCAACAAAAAGTCTCAGGAGTCTGCAAGATGAACTCAATGTTTTCCACTACCTTCTCTGAAGTGTCATAAAGGCACATTAGATCAGGACTATTAATACCCCTGGTATCTGTAATGGGTTCTGCCCTACAGGTTTCTTGGCACTGTTGCTGCCTTACCCATGGTGCCAGACCTGCTGTCTGGTACTCTTTATGCACGTCCTGGCGGGTGCAGAGAGCACTCCAGCCCCTCCACAGCTCTGCCAAGCACACAGGAACACAACTGGAAGTTGCTAAATAAATTGATTATGCCAGATTGCAACCTTGTTGGTTGATCTTCCCCTTCTCAGAAGTGAAGGTTTGACCAGTGGGAAACAACATCCCACAGCAGATACTGTCAAAAATGCCAAAAGGTGTGAAAGAATATCTCTGCCTGCAGCTACTCCAACCCCTACCAGGCCCTTCCCTTCTTCCCTATAGTGCATCCCACTCTCCCAACAGATTTCTTCTCCTCTGTGTATCCTGCTAAACAGGTTTCAGTCTAATTATCCTGCTGATATGAAACTGCAAGAGGATCTTGATCTTCCAGGTACAGGCAGAATCATTAACATATTCAAAGAATAAACCATCTCTCTTAAAAAAACACCATTACAAACAAACAAAAACAAAAAGCAGAGAACTTCCTCTAAAGAAACATCATATTTACAATTTCAAACTGTGAACAGTTAACTCTGGTAACAAATATGCTTCCAGTCTACCATTACTGGCAAATTATTTACCTAATTGGTGAACAAATTGAACTAGTTAAGCTGTTCAGAGACTAAAATCAACACAAAACTTAATATGAAACATCATATATTATAATTTCATGTACCCAACATTTTACAAGATGATCACTATTAAGATTTTTAATCCAACTTCTTTTGCTGAGACAACAGTTTCATTAACTGCCATAGTGCAAATCTAATGATGCATGGAAATATACCTCGACAACATCAAACAAGCAGAACTGACACAGGAGGTGCCTTCAAATCTGAGAACTGATTTTCCCTTTCAACACAGGCTGACACAGAGACAGCAGCTCACTTCATCCAACCTAACACTGTATCTTCTGGGAGGAAAACAGCAATGGAAAGAATGCTGGCATTAAACGTGCAGAGGAAAGAAAAGAAAGACCAAAGACAGAATTTTTCTCACAGAACATATAACTAATTTGCAGACAATTACGAGGCATAAAAATAGTTAATAACTCACATTTGGGAGGAGGTTGAGGGTTTTTTTTAATACTCTGTGATATTATTTAAGCTCCTTTTAAACTAAGAATGGGCTTGAATAAAGAATATTTGGAATATGCTAAGATTTGGCAATGCCAAACTTCAAATATCAGTAAGGGATTTGTGGGTGAAGATCAGTCCCAGGACACCAGGGATTGGATTATAAACCTTCCCCACCATTCACATGGTACAGTGCAACAAAGCCTGGGCTGTGTCTAATAGCAAATTTCATTTTGAAGCTCTTTTGTATAAAGCAAATTCTAGTTTTATGTCATATTGCTGTAAAATAAAATATTTGTACGTTTTTGTTCAATGCCGAAATTCGGCATTTTCATGGCATATTGCATAAAGAAAAAAAAAAAATGAGGTAATAATGCTACATATGCACTACCCTACATATGAGTTTGCTGCTGTATTTCCAATTTCCATATTAAAGATGCATTTTCTGTATACATCTGAAGATACTTTGAAAATTTCAGGCATATATAAAGACATGAAGTGACTGCTAGGTAATTTGAATTTCAGACCTTTAAAGCTTTGTGACTACCAGCTTATTAATAAATTAAGAATTAAATAAATAAATTTAAAACAATGACAAATTGGAACTACTAAGTGTCTAAAAAAAGCCTAAGGAAAAAAGCAATATAAATAGACACTAAATAAATATAATACTGTCCTAAAGTTTATAATTAATATGTTTTATGGTGTTAAAAATAACTAGCATTTAAAAGTCCAGTGCCAAAATTAATCCACATTTGGCTACTATGTAGTATTATTGTTGGATTTCAATGGCAGAGTGTTTATCAAAATAATACTAATTAAAATAACCCTGTTGGTATCAGTTGTGAAGAACAGCAGCACTCCATATACTATAGGAATGTGTTTATGAACTCAAAAATGAAATGATTTTCAGGTGTCCATTTTAGTCTAAATGCAGGTTTTTTTGAAGCAGAAGAAATACCATACAAATGTAGTCAACATACTGCTGGTGCTTCTATCATGCTTAAAGAGCCTATGTCAGGTAAGAATACACTTCTTTGTAATAGCTTGGAGTAGGATAAAGATTAGATTGATAAAGTAATATATATATATACACATATATATTACCTGTTCTTGCCTCTCCAGCCACTTGTCCACCATGGGATGACTGGCACTTAACGATGAACGAGCATTGTCTCTCTGAAACTGGTTAGACCAGCTACTAGTATCTCGTGGTAGGCTTCTGTAGTTTTCATCTTTCTAGTTTAAAAGAAACAAAAAAGTGTCTTATAAAAAACAACCAGTCCTTGCACATTAACAATGCAGCTGGTTATGAAACGAATACAGAAGGAAGACTGGACCCAAAGACAGCGTGATTGCTCAGCCAATCAAGGGCAAAAGCTCCCGTTCCTTAATGCCAGGGACACCCAAATAAAGCCTTGGTGGAGTTGTAGATCTTCCACCCATTCATGCTTCCCTTCCTCTTTTCCAACCTCAAACCTCTAGTGCACAGATTCCCAAGTACATACTCAGCAAGGCTTTCGGAACATCACTCGCCTCAGTTCATTCTCACTGACAGCAAATGCACCAAATGAGCCCATTCAGTGACCACTATGGCCACTATATAATTTTCCCAAGTCTCTGCATGTAATCCATTTTACAATCAAAGCAGTCTCACTGCTCCAGGTACTGTCTTTAAAACCAGAATAGCATGCTGTAGAGTTCAAAACCTGAATTTATTATTTCACATAATAATGCTTTGCCTGGTTTGCCTGAAGGTACAAATACAGTCACATTTGTAGAACAACAGCAGATGGAGATTGTGCTGACAGAGATACGATGATCCTACTGAGACTGATAATTTTTCTCTTTCTTTTTAATTGATGAATTTGTCTGCACATCTTTTCTACAAGCTGTACAAATTCTTCAGCTTCTAAAGGTTATTAGTCCTTACCCAGTCTGATCACTGAAAGCCAACAAAAGCACAGAGGCAGATTCTTAATGATGGGAGTTACCTTTAGCCTAAAGTCAGTGTTACTGATAGCTTACATAGCTTAGTTCCTTCCAACTGAAATAATACATGGAGCTAAAATTCTGCTTAGCTTTCCAAAAGAGAATTCTAAACATACCATATATATATATATATATATATATATATATATATATATATAAATAAAAGTATACTTCCTTCAGAAGCAGAGTATTTTTTCCAGTCAATGTTTGTCCATCTTCATGCCAAATCAGATAATTTAGAGATAGTATCTATTTTTAAAACAGGACTGTAGTCCTACATATTTTCCAATATTACCACTTTTAGGAATCTCAAAGCCCTCTAAAATAATAAACAAACATCAGTGCACTTTTGCAGCTAAAAGTTATTATTTTCTTTATTTATACCACACAGCAGATTTTTGACCCCCTCTTAAATCAATATTTCATTCCATCAGCATGAGTATTTCCTTTCCCTGTTTGCCATACTGATATTTCTTTGGCTTGGAACAATACTAGTCCAATATTCTAGATGTGGCATCAATTCTCTTACATTGTCCTTCACAACTTTATTTCTTGTAAATATATGACAGGCTTTGCTAAGAAATTCAGGTCTTGGTATAACTGTGAAATAGAGCAGTTTTCCTGTGCAAAACCAATCTTTTCCCAGGCATATCAAACCTAAGCTTTCTTAATTGATGAGAACTTTTCTTGAAAGACGTTGTAGTATAAAGTCTTCCATTTCAAGACATTGAAGTTTCAATTAATCCAACACAAGATAACCTTGTAAAAATATGTTTGCACAGGTAACCAGCCTAACAAATACCAATATTAATTACTTTCCCTACCACAAATGAGCAAAAGCTTTGTATCTTTCAGCAACTGAAAACAATCCAGTATTCCAGTGCTGCTTAACCACACAGCAAACTAGAAACCTGCTCAGTGTCTTGCTTAGAAAGGGGAAGTCAGCTCTGTACAGCAAACATCATAAAAGCCAGGGAATGGTGTATACAAATTGGTTTTTTTTTCGTGTTGCTTCTCTTATTTAATTCTTCTCTTCAGGTGATAGGGTTGGCACAGTTCCTGTAAGCCAAAACAACAATTTCTCTTGTTCAAAGTGGTGAGCAGGTATAACAATAAAATCAGAATCTGACAAAGAAATAACAAAAAATCATTTTATGCACAAAACCACCCATACAGTTGGGGCGTGCATTATTGTCACCTAACAATAACCCACTACCTGACAGACCATCACCTACTCTGAAGGAGCAGAAATTTCTTCCTATGAAACAAGATGTTTTCTGTATTTCTGTACTTTATAGAGAATTACAGTTTTTATTGATTCCTGCTTACAATGTTCCATAGAAACTTTCTAAAAAGACATTTTTATTTATAAAACACAAAGACCTCTCTCCACACAGTATCCATTATGCTTGCACAGGAGTGTTTAGCAAGTGCAAGAGAGAAGGAAAGATGTTCATCTAGGAATGTGTTGTTCTTCAACCATTTAATCACCAGGTCTCAGAATCACAATAAACAGCCACATTGCACAAAGTTTATATTGGAAATTTGTGCTGTAAAAAAATCTCAAGTATCACAGCACTCAATGTAAGTGAAATTACCTAAGCTAAGAGAGTTCAATTAGGCCTCTGTCTTGTGTATCTATACTAATGTCAAGAATTTTGCCAAGAGTTTATGCCTAATATTATCTGTGCTGACAGAAGAGTACATTCATCCCACCTACCAAATATTTCTGCTTGTAGCCCACTTCTGTAGAAGATTGCCTTTCTCCTGCTAAGACTTAAATCAGCTCATTTTACACAGAAGACATTCAAGTCACTCAGCAATTTTTTGTGACAGCAGAAAACAAAGCTGGAATGGTAGAGAGATGTTGTTTCTGTAACTCTGTTTCTCAGCACTTTCACCTCTCACCTTTCTTCAGAGGCTCAAAATAGTGCTATTATCAGATTGGAATAAAATACCAGTGCTGCAATCACACACACAGTCATGTTGGTGTTAGCCAAATAGTGAAATATGAGAAGACCCACCTGGCACAGACAAGCCCTCCACTCCTTTGTCACTGCTTTCTGGCAAACAACTCTCCCTGTACCCCACGAGTGACAGCACTGAACAAGCACCAAGCTAGAGGAGGAGCAGAGGGATCAGCACCCAGCACTGCCACACACCATCCTTCTCACAGACATCTACACCACACAGCCTTAAGGTGCTCCTGGCTACCTGTAACCCCGTATTTGCAGGGGTTTCCATTACTGCCAGAGCTAATTCAAAGTTAGCTGTGCTAACAAACTACAGAGGTACAGGTGAAAAACATTGCTGCAGCTTAGACATTGGGATTTACTGAGCCAGCTGTGATGCTGCTATTTAAAATAAACATTGGGGATTTTTTTTGTAAAATATTCAATTGCTAATCCAGAAAGCTGTACTTGTCTTCAGCATGATCTAGCTTTAGCACACGTGCTCCCAACATCCAGCTGAAAAAAGTGTATGTCACTTTTAGCTACAATACCATAAAGGAGAAGATTTCATGGTACAGAAGCCATCAGGGTCACCCAGGGAATTCCAGTTTCTTCAGGAAATGCAGCTGTAAGCCCTCCTGGGACCAGGGCTGACATGCATCATCACTTACAATTAAATGCCCTAATTTTTTAAAAATAAGTTTCTTTCCCAAACATCATTGGGGACTATGGGCCATGTCAGCTTTATCACGTTTGAAATGGAAATTGATCAATATAATACTAAAACTGCCAAGTCATAATACCATCACTACACTTAACTGCAACATTTTGGAGTAATTTTAACGAGGATACATAATGTAACACTTTATGATTTAGTTCAGCATGGGGTCCCTGTGGTATTTTGCTAGAGGATTGGGTGAAAGGGGACAGGAAGAATGAAGCAATTTTGCTATACTTTTAATTTCAGATGATTTGCAATATGTAATAAGAGTCTCATCAAAGACTCTGTAGCTTGTAGACACAATTATGCATTAGAATGGTCTGTGTACTTCAGTTACTAGTTGTCATTGCACAAACTCACTTGTGGTTTTAACTTGCAGCTGTACCCCTGCAAACTCCCAGCATCACAACCAAACCAGAACGTTTTCCACGCAGTGTGGTGACAGTTCCACATCTGCAGTGTGGTGACAGTTCCACATCTGCTAAATCATTTGCTACTTTCCAAATAGTGAAGAAACTGGGTTTTTGCTTTGTTTCACCTCCTGAATGGCTCAAGTGTGGCAAATTTTGGTTGCTTATTTAAAGCAAAACTACACTAGACAGCATTACAACAGGGGTAAAATACACTGAAGACCTCTTCAAAGTAATTCTCTGAAAGACAATTAAAAAATGCAAACCAAGTTTGCACTTAAATTATTTCTACAGCAAATAGCCCATGTGTCCTTTAGGACAGTCACTAAGAGAGGTCATTTTTTTCACTGATCGTTTTTTGATATCCAGTCTTTTTCCTTGTAGCCCATGCACTTTGGAAAAGGCTGCTTGTTCATGTGGCTCTAGTTCCTTGTGATAGCCTCAAACTGAGACAGGATTTGTGATGAGAGATGAAGAAAAAGACTTTTGAGGTTGTAATTCCACCTGAAAGACTTTGAGCAAATTCATGTCTATAAGGGCAATTATTGTTGAATCACTATACAGGTTATAAAGGTTGTTCTTCTTCCTTTTAATGCTCCACTATGACCATGTTAGACCCTGAACAATTTGGTGTCTCTCTCAGACAGGATGCTAAAAGCTGTAATTAATTACCAAAACATTCACACAGTTTATGTAAGTAACTCTGTCTGATGGAAACATCTGCTTATAAATGAAATAATATACACACAGATCCATTTTCCATGCTGTCTGATGGTCTAGCAAATAGATTCCTGGAGATTTTTATTTGGATGAGGTTTCACAGTTGCTTTTTAACTGGATTTTAGACAAATACAGGATAAGACCAAATAGATCCCCATTTCTAAAAAAAAAAACCCAAAACCAAAGAACAAAGAAGGCAGCACAAATAATGTCAATTTTATGTGGAAAATACATTACATCTATAAAATTAATTAACCCAAAAGATGCATTGCATGAATAGAAATTCCATTAAAAAAAAAAAAAAAACTACTTACACAGATGTCAGATTTGGAACTGTTCTCTATATTAACACAGCATCTTGTAACAACAATTTCCCCCAAAAATGTCAGTAATTTACCTCCAAACTAATTGTACCACTTCCTATAACAATCCATATATCTTAGTAAAATGACACTACTGCTTGGGTGAGCTTGCTTTTATTCCCGGTAGGTTCAGTTTTCCAAGGTTGCTCTTTTCCTGATGTATACTGAAGAACATGACCCCAGAAGCTGCAGTAATGCAGATACAGCCCAGCCATTTAGTGTAGAGAAGAAGGAATGAGTTACAGTCACCCAGTATCAGAAACCTTTGATCTGAGGCCACTGTCCAAGGAGTAAAGTAGACGAGGACTCCCACATTAAAGAATTACCACAGTTTCATCCCTTCTATCAGCTCTGACCTGGAACATGGGTCATTTCCAACTGGTAAAAACTGATTTGCAGAAGATACAAATATAATAGTCTAATAAAGAACTTGCATGCCCTATCTATGGTGAAAAGAGATGAGAAGAATGACCACTCCATATTTATTTGGATATTTTCAGAATGACTAGTCTCAGAAATTATTCTCTGCTCCATGAAAGGAATTAATGTATTATGCTTCTAGAAGAGCTCATTAGATGCCAACAAGGAAAAAAGCAATTGAAAAGCCAGTGTTCTGCTTAAGTTCTATCACCTTACTTTCAGAAATTTCCAGAGTTGTGCTACTCCAATTTATATATTCCATGTTACCCTTTGGCTGATAAGCAAGGCCTAACCTTGAAAAAAAATCAGTAACTATGGGCCGTGATAATCAGACAGTTCTCTGTGCAAGTGGTATTATATGTAAACATTCAGTGTCAAAGAATATGGGCTAAATTAAGAGTAAATTAAAATCATGATACTGCCTATCCAAGACATTCTGTTGATCTCTCTTATTTACGACACAAAAATGAACAATGTCATGACCTCTGCGCGTTCACATGCAAAGCCAGAAGTTTCCAAACAGTGTGCACTGTTATTTCTCAGATGGAGGGACAGGAAAGAAGCTGCTTCCTCCTTTCACTCTTTACTTATTAATCTCCTAATAAAACTCCACAAGGGATAATGCAAAGCAACTCAAATAACATGCAGCAGTTTATATTCAGTAATTATAATTCAGAAACTGTAAGTGTAACTAAAAAGACATGGCTTTCCATGGTTCCATTTTAGAGCAAAATAAATGAACCAGTTAAGTTAAAGTGTCATGAAGCTACAGCTTTGATTCCTCTACACATTATACTTAGAAAACCATTTCCCCTTCTATTTTTCATTCAAGTAATATTATCTTTTCTTGTGCCACTTTAAAGGCATCTAAAGAGTTTTTTATGTATATCCACTTAGATATAAATCTATATGGGTATTCATCTAAATGCAATAATATAATTATGCACAGTCCTGCCATTTTCACCAGATATTTGCTTTTGTACCCAAATTTATATGTTTTATGCCAATTTGGATTTAGAGAAAATATAATTTGTAAAGTTGTTTATTTTAAGTGTTGATATGATGCATTTAATTCCTTGGGAGAGCCAAGAAATTAAAGAAGGAAAAAAAAGCTGCTAATTAATTAATTTCAAAGCAGCCTCTGAAAATAGGATTTAACAAATAGAATGGCAATATTATATATAGCTGAGAAGCTAAAAGAAAAAGGAAACAAGGGGATACAGGAAACTTCGTCATGACCTTATGTTTAGATCTTGAAATGAAGAACATCTTATAAACCACCACCAGCAGCCTTTAAATGTCGAGTAGATGCTTTTAGTTGGCCATACCACTGAAATGCTGCAACTGGCTGTCTGTATGTTTAGAAACTTGCATCTGATGCTCTGAAATGAAGAAAGGAGGCTGGGTATGAGGTAACCAGTTTCTCTTCTCCAACTAATGGAACTGATTTTCCCCTTTCTTCATTACACTGGGCAGCATGGAGAAGAGCAGGTTTTTAGGGTCAGAAGCACAAAGGCAACGTCCCAAACCCACGGTACCTTCACACACGCCCAGCCAGTCACTCTTCCCTGGTGGCACTCACACACCACTGTCTCCTCCATATGGAATGATATGGACCAGCATCTCCACTGGGCTCCCTGCAAAGCACCCATCACCTCATCCAACTTGCCCATTCACTTCAGACCTCGGCCAGAATTCCTCCCGGGGTCTGTGGAGAAAGGCCCAGAGAGGAACCAGGCCAGGGGCTTGTAGCAGTGTTTCTCTTCTATCTGAGTTTACAGCAGCACACACAGCCTTGGCTCCTTGTAGTCCCACAGCTCTTCCTCACACTGAACAGCTTCCCTTCTTTCTTCTTATTGTTTTAGCTTTTGTCCACATTTAATTGACTTCACATGCTCAGCAGGCAATGGTCTTTAGCTGGACATCTGTACACAAGAGCTGAAGAGCTTGTTTATAAAGAGACAATAAAACTGGATGGCAGCACACAATGATCATCTCATCAGGCTGTGAAACAAAACCACACCAAGTGACAGCCTCGGAATCAGTCATAACAGAAGTAATTGCAAAAGATGACCAGGAATTCCTGTATTTACTGGAGCTGATTTTCCCCACTAACTAAAGCTTAACATCTCCTCCCCAGCCTTACTACTCCTTTGCACTGATTAGTTCCACATATGAGTGAATTTTATTCTAATAAGGCTTGGTTGTCTTGTCTTAATTCATTGCTAGATGAGATAAGTGAATTTAAAAATGCAACAAATTTAGCAAAGCATGATAAAATATTCCCTGTTTAAAACTTGCAGGTTCAGCTCTGAACACTGTTGGGGAGCACAACCTGCAACCTTCTTTTTCTTGCTAGCTATACATTCAGCCAAAAACCAAATGTGCTTTGCACCTATATATAAATTTAATAATCAGAAAGCAAGACAGACAAATATTTTAATCTGCAAAACCTCTTGATTGGCAAGTGTATATGGTTGCATGGTTGTAGGTTACAGCTAAATAGATGAAAGCAGGTCAAAACACAGATCCAGCTATTACCAAGAAAAATATATGTGCTTCTAATCTTTGGAAATAAAAAAATCCACTAAACCTGAACATCTAACCCTTGGGGTTTTTTTTAAACTTACTCAATCTTTTATCAACCTACTCTTTCAGAACTAGTCTTTCACCCTCAAACCAAGGGAGAGCTGCAAAAACATAAAAAATTAAAATCAGTAGAGACAAACACTTAAATATGGGAATTTACAAAGTACACCCTCACTTAGAAAAATGGCAGAGGAAAAGTCAGCAATTATCCTATACCATATACCTGAGAGCTTTCTGTTTTCAGCATAGCTTTCAGTGGCTCTCAGAGAGGTGCTGTACACTGCATTTACCGAAGTGGAAAGACAAACAACCTGTGCACACTCCACCACTCCTTTATCACGAGTAAAAGACTCACTCACCCTGACCCTCCTTGGCACTCCCAGCTCATGATGCAGCACTGAGTCCCCTCAGCAATGGAGCAGACATTGCTCACCCAGACATTGCTCACCCATCACTTGGAGGGAGACATGGGATAGCACAGCACTGGGACACAAATACACACTCTTCCTACATTGCTGATGCAAAACAAAGGCAGTGTGTTTAACAGACTTGCTCAGCCTGAGAGCAGAAGCAGAAAAAACTCACCAGCTCTCAGATCTTGCACTGATATCTTTAGAGGGGCAGAGAGGAGATTTGACAGATGGACATCCACAATTGGATGACTTGGAGCAAAAGGAGGCAAAGCAACAAAGGAGATGGAGAAAATTACACCTTCACTTCAGATTTATTCATTTTGTTGTTGGCTTTTTCCCTGCTTATGTGGTCATGACTGACTTTTGAATGCCAACAGCTGAATCCTGTCCATGTACACAGCCCTCAGCTAATGGAACAGCATAGCATCAAATGATGCACACTGCCTGTTACCTCTGGGCACTAGACAAGGATTTTTCACTTTGTGTCTATTATTCCCAACCTGTTGGTGATGATAAGAAATATTATATTTGTTTTCACATTTTGAAAGTCAGGAATTTTGAACTCTTTAATAGAATTTTCATTGCATTAGACTATCACCAGCTATCATACTAAAGACAGACAATTCTTCATGGTATTCATGAAAGCACCCGAGGCAGAGGGCACATGAAGAAACACAAATTATTCCATCAAAACATAAGAAAACAACTTTCTTATCCTGAGAATGATCAAACACTGGAAGAGGTTGCCCAGAAAGGTGGCACAGGCTCCATCCACGGAGATGTATATTCTCAAAACCTGGCTGGACCCAGACCTGAGTAACCTGCCCTAGCTGCCCCTGCTTTGACCAGGCAGGCTGAACTTGACAATCTCCAGAGAGAGCCTGTCCAACCTCAGCTGAACTGTGATTCTGTGAAAGTCATGAATTTTACACACTACCCAGAACAAAAACAACACATACTATGTTGATATCATATTGTGCTCTCTTTGGATACAATTCCTCTAAATTGTTTAATCACCATGCAACAAGCTGCCAGCAACAAGTTACTATCACAAAGAAAGAAAACTGATGCATGTAACTTCTGTTTTCTTGACTTTCAGGAACGTCTCTCCTGTAACATTTTACATATTAAAACACTTTAGTTCATCACCTGTGGACAACCCATGCTCATTTTCCCTTCCTCTCAGTCTATGCAAAACCACATCTGAAATTACAAAACTCATGACCATCTCATTGAAAATGAAAAGAACTTGCTCAAAAATACCAGGATGAAGAAATATTCACAGCTACTGAATCCCTCAGAACTTCTGTTTAAAACATTGCAGTTTAGGTTAAAAGCAGGAAGCTGTATCCATCATGTGGGGGTTTAAAGCCTCTCATGACAGAGATGCCAGGCTCTTTGCAGATATCCTGAACTTCTCTTAGCAGATTCATCTGTATTACAACACGTTGCCAATACTGCTCACCAGGTACACAGTATCTCCCTTCTGAAGGAGCCAAAACCAGAGGCTAAGGCTCCCAATAAACATCAGCAACACTTTGGTCTCAGGCTCCCAGAATGATGCCCAGTCTTTTAGCCCACAACCTTCCCCAGTTAATTTAATAGATTTACCTCTGCCATTTAGACTTCCTGGCTACAAAATGACACCAACACACAGTTTTAATACAGGGCTCTTCAATTCTCTGAATTATACTTAAATTTTATTGAAATACCATGTCTTTGGTGACAATGACAAAACAATTGTCACTAAGCTGTGTTTAAAAGGACTTCAAGGTAAATGAAACTAATTTTCGCCTTAAATTTGATTTTGAAACTGAAATACCATTTTTGTTGAAGTTTTTCAAAATATGTATACATGCTTTTCTCCTGTCTAAACACGTTCCATTAGAGAAATATTTTTTCATTCTGTTTACAAAGAGGATTAGAATCTTTCCCATAAATATAAAACCCTACAACCCAGCAATCTGAAAATTTGTACTCATCAGTCTCAACCCACAGGAACAGCAAAACTACCTGCATTAGGAGACGTGGGAGACACAAACTGTTTTGCAGCTAAGGTCGTTGATGCTAGATGAGACTTAGAGCACTCACATGAAGTTTCAAATTATTTCTCTGTGGTTTATAGAGCCCAAAAAATTAGGTTTCCAAGTAGGAAGAAAGCATTTTTTCCTAGAAAATATTATTATTCCTATAAGGCACAGTGATATTCCACTTCAAAATACATATATGGACAAACATATTTAACAACAAATAAGCAAAAAATGTGGCTGTCGAATAAACAGCAAAGACAAAAAACAAAGGAAAAAAGCAATTACAAAATGATGTGCCAAGTACACTGAGTTATGTGCTTGCTGTTGCTGAACCACCCCACAGAGTAGACTGTGTGCCATTTGCTTTGCTGCAGGTGGGTGAACCCAACAGCCAGAGGCACAGAAGCCCATGCACAAACATTTTTCTCTCTCTTGAGCTCTCCTTTTTAACCTACATTTTCAATTCTTTCTGCTGTACCAATGTTGTTATCTCTGACAGGGTAACATATGAATCAAAATCAGAAAAGTCACAGTGGGAAGTTTGTCATGAGCCTGTTATCCACAGTGTATCCCTGCATTAAGCAAGGCAGGTTAACCAGATAAGCCTTCAGTCTTTCAGAGTAGCAGGATCAAGGCAGGTAACTAATTTATAATGATAAGCTGTTCCTCACCACAAATGGAATTGTAAATTTAAAAAACCACACTGAAAATATATGGGATAATTAATTTACAGTCATTATAAGATGCAACATAATTGGTTGTTGCATTTACACTCTTCCAATACTGTAACACAACATCTAAGGGGAAAGAAACATGATTTTCATTAATGCTGCTCACATCTATTAAGGACAGCTAGTTGAGCCAATAAGCTTTGGTATTGAATTATTAAGAATGTGATTCAAATCAACAATTACCCAGAAAAAAACAATATCAAAAAGGATTTTACTGAAGTGGCAAAAAGCACATATGATATGCTTCAGCTGTGTACAATCTGTTCACCTGTACAGTTCAATACAATTCAAACAAAAGTACACCTTGCAAATCAGGTATTACTCCAGGCCTCTGAGAAGAGATTTCTATTTAGAGATTTCTTCTTTTTTCATTAGAATGGCTCAAGGAAGCAAGAGCCAGGATTAAGTCAAGCTATGAGTCACTAGGTAGTACAGACATGTCTCTCTCACACACACAAAAGCATCTGAAAATGGTTTTAACATTCAATTAAAAAAAATAAATCCCAAGAAGCACATTTACTAACTAGAGGTGATCAGGAGCCAATTTTGTGAATATTTCACAGATGGGAAAACCTATTCATTTGGTTGAAACCATTCATGGGAAGGATTAGGTCAGGAATTACCTAGCTAAGTACAGTTAACAGCACTACAATAACTTGTAAATACTAAAAAGAAATTCTGCAAATAAATTAGTACCTTGGAACAAAAAACACTTGATTGCCAGTTGCTCTTACAGGTGAAAAACATAGAAAGTAGAAATTATGTGAGATTTCAATTCTAAGGATACAGAATGTATTATGATATCCTGATAATAAAAATATGTTTCTTTATAAGAGATGATTTGAAAAATGGATGAGAATGCACACTCAGTTTTAGGGCAAGGATTTCATATCACAACATCCTACTTACTCTAACAGAAATGCATCTCAAGTTCAACACATATCCAAATCTTTGCAAGACCAATTCAGGCCCCTCCAAAGCATATTCTTGTCTCTCTCTGGTCATTCTCTTTTTAGGGACACAGGAGATCCTGGTGTCTCATTCCATTTATCCCAGTAACTACAGGCAGCACTACAGTTAGAGTAGTAGGATCCTTCAACCAGCCCATATTTTCACTCTTCCCCAGCACCCTTTTCCCTTTCTGTTTGCCCAGAACTACTGGCATATGTCCTGGCTCCTCACAGCCTTCTGTGCACGGCAGCACTCTCACCCCTTCATTTCATCTCAGCTTGGGCATCTGCCCGTTTTCCTGCCATTCCAAATTCTTCATACCCAAAATGAAACAAACACCAACAAGACGTCCTCTCTCATTTGTCCCTGAGAAATAAATCCCTTCTGCCAGACACATGCAGCTTCCTCTGTGCTAATTCCTCCAAAAATTGGACAGGGTTTCTACCTGTCAATTATTTCTCTTTAGAGGTGACGGGCTGAAAGTAATGTCACTTCTTGGAGTCAGTAGGTGGATGAAGCTTTTGGCAACTCTCCCAGAAACCCTTTTCATGTTTCTGCAAGATACTGCTGGGGCAAAGTTGCTAATCTACAACTGTGCTGCAAATCTCAGCCCAAGAACATATGTTCTTGTGCTGTCAAGAAAGAGAACTGCAGTGAAAACATTACATAGTGCCAACCACTCACAAAAGATATATGGGTGCTCAAGCCCAATGTGCTGAGCAGAAAATTAAGACTGTTCTCATTGCTTTTCTCAAAATGTCTGTGTCATCTATAATCAATGAAACAGTCTGGAACAAAGCACAGCCATCTCTTTGTTAGCCGAGTAGCTGAAGAAAACAACCTAACATAAGAAAAGTACTGAGGACTCTTTATAGCTCAAATAACACAAATACATTTGTAAAATTTCATTGTTAGTACTTTGGTAAGAGATTGGTGACAGGAACTTCAAAAATGCCACCATTTAGAATAATAATTCAAATGAAATTGTTGCTAATACTGTGAAAGAAAATGAAAATTCTTAATGCCCATTCCTAAGAGAAAAAGGATTGGCTACAAAATCTTGACTCACATGAAGAAATCAAAGCACTGAAAACAGAAAAAAATCAGTCTAGCATAAATGAAATCAGGATTAACTCATAATACACATAACATAAGCAATTATTTCATTCCAAGTGTTTACTGCAACTCACCTATTAAAAATAGTGATCTGCTCTATTCAAATGATCAATACATAGAATGCTCAAAAATGATAAAAGAATGTATCAGTATCTATTGTACTAACTAATGTAACTTCATTTCTTTCCAATCTTCTTGGTTTAATGTTCTCTGGTGCCTTGCTTCCCATCCCTACATGAGATCATATGCATTCCTTTCCAGTTTGGTCACTGTGCTCCAACAGACATGAAATATTTTCATAAAAATCAAGAGTAAGTACATGCTGAACAACTAATGATGAGACTAGTGTGAAAGATTAGCTACTGTTCAATTCTCTCCAATTTCTGCTAACTTCAGACACTCAAAGAAATCTGATTATGCTGTGTATAGCCCTTCATATCTATGCTTGTGGAGTAAGGAAGTGTCATCTCATTATCATTTCACAAAAATTAACTCAAAATGTTAATACTTCAAATGGATTAGATTATCGTTTTTCTTCTCTGAATCAGAGTAGTATAAAAAACGTATTTACAAAAGGGCACACACTTCTGTGCCACACCAGTACAAGTGACAGAAAACATTTCCTTCCTGAAATCCTGATCAATCCTGATCAGAATCCTAACAATACCAAGCTAAACTGACACCTCTGCATGAACAAGGACCTCAATGCCTATGAGCACTGAGCTTTCATAGATTCTTTTGAAATGACCAAAGGCCCACTGAAAGTAGTTTGGTTCATTAGCAGTGTATAAAGGCTTCTTTATTTGGGGTGTGTGAATCCTTACTGCTGAGACTTAGTTTGCGTTTATACTACACACAGTTAGCAGGAATGAGGGGAAAAAATAAAAGCTATAATAAGCTGCATATTTTCCAAGAGGACTTTGTCCTGTGTAGTCAGAATGGCAACCAAAAGTGCAACATTCTTTTAAAATTACTCATTTCTATTAGAAAATATACATTTTTTTCCTTTTGAGTTTGTCTGCAAGTTATCATCACAATTATGGGCAACATGGGATCTGTACAAAGGGGCATGATTCTTCCAATTTTTCTTAATATTGCACTGAGAAGAGTGGTTCTTGCTGACTTCTTTAGCAAATAATGCAATTCATGTAGAGATATTGAAATCATATTGAAAAAAATGAAGGAAAAATACACCACATTTCACTGTTTTATTTTTAAAACTCTTATCAAGGAGAGAAATAATTTGCAATTTGTGTTTTGTATTACTTCACTAGAGTCTCAGAAAGTACAAATTAGCAATGCTGTGTTAGCCAGACAAACCAGACCAGCTGTGGGCATGCAGATTATTCACTGACATTAGGCCTTCTAATCAGTAAAAATTGTTACAGACATGGCCTACCAGCATTAAGAAAAAGTTGAAAAATAAAAACTTTGCAGAATAGTGAGTAATCATAGATTCAACTACAGCTAAGGGCAAAAATCAAGTTTTTAGAGTCCTTGCTGTGGTTATTATCACCAAGAGTCTGGGAAGGGCAGGACACGAGTAACTCAAACACTTCACTGCTGCTGATGGGGTTTGGTGGACAACATCAGAAAACACAAGTTTAAACCACGAGCAGATGAGAGAAGCAGAAAACAATTCAAGATTCATGCACATTTGTAATTTATTTACTAAAGTGGGAGAGAGAAATATACCTTTCTTTCATGAGCGCTGGGCACGCCAGGGGTGTTCTGCTTGAGGAAGCCCGCTGTTGTGGACCACCTGGTAGGGTTTTTCCGAGAAGGCTCTTCTGAAGGAAAATTTGTGTCACTCACAGAGGTTGAGAGGCCAATCAGTGCAGGGTCACTACTACGTCGGACATGGAGAGGCATATCTGAAGAATAAAACAGACAGTAAATAAACACTGACTAGATTTAAAATCTTTCTGACAAAGGAAAAATATTTTTTCAAGCTCTGGAAGGGTGGCTGCGATCAAATGTGGCTTCACAGAGTAAGGAGTTATTGACCTCAGGGACAAGGTCTGTTCCCTCAAAACCACAGCCTTGCTGCCTGGCTGCACAAGGAGAAAATGAAGGGAAAAGCAACCCCTTTGAACCAAGCACAGCTCAGTGGCTTTCCAAGTACAAAGCTATCTGTTGGGTGTCGTGCAAAATAAAGAGATGCAACATGAACTTGAACAACCAGGAGGTTAAGGTGACATACAGGTATTTTAAAGAGCAAGCAGGCAAAGACTGGTGGCAAGGCAAGGGGTGGACTTGGACAACGTGTCCGCCACCCCACTGCAAGGACTGCAGCCTGGGCACTGCTAGCACAACGTGCTGCCTGGAAGCTGCAGGCAACCAAGGCAGCCTTCTGACCATCTAAAATATACTCTGCATTTCCCTCTCAAAACTTATGGAAGAGAGACTGTTTTCTACTCTGCATTCTTCCTTTGCCTCTTCCTGACAGTTCAAGCAAGATCTGCGCTGATTAACCCTGATTCCCTCAGCCTTCCAGCTGGCATGACTGACAGGAGAAAAATATTTCATTAGTAAAAAATGATGCAGAAGGAAGGTAGACTGATTGGAAAGAGATTTGGTTTCCTTAATATATGTAGAGGTCGCATCCATTCTGGAAACTTTAATGGCACATTAAAGTTAGTTTCTTTTGAAATACAACTTAATTTTTTCCAATTTCATTTCTTATCCTACAGCAAATACCAACACATCTATCGTCTCCTTGACGAAACAGAAGTTTCATTGCCTGAATTTGTGACCTCTTAGTACTCTTCCACTCAGCATCAGAACAGAGAGGCTGTGATTTATCAGTTTTATTTCTCTTTATTGCAGCACTGAGAACTCTGAATGCAAAGTGCAAAGGAAAGAGGTGAAAGCAATGGCACCTAAGCAGTTGAGTCAGTGGGAAAGGCACAATGGACAACAGTTGAGAATAAAAACCAGGACTAGGTTTTAATGCTTCGATGAAACAGTTCCCAAGGAAACTGAGGATGCATGTCTGGCAATACTAACAGGAAAACACAGTGACAGGAGTTGTTTGTTAAATGATTTGTTTCAATCTCGACAATAGCTTCATGTTAATGCTATATTTAATAATATTAAAAAAATCTTATTTTGCAGGGCATTATGAATACACTGAAAAATACACTAAGTCTTGCCACACAATGAAAACATGTGAGGTTTTTTTAATTCACAAGGACTTATGCTGCTGAGATATAAACAAGTGTTACATGACCGAACACCAAAACAGTCAATCTATGTTATGTTCATTCTGGTAAACAAGAATAACAAAGAATTAATGTTTTTTTTCCCCACAACTGTTGTACTATTTCTCTTTGCTTTCATTTTTTTATTTTTAATTTTCATAACAAAAGGTAATTTCCAGCAAATAAAACACTTTATTTTCTAAATATGTATACACTTATTTATAGATATACACGTAAGTGCATAATGGAACTAGAATTAATTAAAGGAATATTTCATGAAAGATCACTAATTATGAAGGGAAGTATTAATGGGCAGAGTTAAGTCTACTAAGAATTTGATTTCTCAGTATATACTCATAGACTCTAATAGAGGGTGTTTCTTTGATTGCCTTGTTTTCAACTACTTCAGCTTTCATGAAGCAGCTGAAGGCAAAGCATCTCCTTTCCCCCTGGATGACAAACACACAAACAGTGCCCTATCAAACCACAGGAGATCTCTGAGCAGAGGTGGCTCAGCTGCAGCCCCAGCCAGTGCCCCAGCACACAGGATGAAGTGACCCCTTCCCAGCAGTGCCCGTGCTGCTGGCACAGCCCCCAACACGCTTTCTCCTTTATTAGATCAGCCTGAGCCAAAAGGGGGCTCTGTAGTATGCAGTGCCACTTAAGAAAAATACCAGTCTATATTTGTTCCAAGCAGCAGCCCGTGCACATTACCATGTTTGCCTTCACTACCCACCCCACAACACAGAATTACAATTTTCAAACATGAGTTCACTTGCTCCTTATGCTTGTACGTCTATATATAAGCATGGTGATAGCAAAATGTTCTTGTATTTTTACACTTCTTCTTCAAATTGCTTGACAAAACAAAAGTTCACTTGGGTGAACTTCTGTAAGAAGAGAAGCCAAACTGCCAACAAAGAAAGAAAGGAAATCAAACCAGCATTTCTGGAGAGGAGCAAGCCATTGTTGCTGCCTTGGCTTTTGCTTTGTAGTGAAAACCTGACAATTTGCACAATGGCGATTACAGACTCTTCAAAATACAGGTAGTCAATCATACAATGGAATTCCCAAATATTAATATGCTCTAGAGAGAACATTAACATGAGAAGCTTCTCTACAAAATCACAGATGAGCCACCTTTAGTATGACTAGTTTCATTTCAGTAAGTTTAGCTATTAAGATGTTTTCATGTTTACGGAACATTTCATCAAATCTTTTTTAAAAAGAGTATTCTGTCAATATGAAGATACAAATGATCTCTTCTAGTCTCTTCTTATGGAAATGGTTCCATACGTAAGAAGTAATTTGCTTTACAAAGCAAACTTTGCAATAAAGTGAATTATAGAAGACAAAAACTGTATGTGTGTTGCATCTGTGTATTTCCCAAGTTAACAAGAAATTTAAACATATGGCATTATTTTTTTTATTACTGGAAGGGGACAGGCACACAGAGCTGGCTCTAACACATGCTGCTTGGCAATGGTCAATAGGTCTTAATCTAAGAACTAAATCTTGTTCACACTATGTTAACCACAAGCTGGAAACATCATCTATCTCCTGCATTCTCTTCAGTTCTGTTTACTCTCCATTAAAACAACAACATAAAAGAATATATTGAACATATTTTTTTAAACCAATATATTGTTGATTACAATCCTCTAGTTTACAGAATTTGACTAGAATTTATAGATTTGAAGAGGATATACTTTGAAATATTAAAAGGAAAATCAAAGGAAAAGAACTTAATAATTAAACCACAAGATAAAGTACGCATGGGACCGATGCAATGTCACCGATTCCAGGATGATGGCTGATACTGTTTGAAGTCTGTGGTTTCTTTGAAGACCGGATAAAACAGCAATGAACTCTAATCACAAGGCTTCAAATTCTCTGTGGCACTAATGCACTGTAAATATTGATTTGCTTCTGCAGCTAAGGTGCCTTTTAAATAAGCACTTGAAATGGTAAATCTAATAATGAATTACAGGAAGTTTTAAAAGTCTAAGGAATAAAGAAAAATTAAATTAAAAATCCTGAAAGTTACCCTACTAACGCAGCTCTTGAGTCACATTCAAGGACTTGAAGTATTCAACCAAGAGTCAACTTCAGAAAGAATTATGTTGACAGAGAATCCCATTAAGTTATGTATATAGCCAGAATTCTGCTAGAAGATGGTTATTTGTAGGATAGATCCAAGCTGTATAACAAAATGCTCACATTCATAATCATGAAATTCTGACTGGAAGTCTCATTTTATTAAAAGCAACAGCAGTTTCACTATAAATTATAAAAACAGCCAATACACATTTTATAACCATCTTTAAATGTAAAGAACACAGAGTTGTACCTTCCCTTCCTGCCAGCAAATCCATTTTTATTTTAAAAGGGTCATCACCTTCTCTGATTTTTAAATATGCTCACGAGCAAAAGTATTTGAGGATCTGGCAAATTTCATCCATAAAGCTGAGTATGTTGCCCCGCGCGCAGGCACTCAGCACAATGGATGGTTGTCCCCCAGAGCAGAGCTAATATATACCTTCCCATCCCAATTTCCTCTTGCATGTCAGCTTGGAGGGCATGACTGGAAAAATACATAGTTATATTTATATAGCATGGCCAAGATAATCTTACTCTGTGAAGGTTTCGGCTCCCCAGTGCGACTGCAGTTTGTGCAATTTGGTTTGCAGTGGATTTAAGGCACAGAAATGAAAAAATGATCTCGGAGTCATTTCTGGCCATCCCACACAGACCATCAGGCTCATGACAGATGAGTAGAGTGGAAGAGGATTTTTTTTTTTCTCTCCACACTCTAGGAGACATCTCTGGGAAAATGATAAATCAGTGAAACCAAAAAACTCTGTGGGAAAGAGTAGCTTTTAACCAAAAAGCTGCTCAGGTTAGACAGAGATCCTGAAAGTGATCCCATAGAAATGTATGTACATCAGCAGGGTGCCCTGTATACACATGATGCACACAGATCCTACATCAGCATTAAAAAAACAGTCTGGGGATGGGAGACAGAAATTGAACAGCCTTGCTGCCTCCACCACCCATCCAGCTCATCATTCTGCTCAAATCCTCATCTGGAGCCCAAGAGAAAGGATGAATCAGGGTCATCCCGGGGCTGAGGAAAGCAGGACTGCTTCTTTCAGCTTGAAGTAGTTGGAACTATAAGCTAAGGCTTTGTCTATACTTAATTGAAATATCTCTTTAAAAATATTTAGATTAGCCTTGAGTTTCACACTCTAGCACAGCTCCTGGAGTTCTGGTTCCAATTTCAGTAGGTTCAGTTCATCTCCTTGTTCCACTCAGTTGGACACAGCAAGAGCCAAACACCCCCTTTATGACATTCAAAAGCTCAAATCCCCATATCAGTTCAACTTTCATATTTGCAAACCTCTAAAGACAAGGTGATGGTAATTTCCAAAGACCACAGAGGCTGTTGTAGACTTGACTATGGATAGAAGAAAAATAGTTGGAGGCAAAAACCAGCTGATTGTGAACTTATCTACAAACTACATTAAACCTTAGCAGGAGCTAACATAAGCCAGGACTTCTCTACAAGATCAACAAAACAGTGCAAATCAAATGTAGATATCTTGAATTAGAAATGAAAGAGAAAAAAAAAAAAAAAAACCCACACATTAAGCCATTCCAAGAGGTGAAGAACCACTGCTGGGAAAACAGCACCATCTGTCCTGCAGAAGAAGACAGGCACACTCTAGGGAGATGGCAGCTGGGAGGGATACAAAACAGGAGCACTGCAAAGCTACCACCAATTGTAGGTCTTTTCAGAAACATACTTTTGAACATCACAGGAAAGGAGGAGGATATACATATACTTATTTATTTATACACACACCAACAACTTTCTCCTCATGGCCCAGAGCAGTATTTTTCTCTCTCCCAGAATCATTAAAAAAATATTCAGCATTTCCAAATGTCGAGATCTCCAAGATTTGTTTATTTGTATTATTCTCCCCATTTATCTTCCTGCCACTATTTACACCTCCCTTCCCTTAAAAAACTCCCTTTTCATATGTCACAGACCTCTCAAATCTCCCCTAAACAGTGCTACACAGCAGATAACCTTTGCCTCTTTGAAGTCACTATTGCTGTTCATTTTTGTAAATATTATTCCAGTCTTAACTTGTTCAGAAGACACCATGAATAGTGTATTTCTTTTATGAAATACCCTCAGTGCTGTTTAAATCCTCCCTGTCATTTTTTGGAACTTTGATGCTAATATATAGTCAACAGTAATCATATTTGGCTGTTTTATTGTCATGGTATCAACCCAGAACATCCAAAGAAATTCTGAAACTTCTTCTGTAGTCTTGCTTCAGCATCTGTCTCGATAATTAAAGTATAAGTTCAGTTTAGATCAATGTTCTTATACATTATCTTCTATTTATTCAGGCTGAATCAAACTGTATTCAGTTGTGTAGTACATATCTGTTGGGTTATATATATCTTTCCTTCACTCACGCTGTTCTATTTTCCCTGTCTATTAACAACTAGGAATTTAATTAACATACTCTTTACAGTACTGATTCTCTTAGATTTAAAGATGGTAAATAAAACCAAAAGTGACAGAAGTCTCATGAACCCTATTGGACAACAATCTCTAGACTGTCTCCAACTTCTGAGATTTCTATGCTGATTTTTAATCCATACTGAAGCATTTATGGTCACATTTCAAAACACTTAAATTTCTTTCAAATGCTTCAACATTTGCAATACTACATGAATTACACAGCAGTCACCTGCAAATGCCAAGTATTCATGGCTTTCCCTTTCTGAATTACAAGAAAGGTGACACAGTCTAAATAATTAGCATTTCTCTACTTGAAAGTATGTTTATGCGTAAAAAGATCAACTTTAAAATAAAATTTTCTACATTCAGAACTCTTGGTTAAATGACAAGACTTCCAATGCTCTTACAGAGAAAAAAAATATTTGTTTCACACAATTCCAGATATTTATAACTACTTCATGTACAAACCAACTGTTTTTAGTTGTTTTTCTAGCAATTCATTGTCAAACAACAGCTTATGTACTTCTCACAGACATATTTTCAATGTTATCAAATATTCTCTGTTTTCTTGTATCTTTAGTTTTAAAATGGCACATTTATAATCATTTGCACATTAAACCATGACAAGTCACCATTAGCCTGTCTTCCTCCCACCACTGCCCCACGCAGTTGGAGCTCTGGCAGACAGCCACACCAGAGGCTGGGACACAGCACTAAAAACACACAGCGTGGTCTGGCAGAAAGCAGAAGAATGCAGTAGGTTGTGTCCCCAGCCATCACATAAATGCAGAGAAAAGACATTTTGCTGTGTAAAACACCAACAAAAGCCCACTGCATGCCAGCACACCTTTAAGAAACATAGAACATTATGTTGGCATGCCTATGATCAAAACTGAAAGAATGGATAACAGAGAAAAGAATGAAAGCAAGCCACCAAAAAGAAATCTTGTTACAAAGCAGAAGAAAGAAGAAAAGTCTTTACTTTTCTGGTATAATTTTCAGTTTTTTCTTTTAATAGAACCTAAGTTTCCCATTTCCCCAACCATGACTGCTGAATGACTTTGAAATTCAGAAATAAAAAAACAACCTGCCACAGTTATATTTTAATAATGAAGTAATGTTAAATCCTTATCTTGAAAGGCCTTTAAAATAACAATCTTCCTTCTCTTTATCTAATATTCTTTCTTCTTACTTTTGAATACTAGGATCCAGGAAGAAAATTATGATTGCACCCTGAAACTCAATTTACTTAGACACTGACTTTTAAAGCTAATTAGAGAAAGATCTTTAAAACTGAAATTAAAATTTAATTACCTTCACCCTCTACGTCTCTTTTCTCTGGGTTCTTTTCTAAAATGCAAATATCTTTATATGCCAAAAGAAAAGACAAAAATGTCAGATTTTACAAATGTTCTACTCATCTCTGTCAAAAAATTGTGTTTCAGTATATTTTAATGAGCTACAGACTCAGGGTTTTGGGTACATTCTTCATGATTTCCTTAAAACATACAGGATTACCTCTTTACCTATTTTCATTCTACTGCTACGCATATAAGAAAAATACACTTTTAGTACCCCAGATGTCAAAATTTTTGCAAAAAATTTATGTCTTTTTCAAACAGTTGCGTGACAGTAGGAAACATCATCAACTTTGCTGCTGTTGACATTATTTTGCTTTCATTAGAGATCATACCTTGCTAATAATACTGTGATTGATATTTAGTTCTATTGTAATGAAGACACTATATTACACATCTTCATTCATCTGCAGTGCAAGCAAGAGTTTACAGTGACAGGAACAAATTCCTGGCTGCTTTAAGTTGATAAAACTTCAGCACTCTGAGACACAGGAAGGAAGTTGGCAGATATTTTTCTTACCACAACTTTGAAACATCCCCTGAAACTTAATGAAAAATTCCTCCTGTTACTAAACATAATGCAGTGCTATGAAAACTGTTGATTTTTTATGGACTAAATGCTTTGGGTAGGCTCAGAAAAGAAGGAAGATGCTTGCAACATTTTCCTGGATAGGAGAGAAAAAACATAGATGCAACAACAGGATTTACACTGTAACTTGAAGAGCTCAGTTGGGAAGAACAAGGAATGTTAAAATGTGTATAATTTATTTCATCAGTGAGTTTCAGTCAGAAAAAACCTAGCTGTTGTTCCAATGTCATGACCCCTTTCTCGTCCCCAGGCCACCACTGTGCTTTTATGTGAGGAGGAAAAGGGGTGGGGAGAAGAGCAGTACCCTGCAGCACCAGGTATTAGGGGCTCAGTACTACTCGTTAGTTTGTCCATTTCTGACTTACCAGAGAATAAAGTTTCTTTCAACATCTGTTGCCAACACAGCCTGGTACATCACTGCCTGACCTCATGTGTGAAGTGAGAACTCCCATGTGGATCATTTACAGATGCCAAAGAGTTAAACATGCTTAATTGCAATTCAGCAGGTATGTGTGTAATTAGCAAGAGATTTGTCACCAACACAAGTCCTTACAAAGCTGGTACTGGAATCTCTCTCCTTCTCTACTCTCCATCAAAAAAACCTAATTCCTCATCCACTGGCTCATGAATTACATCACAAATTGACTTGAACAGAAGTAAAAGCCTGCACTGCCCAGAGGGCTTCAGAACCTGCAGGCTGTCCATCAGCAGCCCCTCTGTGGAAACTGCCCAGTGAAGGAAATCCCACACACCAGCCACTCCCTGGGAAGGAAATGAAAACCTGCAGCATTTCCACCAAGGCTCAGAATGGGAAAAAACTCCCGAACTTCTGGATTAGTAAGACACCACAATGGCACCATCACTAAACATTCTGGTGGTACACAGGGTATGGTAAATTTAGGGTGGAAGATGGGATCCTACTGGTATCTTAATTATGGGAACTATGAACAAGTTACATGTGATGGTTGTTTACATCAGTTATTTTTGAAGCAGTAAGGGAAGAGGTATCTCTTTGCCAGTCATCAGATGAATGCTCAATCTTTGGAGATGTCTGGCTGTTAATCTGCTACTTCTCCATGTTTATGTGGAGCAGTTCCTTGCCACTGAGCAGGCACTTGGCAGCCCTCCTTTTCGGGCTGGATAAGCATGGCTGGCTCCAGCCTTGCTCCACTGCAGAGAAGTTCAGGAGTCATCAAGAATTGAGCTGGGGGGCTTTTTGAGATATAAAAGCAATCCTGTATATCACAGGTCATTGTCAAGCTGCAGAAGTCAACAATTTGGGGATATCAGTGCCTGGAGGTGGATCTGAACCTGAGTTACACAAAATCCAGATAGCTTCATTACAGAAATTATTTAGACAGATTTTTAACTGAAGCAAGAAAACTTGACCACAATAATTTAAAAGGTTAGGGTTTCTGGACAGAAATTATATGTGCATAGCTACATGCACAAAATACAAAAAAAACCCAGAACACACGGGAAGGAATTGCCTCTATGCACTCTACTGAGTTTCCAACACAGCAAACAACATTTACAACTAATGTCTATAATAAGACAGAGTCAGCATAGTCCTGAACTTCTATTAAAAATTACCAACAGTTTCTGCCATTTTAATGGCACTTGCTCCTGTTTCCATGACAGAAACATTTACTAGGATTATTAGAAGCATGTTGGTACATTCATGAAACACGCTCTCATTATCAAATGCTCTCATTATCAACTATCTGTGAGTTAACGTTCCACTGAACTCCTATCTGCTGCTGATGACCAAGAAGAGCAAAAGATCTCAAGCAGAAGTAGGAAAAGGCCACGTCATGCCACCCCATGTGCTCAGATAAACAATATTTAGCAGAAGGCTCTTCTGCACGCAGGGACTAATACAGCTCAGAGGCAAAGCACAGAGCATAAAGATCTCAAGAATATTACTTTCTGTCATTCAGTTGCAAGTATCAAGCTGAATCCCCACAGACAAATGAAACATTTGCGTGTTTAAGTAATGAGATGAAATGCCACCAACCCTCCTCATCCACAGGGGACACACGGCATCAGAGCTGCCATGACCATGACATGGGAGGGCAGATAGTGCTGCTCTCTGCCAGTATATGTGATGTTGAGCCTGACCTTTCATTGGAGGTAGGTCAGAGAACAGTCTGGAAGCTGCAAAGTTTGGTTAACTACACAAAACTAATGGTGACCAAACAAGGTCTTTCCAGCCACGGAGTGGGGAATAAGAAGCTCAGCTTCAACTAAATATGCTAAAATCTTCTTTAACTCTTAACATTAAAGATCACCTTCTGCAGAAAACTCCAGTGTTCCCAGTAGCCAGATAGAACAGCAATCCAGCCTACACTGGAAGATCATTCAGATAATGCCCACAATGAGACAATAACACATAACACCTGCTGGTCTCCACAGAGTGACAGACCAGCAGACATCCTCAATTCTTTTCTAGATACACCCTTACTGTTTAAAACTATGCCTAGTGAACAGTAGGAAATTAGTGCTGCTTGAAGAATGTGCAAAGTTAAGCATCTTTACATGTAGTTTTCCAAGTCCCCTACAACAACAGGGAACATAAATTGTTCTCTTTTGGAAATGAAGAACATTTTCTACACCTTAGAAAAACTTTGGCAACGTCTTTTCTTTTTCTCTTCCTTTTTTTTTTAATTTTTATTTCCCCTCTAGTTTTTTTCCCCCATTCCTCTCCTTCTACAGTGCTGAAAACATGCAGTTACACTGCATGCTTAATTATGTGCCTCTCACTCCATTTTTTAATTTCACATTGCCAAATCTGAAGAGAGTAAAAAAATTATTCCTATAAGTTCAAAATCAAGAATAAGCCAGTAGAAAGAGCTTCAACTGAGGTTCAAAAGGAAATCTTGCTACATGAAAGACAGTTCGTGAATTTCTGGATCAATGACTTTTCATGCTTGCAGTTGCCAAATTTCATTAGAATTTGTGATTGGTTCTAGCCCAGAGATGAAGATCATCTTTCTTAGTGGAGAAACAGCTTTAGCCAGAACTAACAGAAGATATTTACTGAAATACTATGGTATATAATTCATGCCAGAATTTGTCAGATTCCCAGCAGCTAACTTTTCCAAGCTGTTTCCACACCACAAAGCTCCTTCCTTGTCTCATCCTAGAATATGCTACAATAATTTCAAGTATCTGCATGCAGAGAGGGCACATGAGGTAGATAAATTTTATTTTACAAAATCTGTAAATATTTATTTGTATTATTTATTATTATTATTCATTTTATGCTATCAAGGAATTCTCATTTTGTTTCATTCTTCAAAGGAGATGAATAAGGCAGTTATTTTTCTGTAGCCCAAAATATATTGATACCCTGAAATGAGAAAAAGAGCAGTCTACCAGTATATTTTACTTGGTCTTCTTCCATTAGCGTGAGTATTTGGAGGTTGTTGCTTAAACAGGAGGAATGTCAAAAGATTCCCAAGAAAATCAATAGCCCGGGACAGTTTATCCTGGAAATGCCCTGCAAGTAGTCAGCTGGACAAGTCTGCAACTCTGCAAAACCCCTCACACTCTGCACTCTACACTAAGCAGAAGAAAACATGTTGTTCCAACTGGTCTGGCAACCGAATGGCTTCTTCTGCACCTGAACCCAGACAAGCAACTCGTGCACTTGTGCACCCCGCTCTGTCCCAAGACCTCCCTGCAGAAAGATTGCAAGGTAACAAAATCTCTGCTGAGGATGGACAGAAGGAAAACCAGGAAAACAAAGGAACTACAGTTGTTCTAATTCCCATGAGCCCATGGCCAGGGTTGCTTTTCACATGGGCTGATGGACAGAGTGCTCACTTCCCTGAATGCCACACACCCAGACACAGCCCTGCAGCGTCAAGGCTAAGACCTCAGTCCACAGCAAAATGGACCCAGGAGCAAAGCAGGAATATGGAAGGGTCACTCTCCATCCAACTGCCAAGATGAAGATGCAAAGGAAGAGCTACTTTTCTGGCTAAGCACCCCAGCTGCACGGGGATACCAGCCAGGCTGTAAAGGACAGCTCTAAGAGCACTATGGCATCCAGTCCTCAGCAACCACGGGCTTCCCCTACCCACCGTGTACCTGCATAACCATAACATGCTCCTGTTATAACCAAAAATAAAATTCAGTCTAACAATACTTTTAGCTTAAGTTAATTCTTCACAAAGACTCTGTGGAATGCAATTCCTCAAAATTTTCAACTCCTCAAAAGGAAGTTACCTTGCATAACCACAAAAAGAGAGCCACAGAGAAAAGAGAGCCATCTCCTGTACTGATGGAGCTATTTCTTTAACCTACCTGAGAGCAAATGGCTTTGGGGAACAAGTCTTATTATCATAATTTTTATATTGTATTAGAATTTAGAACACTTTCAAGTAGTAAGACCTTCCTATCATATTGATTTTCAATCCATGCACCCTTATATGGCTTGTGCAAAACACCTTGCCATTCACAGAATAAACACAAGGAAGATGCACAAACAACTGTGAGTGGGAGAACACCCACACGTGAGTGGGAGAACACCCACAGGCTCTCACAGATCATCAATTTCTCCGCAGCCAATGTGCTCCCAGTAGGAACCACCTCTGATTTTTGAAGTGCTTACTTAAAAATCTGAACACTCAAAATGTTCTCATTCTACACCATTTTTACATTAAATATGGTGCTTCTGACTAAAACTACATTGCTACTTTTATTAACCAGTAATCTTGTGTTTTTTATAAAATAGAATAAGAAGAAAAATAGGTTAATATTGTTCAGCTACCAATGTTTATACAATCTCTGAAGGCAGAGTATTTTTATAACTATATGAGAGCTAGTGTATTTAATATTTCATATGAGACGTCAAAAATCTACTGCATAAAATAACATCTAAGATACTTACTCATCACTACAAATACAAAGGCTACCTAAAACAGAATTACCTCTTGCAGGTGTTTTTTGAAGTCATTATAGAAAAGTAAACTTGTATTCATACAGATACTGAAACATTATTTTTTATACCATTCACATAAACACGAAAAATACTTCTTAAATGTTTCTGAAAATAAATAGTTTTCTGAGGACAAGTTCATTACTTTGTGTTCTTCTCTGGAATTCTTAGAACTATTTTAAAAGTTATTAATTCATGAGAGAATTCACTTTTTTTTTTTTTTTTTTTGCCAAATGAGATTTTGATTTATGTGTTTTTCAAGTTTTTGAACATACTTCCAAAGGATGTTTAACATTTTCATTCTCAAGTTAGTTAGTTAGGAGAGAAAACTTACCCATTGGTCATGCAACACATTCAAAATGGAAACCTCCTCAACAATTTTAAAAAGGCAAGACTTTGCATATGTGGAAAATGAAGCCTAAATCTTAATAATGGAGGGTGTTCCATCCCCTCCACAACAGAACATTTCCAATGAAAGTGGGGTTTTTTATCATGGAAAAGCCAACAAGACAAAAGACCACACATGGAGGAACAACTCCTGGCTGCAGGTATTAGAAAACCTCAAGAGGAGGACAAATTGGGCTGCATTTTGTTCCATGTCCAGCAACAAGCAGACCTCACTAACCTCCCTCAGTTTTTATCACCTCTTGGAATACAACCATCATCACACCTTTTTGTGTGATTACCATGGCAATTCTAATCTAGGGAAGATTAAAATAAACCAAACAGCCAGATGTGCTTTTTCTGAGATGACCAAAACCATTTGTCAAAGGAAGGCTGCTCCCATGCTCCTCAGAAGCAGCTGGGTTATCTCAAATACAAGTGCTGGACTAAAACCACCAATCAAATGTAAACAGTTTTTTGCTGTTTCTACACAGCTGCTGAGCAGAAAAGCAGTTAAACATCTTGGAGAGCTCTGTTGCTCCTCTTCAGCAGCAACACCTCAGCAGGGCTGGAAATGGGAGTCAAAACTACCCAAGGCCACAGGCATTCAGATGTCCACATTCCTCACTCCTGGCTGGCACAGGGACAGGACTGGGATGCTGGCCCCTTGGCTTGCTAACTCCAGGAGAAAGGAAGAGGCAGAGATCATGAGACTGAGAGATGATTATGTTCAGCACATCCAAAACCTGCAGGCAGGTACATAATATCCCCATGGGGTCACTGGATCCTGTCACAGATCACCATAAAGCAGTCCCCTTTCTGACCACAGACATTTTGCAGTTCTTGTCCCTGTGCTCACTTCATGCTTTAGGAAGTCCTGTGACACAGACTGAGAGGACAGAGTGCCACCTTTTCAGTAAATGTCACTTCCCAGCCCCCTTCCTGAGGGGTTTTTAACTATTTAGTTTGCCTTTTCACACTGCAGGAGAGGAAAAGGAAAGAAGTGGACATCACATGCTTTGAAATCGCATTCTGGTGGGATTCACCTAGAGATGACTGAAGGATAACAAGCTTAATCCACAAAAATATAATACTAAATTCTTTAACAAAATACACTTTAGCAGATTTACTATCAAAGAAAACCAACCTTTCTGTTCCCAAACTGAAGGATGAAAGTCTTTGCATGAACAAAACAAACACAGAAATTCTTGGATCAAAATTCACTCAGCAGCATGAGGCTGAAAAAATTTCCTGCTGATTTACTGCATGGCAGTTTGCTTGTCTAGCCTTTCCAAACAGCAATCTAACATCAGTGTGAGGACAGCAAGAGGGAAAATTGCTGCCTAAGTGGCAGGTTTGTTATTGTTTGACAATTCTAAAGAGTTCACTAGAAACTTCTAAAAAGAGCATCTTTAATTCCCTGAAATTACTGATAATCGGCCAAGTGAATGGAGAACAATTATGAGGAAAATTGAATGCTTCCAAATGCCAATTTGCTGTATTTCCTGAATTAATATTGCATAAGCATTTCTAGTCTCTTGCTGTAAAAGCAAAGGACTAAAATCCTAGGCCCACAGGCAGTCTTACATGGCTCTCCTCACAGATTTCTGTATCATCATTTTTGCATTTTATAATCATACTTAGCATTTATGTGGTGACTTACATATTTAACCTATTTTTCTCTCAAACCCCCCCTCCATATCTGTCAAGTAAACTGTCTTCTGCATTAAATGTTCAACAATAAGCAGTCACACACAACAGCATGAAGCCCCTAATACAGCCAGAGATATAAGCTAGTTTTTCCCACTAATTAAGTCAGAGCACACTTGAAGCCATTGTTGCAAAATACAATCTTCGGAATTTTTTGTAATACAGCTATGCCAGCAGTTGGCCATGGAGTATAGTGAAGAGAATAAATACTCTGGGAAGAAAAGGGCTTAAAACATCCATTTTTTTTTAGCTGAGCCAAACCAGATCAGTTTCTGCTGAAGTGCCAAGAAAGCATTAAAAGTCAATCCAGAATTCTTGTCAGCCTCAGTTTCCTGGGTAGCAGCTGATTTGCTAGCCAGTCCCACAGGAGAACATGACAAGCCCAAGCCATGGTGACTCAACCAGATGCTGTCCATCCTCCTTAATCTGCACTTCATCTGCACCAAGGAGGAGCTGAATCAAAAAACAAATGCAAAACAACCTTTAAAATTAATTTTAAAGCAATGCAAGACAAAACAAACCTAACCAACACACTCCACCTACAAACAAAATATAGGGTATGGATGAAAGGGAAACCTGCCAGCTGGAGGTTTTGCAGGAGCAAAGGAGCAAAGGATATTGGAGCAGTATATAGAGATTTCTGTGGCAGACAGGATGGGAAGACTACAGAATTGGCTGGAATGGACAATGTAAACAACAAGAAAGGGGGAAAAACTGCACCACAAAAAATAAAATGGTAAGAAAACAAATAGAGAAGAATCTTAAAAAGAGAAAAGCATAGGTCCAAATATGCAAAGAATCATCCACTACATGCATTGCAGCGCTACTGTGAGACTCCAAACAAGACTCATAACTCAAATCCTGAAGACACCCTGTGATCATCCTGTCAAACACCTATATAAGCCCAGGTACACCATGCAATAATGTCTGCATTTAGTCTTTTAACTTCTGTTGGAAATACAGAAAAATATTGACTTTAATTTCAAGACTTCAGGAGACAGAGAATCTATCAAAGCCCCAGGACTGTCATTTTTAAAGCTCCGCAATTCACCGAATGTCTTCTATGTCAGACAATCCACAGTTTGTGTTTCAGGAAAGGTAATTCAAGATGTCATCATGCACTTACACAAATCTAACATTACACACTACCATTTTTCATTTTGTGATTAACACTTGAGAAATAACAGAAGTGTATTCATGTGGGATTATCCCTCCTTTTCGTGTCTTTAATTTTTGGTGCTTTTTTCCTTCAGTTTCTGGCATGGACCAGGTCTCAGGTTCTACAGAGAGCTTTGCAAAGAGAAAGGGTGAGTGGGAGGGCAGCAGCAACCTACTCACTTTCTCTCTCATAGTCATACATCATTTACATGGGTCCTAGGCTAACTGTTTATACAGCAAAGTAACATCAAGGAAACAGTTATGTATTTTTATTTGTCCCCAGGGAAGTAAACATTCCCTGCCACTAGCTCCTCTTCCTGTGCTCCCCCCTCCCCTTTTCTGATCCATTCATCTTGGTTCTTTAATTCTTCATGCCTTCTCTTTTCCATTCTCCTTCTGATACAAAGTGTTTGTCTCCTTTCTAAAATTTCCATGAGGCATCAAGTTAACCCAGATGCACTGGGTTCTCAATCTGGAAGTCAGCAAATGGAAACAGAAGGAAGGAGCATCAAGTCACCAACTAACCTTCTCTCGGGTTAAAGCCTCATCCCATCACACGTGCTGAGCATCTCACATTCTGCAGCTTGATAACTACAGACAGAAAGCACTGAGCACACAAAGAGCCTCCAGCAGCAGCCCTACCTTTGACATTTCCTCACTTTTCATTGTTAAAAATGACCCTTCAGGTATCTTACAAACAAATGACAGGAAAAATAGTGAGGGAAAAAATCAAGGAAGGAAACACAGAGCAAACAGTTTACATTGCAGTGAGAGTAATAAAATAGTTATGACTAAAATCAAACAAATGTATTTAATTTGGCTGGTCAAAAGGAAAATAAAACATAATTAACCACTATCTATGGGTGAAAATTATCATCCCTCTAGCTAAAACTATGACTTTAAGAAATTTTTCCAAGGAACGATAAATGAAACACTGTATTTGGTTTAAATGTTACATATACAAGGACTTAAAAAAAAAAAAAAAAAGAAATGCAAAAAAAGCCCCACAAATACAGCTTTCCTTACAAAAGCCATCCCTTTTGATACAGCATAATATGAATTATTTGATTTAATTACTTACTAAACTCACTAAATGCTGCAAAAACATGTGGTCAGTGAAATGCCTTCCTCCCACAGATGTCTGAAACTCTGATCCTTTCTGAGGAAATTCTAACTATGTACCAATCTTATCTGCTTTCATACAGAAAACACTGAAAACCTGCTGTCCTAAAACTCAAGACATCTGCCAGATCTGGGAGGCATAAAGTAGAGAAAAATACAACATTGATTCACAAGGACTCAGTGCCTGTTAAACACAATTGGATTTGCAGAGAAACCTTGAAAGCATAAGTACTGAGAAGATATTTAAAACATCTGGCAAAACCTGGATGAGGGGAGGGTGAAACACAAGCTCATAACACAAAAGCAAATTAAAATACTTCATTAAAAATATTTTTCACCCTTACTAAAACATTCCGACTTTAAAAAAGAAAAATGGAAACAAATAGAGCAAAATCCCAGCCCTGGGAAAACTGAGAAACTGAACATGGGATATGGTTCATACAGCAAAGCACAAATTGCTCAGGATGAGTGAAGCTGATGTACTGCCTTCAGGGTTTGAGGACTAATTTAATATTCAATTCACCCCATAACAGGAATCCCATGCAAAAAATTCACATGCACGAAATCATTCTGGTAAAACACAGAATGAAGATTCCTAGAAGCTGGCTAGTACACCAGCAGCCACCCAGGCGAACAGCACATAAATAGCTGCATTACAATCTACCCTCAAGTGACAGGCACTGGGAATTATATGGAATTCCATATAGCAGTGAAATCACACACACACAGGCACAGCTCTCCTCCCAGAGTTTGTTCTGCTGGGCGTGTACCGGCACCGGGAGCTGCAGCAGGGACACTGCAGGGTCTGAGCCCAGTAAAGGCTCTGAGCCCAGCAAAGGCTCTGAGCCCAGTAAAGGCTCTGAGCCCAGCAAAGGGTCCGAGCCCAGCAAAGGCTCTGAGCCCAGCAAAGGCTCTGAGCCCAGCAAAGGCTCTGAGCCCAGTAAAGGGTCCAAGCCCAGCAAAGGCTCTGAGCCCAGCAAAGGGTCCGAGCCCAGCAAAGGCTCTGAGCCCAGCAAAGGCTCTGAGCCCAGCAAAGGGTCCGAGCCCAGCAAAGGCTCTGAGCCCAGCAAAGGCTCTGAGCCCAGCAAAGGCTCTGAGCCCAGCAAAGGGTCCAAGCCCAGCAAAGGCTCTGAGCCCAGCAAAGCAGGCACTGCCCCGAGTGCTGCTTCCCTGCCTGGGGCCTGGGGCACACTCTGGGTACAGATGACCCACAGCAAACCCAGAGGCTGCACCCTCGGAGGGCAGCTGCTCGCTCCCAGCACCACTGAGGACATGGCTGAAGCATGCAGTGCTTGGGTACCCCATTTTCTACGTATTCTCTGGATTTGCTGCCACCATGACACACTACTGCACTGCAGCTGCCAAGACACGCAGTCTGGGATAAACTCTTCAGCTAACAGAAGAAATACGCAGACCAAGCTCAGTAAACAAACGTCTGTGAGTATTCCTAGCTGCAGTTTCATGGAAGCTTTTTCACCCTTCACTTTTTGGGTGATAGGCTTTTAAACAGTTCTATTTTGTCCTCCTCCTCTCCACTGACTGCTTACACATGGCTTCTCCTCCTCTAGCTCCTGGAGCAGCACCCTGGCAGTGACCTCTCCTCAAGCCTTCAGCTGCCCTGCTCCCCCAGTCACTGCCGAAGCACAAACCAGAAATAATATCTTGATACCAGCACTAATTGCAAACAGATTTTCCCCCTACCCTTTATGGGTGGAAGAACTGAAAATACTTATTACACTGTAATGTTACGTTTTAAGCAACATAACAAAGAGCTATGGGAAAGCAGGATTACAGGAAGACTTTGGCCACTTGTGTTTTATTACTTTAAAGGTGAACTTAAAACAGAGGTAGAGGTAAATCATCTACATGTACAAGACTCACAGAAATATTGCCTACTATGTCAAACTAGAGCAGTAACTTTATTCACTCACTTAATGGATATTTCCCATGGATAAATGTCATGCAGTTCATTTGACAGAGCAGTTTCACTGTTTTTTCACTGCAACAAGACCTTAATTTTTATTTATTTTTCCATGAGTCAAGAACCCAACTAAAATTTTAAATAAAACATTAAGAGATTATACTATGTAAGACCCTTCAGATGGAAATCATTGTGAAAGTCAGGCAGTGTTTGACCTACAATCTCTCTGTCATCTAAAGAAAGTCTTAAACATCAGAGTTCAAAATGGATTGGAATAGAAGCTAACATCATTTTTATATTTGGTGGAGAAAGCTTTCATAGGCAGAAAACCTCCAGAAAGCCCAAAAGCAGAGAGATCAAGTCAGGACTTACTAAAAACACAGAAAGACTTATTTGTGTATTATATAAGGCTGGTTAACAAGGCACATGTGTCCATTTTCCAACTTTTTAGAAACTGGTGAACATAATTTTGTTCTTTTATAATCTACTAAGAAGAACTGCTAGCATTGCTTCAAATGTTATTTCATTTGAAACAGTTTCAGCAGTTGTTGCCCATCGTTATCGTGTCTCTAAACCTGCAAATGCATTTACTTTATTAGCCTATATTAAGGCTATTAAAGGAGGGATGCTCCTTTACACAGCCACCCATTCCAGAGGCTGAGTGTGTATACAGAGAACTCTCCCAAGTGCACGGGGAGCCAGGATACCCTGAACAGCAGGAAAGGCAGGATGGCTGTAACACCCTGCACAGTGTGTGAGAGAATGGGGTACAGAACCACCCAATTGCATAGAGCAGTAAAAACAATTCATATGCTTCAGACTTCATTATGTTCCCATCATGTTTATTCTTCCAGATTTGGGCTGGCTTTCACTGCCACATGGTGGCACCTCTGATGCTTCAACATCTGACAACACATGGCAAGAAAAAACACAGCTGCCCCCTCTGCAGAGGTTTACCTGTTTGGGACCAGCACCACAAAGTGACCAGATACCAGTGTCAGACCCAAGGCAGATGGCACTGTTGGTTTAACCATGAAATTACATGAAAGTGTCTCAAACCCAATCTTACTCTGAAAAAAAATAGAACACGGGACTTTCTGCAATCATGACATACTGTCCACAACCAAAATATACCTCCCAAGCATAAGTGGGGCTGTATAGGAACTTGTGGGGGCCATGCAAAATTGCTCAGTAAGTAAAACTGAGAAGCTGCTTGCTTTGTAAAATGCACTTATCCTTTCTCTTCCAAATTTGAAAATTACCTTTTTTAAGGCAAAAAAGGCAACATCCTACTTAATTTTTTTTTTAATCTTTCATGTAAGAAATTATTTTCATGGTGTGAGTTAAATCACAGGCAGAACAGGATTCTCATACATGTATTTTGGAACTGGCCAACTCCATTTCACTCCCAACAACAGAGATTAACCAGTGCACCTAGTGCAGCCAATTGTTAATACTTTCCCCTGCAGCCCTCTGGAGTCACAAGGCTAGCCCAAATCTGAGAGAGCTTTGGGGGAAAATATTACAGGGTTAAAGCAAAAGACTCCAAAAGAGGCTCTTACCCTTGATGTTGTCCAAGACGTTTATTCCATAGGAGGAAGAGGGAAAGAGGAGGAAAGAGAGAAAGAGAGCAGGCAAAAGTGTGGGCAAGAGAGCGAAGAACGGAGGAGCAGGGCATTATCTACCCTCCTGTTCAGGAAGGGACAATTGGCTCCCAGCCAGTTGGGTCCAGAAAGGAAGGAAGGGTTAAACTAACATGGTTACAGCTACAGGGGTCTCTGGCGAGGGGAAGAACCATTCCCCAGAGCAATGCAACAGCCAATGGTCCATCTCTCTGAAGTAAGTGGCAAAACAGGTCAGATGAACACACCCTAAAGGTGTCCAAGAATGAGAAACTGGGTTGCCTTGAGCATTTAGCTCAGATGCAGAACTTGAAGTCTGTTGGTATCAACCTCATCCATCACACATCTCCTTTGAATCAGCTGTTATCCAGCAATTGCCAAAAGAGTCCAGTTTTCCTTTGAGCTGTGAATATGAACAGTGCTGTACAGAGAACTGAATCAAATCCAATGCCTCAGGATAAGGTTTTAATGGCTGATCACAGTTTGTTTTGAGAAGCCTCATTTCTGACTCACAATATTTGGAAGCTAATGCAAGCTTGCTCTTGCTGTCTTTGTACACCCCTTTACTGTACGCATGCAAGCAGTAGTAACATTTTAACTTAACCTTAAGTGCCACTGTTTGCTTTTGTCTCTAAACCCACATGGTCCCCAACTCCCTGTCTACATATATCATCATTTCTACTTTCTGTCAATCCTAAACTATTGATAGAGTTAGTTGCCTAAATCCATAACAGAGGCTAGAAACAGAGGCCTGGAACACAGCCTGAGCTCACATTCACTCCAACCCCAAACAGCCCAGCTCTGGCATCAGCCCAGGCAGTAAAAGCAAGGTGACAACTGTGTCACACAGGGGGATCCCATCTGTCCTTGCAGTGTCACAGAACAGGAGCTGAGCTGAGGTTCCCTGGCTGCAGAGTACTGGGGACCCTGAGCCAGGCCAAGCTGTGACAGCAGGAGAGCAGGTGCTGCTCAGAACAGCTCCATGGGCTGAAGCCAAGCTAGTCACCTCCACAGCATCCAGTGCCAGGGGTCAAAAAGAGATAAGTTCTTCTAAATACATACACTTTATTCTCACCCCGAATGCTTCATCTGCCCCCATGAACCCACAACGTTCTGAAGCTGGCACTCATCTTAATTACATAATTAACTTAAGATTTACAGCAAGAGATGGGTAGGAAAAACAACAAATTTTATCTTTGTTTCAAGTATGAAATAAAGCAATAAATTAATGGAAAGTTGTTTCTCACCCACTCCTTTATTTCAATATCATGTTTCAGTCCTTTTCAGGGCATGAGGGTAAATAAAAAACAACCCTATTCAACCAGTAGCCATCTGTCTCTCTCTCATCCTTCTCAAAGGAACACGTCAAAAGACACAGAATTTGAAGCAACTTTTTCCCAGTAATCACCCAAAGAGATGGACTATCTCCAAAACACATCCCCATCTAAAAGAGTGTGTTAATATGCTGCAAATGTAATAAGGAAGGGAGCAAGATGATCCCTTGTGAATTACGAACAAAAGCAGGCAACACTGAAGTAAAAGTTTAGCATAATAAAGGATATACTTTAAATGCAATATCTTACTACACTGGGCTTGTGATCAAAAATACCCACATGTTTTTTGGGGAGGGAGACATGCACTAGCTGATGCACTGAACACAGGGTAGCACCACACACAGTGCAGCACAGAGCCCCCAGCACACACCCCTCTTCATAAGCCCTAAAACAACAATCCCACAAGATCAGCCTGCTTAGGACCAAGTGAGTAATGAAATACATTTGATAAAATTTGCATCCTTCTCCTGTTGAAAGATTTTTTTTTTGTCAGTAATTAATGTCAGTTGCCCACCCCCCCATACTCCTTCAAAGACTCATTCCTGTTGCCTCAAAGCAAAGCAAAGCATGACTGGGATGCCAGTTACTGTTGCAGAGTAGTGCCTCTGGATCTTAAGGATGCCTTGAAGCATACTGTTTTATCACATTTCAGAACAAGTATCTATAAATACTGCATAAGGGTTTTAGAAACTGTTGGGTAAAAAAATGTAATATGTACATATGCCTTCACAGAGTAAAAAGCTTCACAGGATGGTTGGCTGTATTGTGAGAAAGCATTCCCTACTCATTTCAGATTCATGTTCTTTTGCCTTCACTGTACTCCTCATTTGCTTATAATGAAATTACAAGAAACAGAGAAGCAATCAAGAAAGTAACTATTTTAAGAGTTATTACACTTACAGATATAATACTTATTGATATGTGGGATGATAAACTCTTTATATAAGCATATATTTTTATCTCAATGGTATTAAACCCATGATACCACAATATGACAGACTTGAGCAGCTACATTGCAACATTTGATTGGATAAAATGGTATCATGCTTTTGCATACATAAAACCAGAGTTCCATTACGGAAAAAGTTGCCTTTCATTTAAAGAAAGGGAAAATAAAACTCAACAACCACCACATGAGTGTTGAAATAGTCTGAGAATACAGCTCTAATTTCCATAATATCTTGTTGTTCAAGTGATCATTAAATCTATTTAAGATGTCAAATTTAGACTAATATCCAAACTTGACTTCTTAACCTGCTCAAATTCAATACTTATATCTTCATAACCCTTCCTTATTATCTTTCTTGTACTATATTCTCTAGCTACCTGATACCTCTAACCAGGTATCAGATACAACACTGTATTTTTACTACTTCTTGTTATTAGTACTTGTAGATAGAAGTCTTCACCATATGGAATAACATCTTGAAATACACTACAATTACTCAGGTTTCCTCCAGAGAATCAGTAAATTCTAAATTTTTTTTTACTTTATTGTTTTCAGGGATTTTTTTAATCCTACTAGGAGCAACAGTATTTTGCTTGCTGGTACACCAAGAAGATTGAAGATATTAAAGGTTAATTTAGAAACTTAAACAGTTTAAAATTCATTTTTTTTTACAAACATGTCACAATCTCATCAAAAACACATGGTTTTTAAACTGCTCAACAATCCCAAATTAACAGCAGAGCACTATGCTTGGAGAAAACACGAACTGGAGATCACTCAAGACAGAACTGTGTTGTACAAAGATCAAATTTAGCCTCATGGAAGAAAGCAGCACCTGGTACTGATTTTTTGATTCAATAACTCTGGCTTTTAAACAATCATATCCCTCACAGAGCTTTAGGGATAAAATGTGATAAGAATTCCTGAACGGCAAGAGCACCAGAAGGTGAGGAAACAGACTCTGCTAAATCTTCTCAAACTCCAATGCATGAGAAACCTTCCTTATTCAGATGCTAACAGAGGTGCAAGCCTCAGTTCAAGGTTCTTTTTGTATTATCCAAACAGTAAAAGAAACCTAGGAGAACCTGACAAGGGAGTAACAGTGGGAATGATGGTTTGGAAATCCTTTGTATTTCATTCCTGGAACTTCACTGGAATCACAGGCATCTGAACATCAGTGAAGGAGACCAAGGAGATGGACCGTGGGAAGCTGAGCTGATCGAAAACTCGACACAGAGAGTGGGAAACATCCCCCTGACCTCAGCAAGCACTGTCTGTAAAGTCCTAATCTTTCATAACAAATGTGGATGATTTTCTCTATATTTTGTATTCGGCTATTTAATCCTAGAGATAACTCAATCTGATAAAGCTCCTAACATCTGGGTTTTGATGAACTCATCTTTCTCTTCCTCCATTTCTGATCTCTCAATTTCTTAGTTCTTCAACATTTGAAAATATCTTTATTTCCATACATAAGGATGACTCAGAGTTGAATTAGGAGTCAAGGAGACATAAACAAGAATGAAAATGTTTCTAGTGGCCATATGTGGGAAAGAGTGCTGAAACAATCATCATTTCTGAGACCAGAACAAATATGAACTCACCTCTGCAGTTCTTTGGCAACACACTAACATGGAGCGCTCCAAATCATGAAACCAAAGCCTTTACCTTATAAATATTTACATAATACTTCTCAGAATATACATTTGGGACTCTAGATAAATACTTGTATCAAAACAGTGAAGTGACATATTTAAAGCAATTTTAAAGTACTTGAAATTCACACATTTGTGTACTCCCATCTTTAAATGGTTTACATAGCACTGAATTTTTTGAAGACTCAAAATTAAGATGCAAAGACATACACACTGTTACAACAGACACAAGATATGGCTCACCTGGGGTCACCAAACAACCCAATGGCTTAGCCAGGAACAGGACAGATTGCCCCCAGAGGCCCCACTGCCTCAGAGCACAGTGCAGACAGTGCTCAGCAGCAGCCAGACCCTGCCTCTGAGCCATTCCCACAAATACTGCCTTGCTAAATGAGGTGTAAACATGTTTTTTAGCCCTATGGGTTACAAAAAATGGCTTTTGCTCAGGAAATGCCAACTCTCCTTCTTTTACCAGACATGAAGAATGAGAAAAATATCAACACATTTCAAGACTTGGATCCTACCAGTTTCTTCCTTTCCTTAATTAAATAAACCAGTCCTACCAATTCATCATAGTCTCCAAAGCAACTTATTCTTGTTGCTCTTTTTTGACTTTCTTCAACTCATTTAGAATTTCTCCACAGCTGGCACCACAACTGGTCACTCCAGATTAAGTCTTCCTGCTCACAAGAGCGAGCCCAGAACAGCATTTGCTTTTGATCTTTTGATGGAAGAGCATAATGCCTGGTTGCAGTGTAATAGTGCACCATATTGCCAGAATCCTTCTAACAGTATTGTGGACTTTGCTGTTCATTAGTACTGCCTTACAAATTACCTTTTTCTTCTCAGATGCACTGGCTGTGCCCATCTCACTGATTTCAAAACACTTAATAAATGTATCAAAAGTCAATGCTGAACTGAAACATTGTACCTGAAACTCCGTCTTAGCTTTTTATGCAGTACTTTCTATTCCAGTTCAGATTTATTAAAATACTTAACAGTCTAAATACTAAATATGAATTAATTATTATTAATTAATTAATAATATTAAAATACTAAACTAAGAGAGCCCTCAGGGACTATACTTGTTATATCCTACTAATTTGTCAGTGAACAACTAAAAACTGCTCAGAAAGCAGAGAAAGAGACAAATTCAAAGGCAAGCAAGGTCAGGAACTTTATTATAGCAATGAATTCCCAGTCAAAGTCTGCATGCATGCTCTTACCCGTGAGGAATAAACTTGTGCTGATTGCAGGGTAAGAGCACACTTGCACACAGGGAACCTTAAAGCAACAGCCATGCTGCTGGGTAAACAATGATGTGAAGCTGCAGCAATTTCTTTGCTTCTCTGCCCTTCTAGCACATCTTCAGAGCCAGCTGTGCACTCACTTCAAAATATTCTTATCTAGACTTTTTTTTTTTCAGAGTCTGGTTCTGTGACCAGAGTACAAAATTGATGCTGAGAGTCCTGCTAAAATATATGATACAGATCACCTGAGCATATAATTCACTGCAGTGCACCAATTCCAGCCAGCTCTCAGCAATTTCTTAGGCTCTCTGGCCAGTGTTCCAGGAGATCTTGACCCTCCAGCCTTTAGGAGAATCTTACAATTATCCCACATCTCCTTTTTAAGGAACTGAAGCACCTACAAGACATCCTGAAAACAAAAGCAGCAGTCCCCCCTGGCAGCTGCTTTGTGTCACACTGGCACGAAGCAGTACCATACAAACGCAGGTGGGAAGCTGTACATGCACAATATGCTTGTACACCTGTCTGCTAAATATGTCACTGTGGACATCATTCACTTTTACAAGCAATAGCTTTGAGAAGCAAATTGTTTACTTTTATTAATTATATTTGCAATCACGAATTACAAAGGTTGGGTGAGATCTCTGGGGGCTATTTGGTTTAATCAGTCCACACAAAAAAGGACCAGGTGGAGCAGGCTGTTCAGAGCCATGTTCAGTCAAGTTCTGTCCATCTCCAAGCATATGGAGATGTCACAATTTCTCTGAGAAACTTGTTTGGCTCTCCAGATGAGAATGGTTTTCCTTATTTCTAACTGGCGTTTTCCTTGTCCATAGCTGTGCTTGTCATCTCCAGTAATAATGTGTCTATGTGAGAAAAATCTGGCTTCATTTTCTCAATACCCTTTCATTAACAGCTGAAGAAAAAAGAAGATCCAAGCCCCCTTATTCCCCTTAAGGGAAAAAACATCAGCTCTCCAAACCTCTCTACCTCTCTTATAATGTTTTCCAAATCATGTTATGTATGAAAACTGTTTTTTCACTGTAACTGCTGAAATATTCAGAGACTTGTTACACATAATCACACCAAGACAAATAACCAAGGGTGGTCTTAGTTCTTGAACAAACTAAATAATTTTAAAGGAAAACAAGACAAAGAGATGACCCTTTTCACAATATCTCATGAAGCTGAAAAGGGATTTTATTTACAATATTTAAATGCAGTACTGTGAAACAAACAACTTGGTTCACAGGCAGTGCACCCGCTGCTGAACTGTCACTGCCTGACATCCTGTCTTATCTGCCAAATTGCTCATTAGGTTTGGCAATTTTCACCTGCGCCGCCAGTTTATATTTCAGCAGGGAATAAACATCAGTCTGCTTTAACAATCTTCTGCAGTGAGCTTCCAACCTCTTCCCAGAAAACACGCAGGCAAAACACAAAAAATGCCTTGTGTACTGTATGCTTAGAAAAAAGATGCAGCTGAAGTGATGAAATACAATAAGAAGTTTAACTTGGGAAACAGAAAAGCAGTAAAAAAGAAAGAGCTAGATAAGAAACATAAATAAATCAACTGCTTGTATCAATGAATTATGTTTTCACACTGCAAAACAACACAGGGGGTATGGGCCAGCCTCATTTTTGCTTCTATGTTTATATGGGAAGATGGAATTTGACACACACACACCCTCTCCAACACACAAAGTACAGGCTGTGTTTGTGCATGGGAAAAGAGGGACTCCAGATGAATACTACTTTTCCAGCTGGACCTGATCTAGCTAACCTTTCCCTTGCTGGGAGAGGAGCGATGGTGTGATCTATAAACAAACAAAAGGGGTAGCATGGCAACCAGAACAAAGAGAGGAGGATCTCAGCAGGCTTTGAGCCCCAGCCTAATGCACGGAGCTGCTGCCTGGGAGCAGAGGATGCAGGTGAGTTGCAGCACGAGGGCACAAAACCGCGCGGGAACGGCCACGGAGCAGAGCCCACTGCGCCAGCAAAAAACACCAGAGATGTAAAACAAAACGGCTCAAATGCTATAAACCAATTTCAGACGGAATACTGTTTTTCATTTGTTAGAAGTAAAATATTCACCGCCAACCCTGCAATTAGCTGGAAAATTACAATAATTACAGCAATTTTGTATCCCATCTCCAATCCAATTAATAGATATATGACCTTGTCAACATGTAATAATCAGGATCTGCATCTACCGCAAAACTGGATGGGTTTTATTTGCTGAATAGAACTTACACAGTAAGAAGATAATTATTTGAAATACTGAGAATACCATTTGTATGCTATGCTTCACTTCACAAGTTATAAAGGAACAACAATAAGGATAGTATTTCCATTTTCAATGTATATTTAAATGAAATTCCTGAAATAGGTATGTTTAATATGGAGTAATATTACTGCATTGGGATTCCAAGTCTGTGGTTTGGAACATTTAAAACCAAAACATATCTGTCAACATTTAAAGAAAGGAATTAGATAGGAGAACATTTCTGATTTCTGATAACATATTTATTACAAATTGTTTCACACACTTTATTTGTGCATGCTTCTACAAAAAGTGTCAAAGAGCTATAATCCTTACTAACAGTTTTTAGAAGTATTCTGTATTTCTAAAGAGCTTTGTATTGAAGGGTCTCAAACTCCTTTTTGGTCATCTTAGCAATCAGTGAACTAGCCAAATGCTTCATGTATTTTCCAGAATGACACCAAAGATAAGTGAGCTGTCCAATATACCACTGAGTTTTATCTGTACTATATGATTTTGGTGCACTAAAATTCACATATTGTATAATATACCAGATAATCACACTAAGGAGAAAATGTGTATGCACTTGCCTGCTCTAACCCCTGTTAAGCTGAGAAGCAAGGAGGACAGTTTTTTGGCTTATGCATGGAAATGAGATGTGCATTTAGCAGTGACACACTCTAGTGACAGCAAAATGGAAGGGTCCTGAAATTCCAGGATACTTCTTTATTCTGCCATTAATCCTTCCCTAATTTAATTCTGTATTGCAATGAAGCATAGTTACAGCTTAAAAAGACACACATTCAGCTCTATGTAAGCTAATTGTTAAATGCTATTCCCGTAATTGTAGAGAAAACATTCTGGTACAAAACCCAGCAAACTTAACAGAGTGGTAACTTCTCCATCTGCATTCTACCTGACTGCTTAAACACTGATTTTATCCATTAATAAAACACCTACACAAAATTAATCTCTTGGAAATTACACATGGTTGTTTCAAACAATGTATCTGTAAAATATCAAAGGACTGATAACACTATCTTCTGCTAAGAATTTTCTGGAGTGGAGTCCCTATTTCAAAAGTTCAAAATTATAGACACTACACATAAAAGGACACAATACCTTATCCACTTTGTTTTGTTTGCATGGTACTTTTAACAACAATGAAAATTATACAGTAAATTTCATTCCATATTTTTCTTCTTAATAAGTTCAAATAGTCAAAGAACCTGCCTGAGCAAGAAATGCAAAAAGTAATTCCTGCTATGTGGTTTTCCAACAAATGTTCATCACAGTGAAATAAACAAAATAAAGGGATGTTTCTGGATGTAGTTTCTGCTTTTTAAAGTGTATTTTTGCAACACAGTAAATGCATATTTTAGCAGGTGTTTTTATGGAAAGGTGACAGCATAACCTAGCAACATTGACAGGTTAAGTGGAAAGAGCTCCTATCTTTAGTTTCTTTTTACCATTTTGTTCATTAAATGAACAAAACCGAAAATTACACCATGCAGCAGCTACATTTGGAGATATTGCTGTGATTTTCAGAGTGAGGACAATTTTAAACTGGCAGCATAGAAGCAGCTTATGACTCCTAAAAGCAATTTATAAATAATTTATTAGGACAGGTTTGTTTACTTGCATGCAAGAAGCATTTATGCAGTTTCTCAGTTCTGATCAGCTTTCGATAAGGACAGATAATGAATCACTTTTCCCAGCAGCATCGATGCTCTTGGCATCTTTGTAAATTTAGACAGAACACATTAAGATACTGAGAACATTTACTCACTTGCACGAAGGACTGATGGCGTGACCTCAATTTCACTTGTTGCTTGGTAAGGCTGAAAGGCCGATGCCGCGTTGGAGCCAAGCTCACTGCCAAAAATCTCCGGGCTCTGCGTGCCTGTCGAGCTGGCGCTGGTGCCATCACCCCCATGGTGTGGATCTTGCTCATCAAACACAGCCACAAGCTGCAAATGACAATTTAATCTACTGTTAAAAAAAGACCTCAGCACCATCAAAGTGCCATTGCAGATCAGCATTTCAACATTTCTTCCCACCAAAGAGCAAGAAGTGTCTATCAACAGAGACTCCAATCAATGCCTAGATCACAACATCATCAGCCAAAGGAAAGGCAGCCATTAACTGGATCCTGCAAAGAGTCAACAGCTCTGGTGGGACACGAAACTCATCATGGTGAGCCAGAGAAAGAATGGCACCAAGTCAGGAAAGCAAGGGTTGCACCTTCCTAAGGAAACCACTTCATCCTACCCAGAAATGCAGAAAACTATCTGAGTGTGGATTGATGCCTGTGCACTGGAATTCAATACGTGTGCTTAGATACCTCTATACACATCATTACTACAGAGTCAAATCATGAGCAAAACCACAGTTTTACAGAATAAAAATATTCAAGAAGAAGTCATGTTTATACACACTGAAAGCTACAGACAAAATGCAAAGCCAAGGGAGTGTTATAATCACAACCAGTCATCATCTATTAAGCTGCCATCTATTATTATTACTTAAGTTGTGGGCTTCTCTTCTAAAATTTCTTTAGTCAGATTTATGGAAATACTCTGTATCTGTTAGCCATCAACTTCTCCAAGACAAGTTTGAAATCTCAACTCCCTTTTAGAACTTTGCCAAGTCATTAATTAAATAAATATTTACTAAATCTGTGTTCACCACTGCAAGAAAAATAGGAAAACATCACAGTGATTTTTGATACACCTGAGATATTTTTTCCACTGTAGATGATTTTATGCACTTATTTGAAAGAAGTAATTTATCCCAATTTATCTTTCATAACATACTGAAAGAGATAACGCCAGCTCTTATACACATTTCATTTTAGAACTTAATTTTCAAGACAGAGAAAAAAGCGTTATGGATAGCAGCACTCTGCAGCCTGCAAATTAATCTATAATATAATATTTGAAAGACATTTCCAAGAAAGTATTACATTCTTCTGTCCAAATTGGTAGGGTAAATGGAGCAAATCAACTTAAACCTATGCTGGTCCCTGCAAATTGTTTATTCTGTTAGCAACACAGCTAAAACTTTATGTAAGCAAAAGGCATCTCTTCTTTTTTTTTTTTTAACTGATTTCAACATCATCTTAGCCAAAAGATTTTAATAATAATCCCTTTACTCAAATTTAACTTACATAAGCATCAATAAAAAATTTTTAAAACTCAACTCTAAGCCCAAGTGGAAACCATTTGGGAATTCAGCTTGTGAAAGTACTCTCAGGCATTTACTCTTTTTCACCAGTCATTTTGAAATTACAAGGAGTAGCAAATTTCTGCCAATAATTCCATATCTAATGCAAATTTAGGTTCAGGCATGCAAAAAACAGAAAGAAGAAACTAATAATGGATAAAGGATCCATGCTCTCTCCAGTGCTGGTTGAAAGGCAGGTAGCAGCAGGAAAACTAGACTGCAGCTGCAGACAGCTGGAACATGTTTTTACCATAAAAGTCATTATTTTATGCTTGAGTAATCTACACACAAAAGAGACGTGACAACACCAAAATGTCAGTAGCTCAAGAGTATTGGAAATTTAATTTTCTAACACAATGTGAAATATCAATGCTTACAAAAATATGCTTCTAAAACTTTACTCATAACTCTCTTACTGTTTTATAGCAAGCTAATTACCAATCTCCAGCAACTGAAAATAAATTAATCCACAAGTGAAGGTCTGTAAGATATTCCAGCAAAAGACAAACAAAGCATTTGAGAATCCTAGCATGAAACAGCAAATCTTTTTGTCCTTCGTATGTCAGGTATCAAGATAAATTCCCCAATTACATTCTGTTCCTCTGAGGCTGATTGAAAAATATTATTCGATGCATGCAGCTACAAGTATTTTATAGATATTATATATATGCAAAAAGGTATGTGCATATAAATCTCTATACATGTTATCTCCTACTCTAAGTTGCCTCCAGCTTTTTGCCTATTCCACACAGTCTACAACCTATAACTTCAGAACATCTAAAAATGAAAGTTTCTTATTCCAAGCTTAGCTTTTGATCTTATCGGGTTTTTTTCAGGTATTCACAGTTTTGACAGCATCAAACCTTCAAAAGGCTTCAGTTCCATTAAAAGGCATACCAAGTTGTAACATTTTTTTCAGCATGAAGAAACACAAGCCATGTTAGTCTTATCCAAATCTAATTAGCATTAGGAACACAGGTTAGGAAGTTCATTGTGAAACAGCACTACAAAGGTACAGTAGCCATCTGGACTACAATAGCTCAGTCCTCCTAATAAGCTAGCAAGTCTTTGGGACTGGAAGATTTATTGCAAATAAACACTCTTGAATCTTGATTTCCAGACCCTGGTATGCCATTCTGCAAGATTATGAGCTTGTGGGAAACAAGGATAGCCAAAACATCTTGGGCTTTATTATAATATCAAGCATTTATCTCTGATTTCTTCAGAGACTCTTTATTTTACATGACCCTTTAAACACCCTTTATTTTAATCAAAAGAGATTATTCAAGGAGAGGAATTGTACTACTAGAGGCCCAGAGATCACATTGACTCCCATCCTTGCAAGAAAAAGAAACAAAACAAAAAACTTTCAGAGACACTTTACTCAACGTGGAAGGAACCACAGGAGTAGGTCACTGGAGCTATGAAGAATCCTTTGCTGCAGGAATCCACAGCCATAAACACTGCTCTGTGCCAGGGAAAAGGCCTCTTGATGAGTCATGTTTAAAGGCCACAGAGATGTTTTTAATTTGGCAAAGAATGGAGCACACGTTCCTAGACGAGCTTCTATCAGCCTTAAAGTCAACGGTTAAGTCTATGGTATTTTGCTGGGTTTTAGATGTCAGATTTACAAGAGTAGAAAATGAACATGACTATCTTTTCTGGAAACATCATGTTTACTGTCAGGAGATTGCTTCCATGTGGATCTTTTTCTTCTTTAATAAGAAATAAATGACTGAACTTACCCTAATCTTTTGAGAATCACTCTGTTATTTCCAACACCTGAGATGAGCTGTGCCTCCTGTTATCTGTCCTTCCATTTTAGATCTCATCACCTGCAGTAACCTGAGAAACTCATCATAATATCCACTCCTATGCAGGAATGAACAGCAGAAGGACTGAATAAGCCATAGTAACGCATTAATAAAGAAAATAGCTTAGCTGTTCAATATTAGACCACTATCAGCTCTTTAAAAGAACTTCCACCAGAATTCAGTGAGTACTGCTGCTATTTAGCTTAATTTTGTTTTTCTTTGTGAAGACAAACCCACACCAAAGACCAAATATCATATCAACAACAGCTAATAAATAATTATAATATATTTTATCCACCCCACGTCCCATGGGACCTCAACTTGAATGCATCAAAGACAAGAGAATATAGTTTAATAGGTTACAGTAGTTTTAATCACCTGAGGCAAGAGGACTCTCTGCATTTCTCAATCACTGAACTAAAAATCTGCAAATAGGAAATAAAATCAAGTAAAAACAAACCACCTTGGCATCCCAAATCAAATTTAATAAATGATAGGCTTAATTTAGATTGGCATGCTTACATTTCTTATAATATGGCAAAAGCAACAGAAAAGTAAGAGGCTTTATTATCACCATTTATCATGGTAAGATGGCATAGGAAGTGTCATCAGTTTAAACAATGTAAGATTTTGGTCCCCAGTGTATGTGTATACAACTTTTTCAAGAAAAAATAAGTTTCAAATATTCATTAACACATTCAGATATAAAAACAGCAGCTTTGTTCAGATCACAACTTTTAGGTTGTTAATTCCATTGCAGCAATGGAATTAGAGTAAGTCTTCAAATGGTCAACTGCATACACTAAAATACTTTTTAAACTCCACAGTAAGAAATACAAGCAATTTTGTGTAAATTATCAACAAAAAATACAAATATTTTAAAAACCAATAGCATTCAGTGTTTGACCAACAGGTTTTCTCTTTTTGGAAATACAAAACTGCAGTAAAACTCAACAATTACCTGAGCTGTAAAAAGCACACTTTTGATCGTTAGTATATTTCAAGAGGTGTAAGGGATTTTTTATTGCCATCCTTATCCTCTGAAGACAAAAGAAATATAGGAGTACTGTAGTAGTAGTAGTAGTTTAAAAACCAGCAACTTGATGCTCTTCTGACTGATAAGTCTTTCCATAGCAGACAGACAATGAAGGGAGAGTAACAGAATTTATTTTTGCTAAATATGTTAGCTTCATCAAGCAAATGCCTTATAAAGAAATTATTTCACAGCCTGAGATATCAAAACAAAGTTTTACTGAGGCACTTTTGGATCTGGGGTAGGAGGAAGGCATTCCAGCCTGTTACTGTATTCAGCCCTCTGTAACACCAGGTTGTACTGAATTAATTACAATCCAACATCTTGTTCTTTCTAAAAGACAGGATAAGCTTCTCTACTGTTCTGTCTGGGACTCAACACATGATGGTAACCAGGTTATATTTACTTAAATAAATAAAAGGCAAGAAGATTGATTTATTTTAATATTGACACAGCAGCAGTCTGCATTCCAACATTAATTATTACAATTTCCGTCTATTCTAAAGTAATTAAAAATTAGTAAACACATATGCAGTCTTAATTAATAGACTAGATTAAGCACTTGAATGTTAATTAACTGGATTAAAAAACTATTTCCACCAGCAATGGCTGTTTACATTTTCATTAAGTATTACTATCATATAAACCAATTCATCACTATCAAATGGTCCAATCATGTCGTCTCTCTTCAGCACCAAACCACAAAACCAGAAATCCTCCACTCCAAAGAAATTCGTAAAGCTAGAAACTTCTGCTGTATTTTTCCACCACTATGACAAGACTGTCAAAAAAATCGCTTGAATTTTGCACATTCCTAGGTGCCTGTCCAAAATTGGCTATTTCTTTAGTGGTATTTATTGATGAATCTGATACTGGCTCATGTGTAGGCACCAGCAGTGATTTCAGATTTATTTTAGTATCAGTGAGGATTACAGCTCCATTCTCCTGCTACAAAGATAGCAACTGATTCTCTGGTTTTCATACCCTCTGGGTTTCACAGAGGTTCCACACTTCTTATCCACTCTTTTTAACACTGAGTGAAACTGAAATCACTCACCTTTTTAGAGTATTAGCAGCCATTTTAAATATCTGGTTTCTTCTCACCAGGACACTTTGGAGATACATTCCTACAAGAACATTCCTAACTTTTCTGGCTGTTCAGTGGCCAGTTGTTCAGTAGTTATTCTGCTGAGCAACTCCAAATGTCTGGATTCCCCTGGCTGAACCCTGCCCTTCCCCTCCTGGTCTATACAGCTTCCAGATGTGGTCTTCCCTTTCACAGCTGCTATGGTCTTCTGGCATTTATGCTGCACAGCTTCTCCTGCAGGATGGTCATCCATGGACAAAACTGCCTTTCACACAAGATGTCATTTTTCTGGCTCCAGGAGAACAAAGAGCATAGACCTTGTGAGACAGCTCCAAGTGATGGAGCAGCTCAACCACACACCTCTGGTGAGGCACCAATGCTGTCAAGGATTCCAGTTCTCAGTTTACGCTTAATAACTGAACCTTTTCTCAGGGGACTTATGGTCCTTGAAAATAGATTTTGATGGTTCAAATAAGACTCTAAAATCTAAACTAGCCTTGTGAAAATATCTTCCCCTACAGTAGCTACTTCAAGCATTTCCTTTAACCTCTGAAGCCAGAGGGTTAAGCCCAGCCCCATCCTGCAGTCTCACTGTGTGTGTCTCTGTCTGAACTCACTGTGACAGCCATGGGCTGCTGATAAGGGAGATTCAACCCCTCTCACAACATAAGGCGCCTTCAGACGTGTGCAGCAAGTGCCTGGGAAGAGGACATGGAGAAGGCTGGCAGAAAATTTAAATATGCACATCACTGGCATCCTTTCCTCAGCAAAAAGCATTTCCAGTCTCAAGCAAGACTGTACAGTGAACTAGCAAGGCACCAACAGAAGTGACTATACACATCCTGTGCAACCAGCACAACTGAGGGAGATTGCAAGAGAATCCAAGCACAGTTCTCTAGCAACTCCTGAGGGTTGGCAAAAACCACTTATACCCAAAGCAGTCTATGTATTACTCAGTCCATGTTACAATGCAGAACTAAGGAGTAGTTTAATAAGGCCCAGCAGTAAATCAAATGTCAGCTAATGGCACCTCAGACTCCATAACATCCCAAAACACAAGTTGCTTGTGAATGAACAGATGAGTATAAGGAAAAAAAAAAAACATAAATTCAGGAAAATCTCTAGCAAGGGAGTAGCCAATTATTATTTAGAAATGAAAGAAACTAAATACAAAATCAATTCGTAGGTTTTCTGATGACTGAACTGACTTTAATAGCCCCATGGCAGACTCAAATTCTTATTATTCCTTGAGCTTCACTTTTCTACATGGCTCATTGAAAACCCATTTAAATATAACTACTGTTTCAATGAGCTAGAAAGAGAAAATACAGAATAGATACTTCCATAATAATACCCTACTGCCCACAGATATAAAAAAAAAAAAAAAAAAAAAACCCAAAAAAAAGCAATTAGTAAAAGAGTAGCATCTAAGAATCATTCTGTGCTGGATGTGATGTGCAACCTGAGCGTCCCCTCTACAGACTTAGACATCACCCAGCAATTCAAAAGGAGAAAAAGGGAAAGCACCATTTCAATTTAGGATAAGCTGTAGCACAAACAACAAACCTCTATAATTTCAAGAAAATCATTACCTGTCCTAATTAATCACTTCAGCCATGAAACCAGAACTAGCTTTTCATAAAACTTTTCAAAGTAAAGTAGCTGGAAGGGAGCCAAACAAAGAACTTTTCATAACTTTACTGCATTGTAGCTTTTGGAAAAATAAGGACATTTAAAGGTTCACATTCCACCATCATATTAATACTTTTTATTCAATTTTCAGTGAATTATACAGAGGTGTAAGCTTGTACAGAATCACAGAATAACCTGAACTGGAAGAGACTTCTAGAGATCAAGTAGTCCAAGCCCATGTTCAAACCAGGGTCAGTGAGAGGAGGGTGCTCAGAGCCACACCCAGTTGCATTTTTTAATAACCTGAAGTATGGACAGTCCACAACCTCTCTAGGCTCTCTCCCAGCATTCGGCCCTCTTGGTCCTTTTCCCCATAGGGAGCTGAAACTTCCCTTGTTACAATGTGTCTCTTATCCCTCACACTACTCCGGGGCACCTTAGAGAAAAGTCCAGTTCCCTCTCCACCATCCCTGACCGAGAGCAGTTACATCAAGACTGTTGTGCCTTAGGGAGCCACACGGTCACAGAGAACCCCTAAAAGGTCCCTTTGCCCTGGGACAGCTTCCAGCCACTAATCCACCCTGATGGGCTCTGGCTGGGCCATCACTGCAATGTCTTCCTTGTATTCAGAAGCCCAAAATATTCCAGAAGCAGAGAGAAATAATCACAGAATCACAGAATGATCTGGGTTAAAAGGGACCTTAGAGATCATCCAGTTCCAACCCCCCTGCCATGGGCAGGGGCACCCTGGGGCATCCACAACTTTCTGGGCAACCTGCTCTAGTGCCTGCCCACCCTCAAAGAATTTTTTCCTAATATGTAATCTAAATCTACTCTCAGTTTGAATCAATTCCCCCTTGCCCTGTAACTGTATGTTCTTGTAAAAAATCCTTCTCCCTCTTTCTTGTGGGTTCCTTTCAGGTACTGGAAGGTTGCAATTAAGTCACCCTGAAGCCTTCTCTTCTCCAGGCTGAACAAATCCCAGTTCTCTCAGCCTTTGCTCACAGGAGACGTGCTCCATCATCCTGGTGGTGTCACTCCAACAGGTCAATGCCCTTCCTGTGCTGGGACCCCAGAGCTGGATGCAGCACTGCAGAGGGGTCTCATCAGAGCAAAGGGGCAGAATCCCCTCCCATGCTGTGCTGCCCACAGGGCTTTGGATGCAGCCCAGGATACAGTTGGCTTTCTGGGCTGTGAGTGCACATTCCCAGCTCAGCCCAGCCTAATCACTTCCCTAAACCTGCTGGCTACAGACTGGGCTCATACAGCTCAGGGTGAAGCTGGTCATCTTTACCACAAGGGCACTGCTGACCCACATTCTTCGGGTTCTCCACCAGGTCTGTCCCTACAGGAAGCAGCCTCCCAGCCCATACTGCTGAGAGGGGTTATTCCAGCCCACATACAGGACTCTGCATTTACCTATGCTGAACATAATCCACCCCCTCGAAAACCCATGAGATAAAATAACCAGTGCTGGAAAATACATCATAGGTCTCAGGGAAAGTCGTTTCCAAATCTGCTGACTAAGTTAGCACCCCTTGTTTTCAAAGCTCAACATAACACACCAAGTTAAATCATATCTGCAAGATCAAAACTCATCTATTGATTTGAAGGACACTTTAATTTTACAGGTAGTTTTAAAATCTTCTGCTTTCATGATTCTTTAAATCTAAGAAATGATTCTGAAATAAATATACAAGCTTTTTATTAAAACATTGCTTTAGATTATTCATTTCCCATGGCACTTTGATCTGAGAAATTCTAGAATCAATATTAAATTGCAATCTAATCCTCTCCCAGTAGGAATTAAATGCAGTTTTAGGTACTATCCTGTAAGTTCCCATGCTATTAAAAATATTTCAAATATATTTAAAATGTTAAAATATTTAAAATACTAATTTCATTTTATGCATATTTAAAAGATTTTTTTTATCTTCTCCCCCTTCCTGCTGAGCAACAGTCAAAAAGCAAGTATGATTTTGGTACCCTGGAAAAGTCATTTGTGTATATTCTGTCTGAATTGCTCTTGACCTGAACTCCATGGTGTAAATCAGGCTGAGGCTTAGCCAAAGAAATAAGACAATAACTGAACAGAGTTGGAATTACTACAAGGACTATTAGCAGTAGCTGATACTGAGCTGCCTGCTTGGTTGGCTAGATTTGGTTCTCCACAACCTCAGCCCCTGACTGTACCAGACGCCACTTCTACATACAATGCACTGTCCGAGAGCTGAACTGCCAGCCCACACGTACACACTGACAGACAGACACAAAGACAGGCAGAGCACACAGATTATCCTGCAAAGCCCTTCTGATGTGCTTACCTAGCTAAACCTACTGCATGGACACGGCAAAACCAACACCAGGGCTGGATCTTGGCCTTCATGTGCAGCTAACATCCAAAGACATCCACACTGGTCAGCTCTTAGGGACAGACCACCCAGAAATGCAGAAACGCCCCCCATTTCATGAAGCTGACAGAACAAGCAGAAGGCCAATGGAGCCAGGAGGTGAGTTTCTCTTCAGCAGGGCATGCTCACCTGGCCAGGAACAGCTCTAGAAGCTGTAGTTTGAATCATGCCTCTGAATGCTGCATTTCTGCTGCTAACTGTAACCATGCTAAGGAACACTACACAAGCTTTTGCAATCAGCTACTGATCCCAGCCTTCCCAGTGCATGCATTCATCAGCCCTGGTGCCCACAGCTGCTCAGCCAAACCTTGCTGAAAGGGTGGGCAGTGCCATCGTTGAAAAGGTGGGCAGTGCCATCACTGAAAAGGTGGGCACTGCCATCACTGAAAGGGTGGGCAGTGCCATCGCTGAAAAGGTGAGCAGTGCCATCACTGAAAAGGTGAGCAGTGCCATCACTGAAAGGGTGGGCAGTGCCATCACTGAAAGGGTGGGCAGTGCCATCACTGAAAGGGTGGGCAGTGCCATCGCTGAAAGGGTGGGCAGTGCCATCACTGAAAAGGTGAGCACTGCCATCACTGAAAGGGTGGGCAGTGCCATCACTGAAAAGGTGAGCACTGCCATCACTGAAAAGGTGAGCACTGCCATCACTGAAAGGGTGGGCAGTGCCATCGCTGAAAAGGTGAGCACTGCCATCACTGAAAGGGTGGGCAGTGCCATCACTGAAAAGGTGAGCACTGCCATCGCTGAAAGGGTGGGCAGTGCCATCGCTGAAAGGGTGGGCAGTGCCATCACTGAAAGGGTGGGCAGTGCCATCACTGAAAAGGTGAGCACTGCCATCGCTGAAAGGGTGGGCAGTGCCATCGCTGAAAGGGTGGGCAGTGCCATCACTGAAAAGGTGAGCACTGCCATCACTGAAAAGGTGAGCACTGCCATCACTGAAAAGGTGAGCACTGCCATCGCTGAAAGGGTGGGCAGTGCCATCACTGAAAAGGTGAGCACTGCCATCACTGAAAGGGTGGGCAGTGCCATCACTGAAAGGGTGGGCAGTGCCATCGCTGCACCCTGATCCAGCCGAGGATGGAGTCAGCCCTGGAAGCCCAAGTATGAGAAATGCTGCAGACACATCTCACTGGTCTGGTTAAGATTATGGGGTAAAGACACTTCCCAGCTTCCAACTAAAACCAGAATTATGGTTAGAAGTGCAAGAAGAACGAACATCATCCCAACTTCTTCTAAATAATTTTGTTTTTCTTTTATTAAGATACTATGCTTAGAGAGAAGTTTGCCTCCCACAATTGTTACAAGCCCTCCATCTGACAGGTACAAAAATGCTTAAATCCATGCTTGTTTGGGCTATGAGAACAGCTGGAGAAAATATCTCTGTCCTAAATAGGACAGTTTTTCAATCACAAGTTTTTTATCACGGTATTTTAAAATAGGTTGTTTCTTCACAAACTCTTCCTTTGAAAACATATGTAATACTTTTCTGTATATACTGCCCTGTTATTTTCTTAAATCCTCAGTTTATACAGAAAAGATTTCTTCTAAAATCCTTTTGTACCAACAGTCTTCTTGTTCACGGCTAAGGACATACTCTGCAAAATTATCACAATATGTGATTTACCACGGTATCTCCTTAGCTCATTTTGAAAAGAAACCGAAAAAGATTATATCCATCCTGGCTTTAAAGTGGTGCATGAAGAAAACATGGTTTCAGAAGAGAGAGTGCTGTGCTTGGGAAGTAGTTGGGGCAGATCTGAGCATGTGAATAAGCCAATTTCATCTCCTCCATTTTTGACTCCTCAGCACAAATGTGTACATGCGAACCACACTGAGGACAATGACATTAGTATTACTTTCAAAACAATTTTACACTTTTAGAGCATGCTATGAAAGTCTGCCTTTTTACAGGACAAGGCTCTAAAGGATACTCTGTATTTCATGCATCTGAGCTTGTGGTATGGGATGACTCTGCAGGGCTGCAGATTTCCAAGTCAAAAGCTCAGACCATACAGGAGTTCAGTATTTTATTTCTGCCACAGAGGTCAGCAGTTAAGCAGTGACGCTATGCAGTAAGTAATCCAGACACTGGGTTATTAGAGGGGCTGGTGTCACATAGCAAGATATATTGCTGAAATAAAAATGTATTAAATCTTAACAGTTGTCTCATCTGTCATTGAGAGCTGCAGTCATTGAGTACTAAGAAAGAAATGGTTTCAAAAACCTCCAAAAAGAAGACTAAGCTTTCCATTCCTCTGCTACAGGATCAAAACAGCAGTGTTAAATTCTAAGATTTTAATTTCAGGTGAGGTACAAAGAGGTAACTAGTTAGTTAAAGCATAGGACAATCTTTGCAAGCTTATTAAACTTCAAGAAAATAGATTTTGCAAAATACAGCTCTTCATTTTATATAGTGTGCGCTGTTCAGTGTAATTTGCATGCAAAAGCCAGGAGAATGTGATTAAAAATACCCATCTAGAGACACAGATGAAAAACTTCAAACATTTTCTGATTCCCTTCTGTTCCACTCATTATTTCAATACCTCACTACAACAAAGGAATAGATAACACTTGTCCTTGACACTAGCCTAAATTATCTTCAGTGTGCAATACAATACCGATTAAATTAGGCTTATTTTAAATAAACGTCAAGGTCTGTTCAAAAGGTAAAACCGTGTGCCTTTTGCCTTTTGTATAACACATCCCCTCCCCAACCCCCAAACTTTTCAGAGGTCTGAAAAACAATGTGATATGGTGCTTTTTTTATCTAACTTCATTATCTAGATTAGAAAAAAAAAATCAGAGAGAATCATTTAACTCTGACATTTAAGGTAACAATAACAGTTTTCTTCATTTTGTGTATAATGACAAAAATAACCAGCACATTAGACAATAATTCTTGCCTCCCTTCTTTAAATAAGGTTCTAAAATAGCCTAAATGCAAATGACTGCTTGTTCCCTCATGACTAACAGTTTTTATTGTTTTAACATGTAACAATAGTGAAAACACTGCAACTTAACTTACAGTAGGGCTACCCTTACAAAATTAAGTATAAAAGGTAGCTGTCTATCAGCACTGGGCTGATTGTAAATGACACATGCCAGGAAATCCACAGAGGTTGTCCCATCCTGTGGCAATCCCCAGACATTGGATCTTGACTCACCACAGTTATTATGTGAACCTATGCCAAATACAGAGCTCTGCTCTTAACCAAAACACACTCCTTAGATAACATTTGGTAGTCCAATAAAGAAGAGAATCTTCCTAAACACCTTTAGGTTTTCTACTGCTAAGAAGACTACAGTGATCTCTGTATGGATTTCAAAAAGCTTGGTTCATCCATATCCAGGTGGATTTTCATTTAGCACACACTTGCTTATTTCCCACAAAATACCAGGTTTAATGACTTAGTAGCACAGCCCCAGGCACATTCACTAAAACCTGGGCTCCCAATTTCCAAAATTATCTTGAGCCACTTTTTCAACAATATTTTGGCAGATAAGGTTGTGGAAGGGCATTCCATGTATTTTTTCCCCCCATAAAAATGCTAGAATCAGATGCTCAGGTATTTCTGAAACTCTGCTTTTAAAAGCCACCCAGTAACTTTTCAAATCTGTCCCCTTAAGTCTTTCTGAACACAAACAGGAAAAAAAAAAAAACACAGGAAGAAATAAGAGTAAGAAGGAAGAACCTCAGAAGGAAACTAGCAGATTAATGTCATCACATCCATTTTGAAAACATATTTGCTGGTAGTCAAGTGCTTTTCTCTCTTTGAAATGCAGGAATAACCAGTAAAGGACACCTCTGATATTACTCTAACAATAATTTTGCATCAGTCTGTGATTCTTGACTACTTGTTGCAGAAGCGTCTGCCTTGCACTGCTTCTTCTTTACATAGGGATGTAGTGCATTATAACCAAAGAAACAGGAACATAAATAGAGACTTCTGATAGAATTATACTCCTAAATCATTTTGTGTGAAAGCTTGAAAGATTCCAGACTTATTTTCAGGACTAATTTTGAAAATTAATTCCCTAAATCACTCTGCAACTGGGAATAATGCAACTACATTGCCTGGATGAATACAAAAAACTTGCAAAAAACAAAAGAAATACCCAAAAGAGAAATTACAGTTATATGCACAATCATTTCAAGCTACCAAACTTGGGACCAGACTATCATTCTTACCTTTTACCTTAACTCACCCCATATCCATAAAATGCATTTTTCAACACATAATAAAAGTGTAGTGCAGCCTAGGGAAGGAGACACAAGCACTGCCAAACCCATCAGCCTCAACCTGTGGATAAGGACTGCTCTGAAAATCTCAAAACAGATCACTTCCATTCTGTAGATCCCCTAATGTTTCCCCATCTTCTCAGGGCTCATCTAGCCTATATTTCTCCTCTTTTCTCTCCTGGAAAAATTAAGGCTATAAAAGTAGCTGACACCTCATACCAGGCCAGCAGGCCCATCCCTGGTTGAAGTATCTATATTTCATAGTGACTTCAAATATTGTTGTAAGGTTATTAAAATCATTCACGATTTTATCTGTGCCAAATGGATCATTACACTGTCAACACTCATCTTTATTATGCAAAAATATGCAGAATTTAACATCTTTTGTCGAGCTGGCAAAACAGTATATTCAGTAGTAACTCTGTTTTTCATTAAATTTTGTACAAGGTTAAAGAGTATGTGGAATCTGATTGCCAAAGTCTCCATTCAAAAACATCACACAAAGCAAGCTGATTGATCGTAGCAAAAGATTATTTATTTATTACCTACAGACAAATATTTTTTTCTGATTAATTTATAGTGTCCTTTCATTTTTACAATTATAAGTTAAAGGTTGCCTTTTTTTTTTTTGGAGGGGGAGGTAAGATCTTTTTTTTCTTTTCTCCTTTTCTCTCTTTTATTCCCCTTGTTCTTCTGCGTGCACCTAACAATCCTGCTTGATAGAAACTGTCCATAAGCTCCAAGGCTACCTCCCATCCTGCCTCCTATCTTCAACTGCTCTCTAAATGTCCTTCAGCAGAAACAGAAGTGAATTCAATCTGGTTACCTCTTGCAAAAGAATAATTTCTTGGGAAGCTCCAGCCATCTTGAAATAGCTTTTCTGAATGTCTCATTAAATCTTCATTTGATTCTTTTTTCTTTGTATTTCTCCTGCCACATTTAATCTTTGCAATTGTATGAATTTTTAGAAAGCCTTTTTGGGGTGCAGTTTGTATTTCAGTGCCACACAAAGCATTGCATAAGGGTAACACAGGTAGCTGGGTAAATTATGCTGTCAAAAGTGATTAACATTTAAAAGGACTAAACAGAGGAAGCAGATAATACCTCCCAGATCTGCTTTTAATTAAAACATCTTAGCAATTATTATTAAAAGGCAAAGACTGAAAATGAGAGACAGCATAGCTTCTAAAGAGAATAGTTTTTATACTTTTCATTAGGGGTCACCTTTTCTCATGTGCAAGACCACTTTTACATTACCTGCCTCACTGGAGACCATTCACTTATTAAGAGAACTTTGCCCACACTGAAACAAAAAAATACACATTTAATCTGAAACATTTATGCATTCATTACTGTTTGAAATGTCCTTGCTTTAGGATAATGTTGCCCCTCACTGAAAGCAAATTGTATTTAAGTCTCTGTGCCTAATTGTTGTATCCCAGATGATTCCTCTACTTTCCAAAATAATTACCAAGCATTATATCACCTACGCTAAAACAGTAAAAGGGTATCACCAATGAACCCCATAGTAGGTGAAATGAATAGCACATACCAGGAAAGTCTAGCACGTGTAGCCTTTGCACATAAATCAAACTGCATTACGCATTCTGACAGCTCCATCTAGCCACAGCTACACAAAAGTAACCTTATCCCAGGCACAATGAATTAATTTACATTCAGCACATACCAGCAATTGCACAAACTTGTGGTCAAAAGTGTCTTTTCCAAAACAACTGCATTGTTTAGCCACTAGATTAACACTTTCATGATCTTATCTGGGTTTCAGAGAAAAACAGAATCAGAAAAGTCATGTTTTTAAAGGCCCCAAAATTAGAGCATCTGGATAATGTCAGGAACAGATGCTGAGATCAGAACTTGGGATGGGAACCTCAAACATCTTGGGGAGAACGCAGAGCAAAATGGGATATAATGCAAAAATGCAGAGTCTGAGACAGGCAGCGTGCAGGCCATGCACATCTGATGGAGCAGATGAGCAAGAAAAATAGCAGAATGGTCAGCTGCCAGAAATGGGGGGAAGAGGAGGGAAGCCTCCTTGCTGTGAAGCTCCAGCACTACCAATGTACAGTTCATGGAGCAGCCTCTGGAAAAGGAGCTAACTACTGTAGGTATCCTGCCCATGTGTGTACATGTAAGTTCAACATATTAAAATAATTTGATGAAAGGAACTGTCATTTCCTTATATGTTCTTATTTTCTATAATGCCAACCACTCTTGACCTGACAGGTGTAAAGATCAGGCAAGGCCCTTAAAAGTGATCCAACTTTCAGACACAAAGAATGGCTAAAACATCTTCCTCAGAAACCACCACAGGGTACTGAAATACACTTTGGTTAGATCTAATTTTAAGCACACATATTTGAAAGCACTGGCTTGAGACTGTACAATGAACAGAGGCAATGCATCTCCTTATATCCATAATCATTATCATTATCAAATTCCTTATGAGAAGTGGCAAATGCTGGAAAAGAATTTTTTTAGCATTTTGAGTTGTAGCCAATACAATTTACAGATCACTGATAAAGCATTTTGTCCTTAAGCTGATCTAAATTTAAATTTTAAATTATGTTAGTTTACCAAGAGTACTTGAGCTGTGCTAAGTCCCTTAAAACTCCAAATGATAAATCCTCAAGTTTCAAACATGCAATATTTCCATGTTACACTTAATTCCAAAATAACTAATGCAGAAGAAAAGAAGATTAGTCTTCAGAGGTGGACTAGTGCAGCTGCCTAAAAAAGCAAACAAATTTAAATCTTTCAGACCACTGTGCTGGTACCAGGACATGCAGAGGCATTAGCTCAGTCCAAACTGAAATTTTAAATTCCCTTCGAAATCACACAGAAAGAAAATGCAGTTCCCACTACATGCCAATTCCCAGAAATGCTCCCTCAGCCTCAGCAAAGTAAAATCAAAAGGCAAAGAGCAGAGGGGCTGCGCATCCCCCAGCCCAGTCCACCCACATGCACTGCCAACCACAATTGTATTTGAAAACTAATATCAATGACAACAACAGCAACAAAAATCTTAGGATGCCGTTATTTCACTGAGCTCCAAAGACTGACTCACTTCTTATCCCACTAAGCATCTACTTTGGATGTTCTGGTACAGATATTTCTGAGATGGGAAAGGCAAACACCACCTGGACTGTCTCCACCATCCTTTCACATTCAGACATCATGGAGAGACAGGAGGAAAAGAGAAGGAAAAGTAGCAAACAACAAACTAGAAAGGAAAGAGAAGATACACTGTACCGGAACATGTCTTTTTTATTTTCACACTGGCAGTTTAGCATTGTCCAATAAAGATATTTTATGATCTCAGATGCCTTGACACTTCTCAAAGGTGAGTGGAGAACAAACATATGTGCATTCACGTAAGGGAAGAATCATGTACGCTTTTGTAAAAAACACAGCTGTATCATGGCTCCCTGCACCAGCCAGTGGACAGGTATGCACTTTTTTCTCTGGAAGTATGTATCTTGGCAGCATTAACAGGTAACAAGGGCCTTCAGGGTGGCAGCAGTGATGCCAAGGCAAAGAGAAGACTCCACTGCAGGAGTGGAGATTTCAGGATCACAGTGGATGCAGTGCTGGAATTAAAGCACATGATTCACATATGCTACCAGCAGAGAATAGATAACAGTGATGTATCTCAGAGCCAGCACATACAAAGCAGCCTCCCCACTCCTTCATGGTGGGATTCAGCAGTCATCAATTTACAGCAGTAATTCAGGAAGTAAATTGTGCTGAGGAGCAAACATGACAGTTGCTTCTTCTGAGGCCACTTAATGCTACCCTCAGCAGCACAACTGTGCCTAATCTCCCCTAACTCTCCCATCACTGCCAGAAAGCTGCAGTCTTTATATATATTCCTGTTCATTCTTTATCTGTTGCCTTGCATGAATAAAGTTTAGTTCATGAGTTTATTTTGGGCCTGTTACCAGCTATATTCCTTCAGTTCTAATTTGGCAAATTGTATCCTGAAAATGCCAGAAGGATCCAATCAGGGCTTTGGTATGTGAAGTATCCTTTGAAAAAACAACTGAGCATCATCATTTTTGGGTTTTCCAACAATCCTTCCCACAAGTAAACTTTAGCTCCACTTGGAGCTATTTACATGCTCATTTCACTCCACTCCCATCCCTAAAACTCATGAGTAAAGGAGCTTTCTTAAGTATCTGAATACGTACAGTCATGGACCAGCAGGTGAACCTACTCATAACTTGGAGAAGAAACTGTGGCAGTGGTGTGAATCACTGCAGAGCTGAAGCACCAGATGTTCAAGAGGACAAGTGTTTCTAAGAACTCATTTTAGTGTTTTGCATTGCTCTTTCAAGCAAGAATACTGTGCATGTCGTTGTCTTCTGGATGCACGTCCTGCATTCTGGATTCACACAATGCACCTTGACACTCCATGCTTCCCAAAACAGGGACCAATGGTACATGCCCAGCCCAGAAGGGCACATACAAGGTTTGTATAAAGAGGACGTTGCTCCTCCTCAGCTGACTGCACAGAAGTGGAAAACCACAGGGAAAGATGGGTGAAGAAATGCAAAGCTCACTCAACTTTCAAAAGCACAGAACAGCTTGGATCACTCACCAAGCCCCTCCAAAAAAATCCAAAAAACTTTTCAGAGTTGTGAGCAAAAGCAATGAACAGTTCAACACTTTGCCGATCCAATGTACTTTTCGATTCAACTTCCAGCAAACATTTCCTATGAGAAAGCCCTGAATTTGAACTGTTAGAACAGTATCTAAATCCTGTAAAATAAAACTATACTGATTTAACAGCATGCTTGCCTTTTCACCATGTCCACTTTGATCCTAGAAATCTAGTAATACAGAAGAATGAAAAAAAATCCAAAACTAAAAAAATCCCATACCTACATACCTTTAAAAAATCACTCAAATAAGGCACTCAAGCTGTGATTAATTCTCATCAGAAACACACATTTGACCCAATTTTTTTCACTTTATAACATCAAACTATGAATGGGGTTTGTTTTTCTAAGAGGTTCACTCAAAGTATATCTTGCATGCAAGTCTGTCAGGTAGAAATAGTTCAAACTGAACTGACAAAGACCAGCTTCCTAGATTCATCCTGCAAGGTTTCTCTGCAGAGCAGTCAGACAAGGAAACAGTACAGGTTTTAGTGTTGGCAAAAGGCATTTGGTGGTGAAACCTAAAGGGATGCGTCTACTTCCTCCTTTCTCTAATCCCTAAATAACTCTTTGGAAAGCTTAGGACATCTGTCATTTTCCGACACCTTTGGTAGAAAAAATAATTTAAGACCAGTGACCAAATTTGGAATGAAAAATTTCAGATCAACATATCATCTCTCTGCTGTGCTCCCTGAAACGTGGGAACTGGTTGGTTAAAAATCCAGAACCGCAACTACTTCCACCATAACCCCTGAAGCTGCGGACAGGGCAACGCTCCTGGAGAAAGGCCATGCAGCATGGAGCCAGTGGACAGTACAGAGCCTACCAGATAACTTCTGGTCTGAGAAAATATGCATACAAATATGCCACAGCTATTGGCTTGGGTAATCTTAGCCAGACAGGAGCCTCCTGACTGCCCAGGGAAGGGCAGGACGCTCACACAGTTCCACTGTGCAGTGATTTGTGCACTGATTCCAGAAGCAAGTGCACCCTTCCAAACCAGTGTAAGGATAGCTGGCCAACATCAGCACCTGCAGAGGCACCACAGCTGGAGAAAGAGGAGGGCTACCTGTTACAACCACAGGCTACTGCTGCTTATAGAGATCCTCTGTATGCTTCTCCTCACACCTCTTTGTCAAGGTCTAATTCATCAAACAAGAAAAGAGAGACTATGCATAAATGTTACATTCTGTGTTACGTAATTTACCTGAAGCAGGCGCCAATACTGGTGGTTACAAACTAAAAGATGCTTTAAAGTTGTAACTATATTCAGGCTATACTGCTTCACCGAGGCACCTCAGTCACCAAAGCCAGCTAACCCCTAGTACTGACTTTGCACATAGATTCTGGAAGATGTTTTTCTGATACCCCAAAGTCTGGGATTTTGCACAGCTGTTAGCAGAACAGTTACCAGCAAGGAGCACCGAGTATTACACTGCTTGGCACCTAGTCAGCAGCCAGACACATTTCCTACAACCTGGGCACCAAACAGTCTCCTACACACTCAGCTCATTTTATTTAGATCCTATCATGCAGCAGATTTAATTCTGAAAATTGACCTTAACATTAAACCATAAAAAAAAATTACTTCAGTAACATTTTTTCCTGGAGAAGCATTGCATAATTTCAGACATGAACCTTAGATTCTTGGTTTGAGAAACCAGTTTCCTCATACCAGCAGGAATTCTGTGTGCCTGATGCTGAATGGCTCTCTGGAGGGTGCAGCTATCTTCCACTAGCAGTATAGACATTAGGATACCAGTTTAACTTCAGCACAATTCTGATGCCTAAAATTAAGAAACGTAAGTAGCCATCTGTGTTACTCAATTGCAAAGTTATATGAAAGTGGAGAGAAGAATATAATAATTAAAAAAAAAAGAACATTGTATAATTCCACTTAAGAGTTGTACTTCCAATTATCAAACTATGAAATATTAACAAATACAAGAACTGCCACCAAATATAATTTATAACATTTATGGATAAATCTACAGAATCTATGTTCAAAGAGGAACAACTATAGTAGTATTGCATGCTGTGCATCATCTTAATCACATGGCTTAAATCAAGGAACAATTGACTAAAAGGCTACGAAAATGTAGCTTATGAGACTGACATAGCTGTTAATACAGTGCTCAGTAGTTGCTTTCCAGACCAAGGCTGATGTTTTAAGCCTAATTTGAAAGCAAGAAACAAAAGGTTACAAAGTGCTCATAACACCATCCATTCTATGATCTGATTTTTATTTTGAAGGAGTAATTCAAACTGCATGGAAATGTCATGATAGGTCATTTTCACATCTTTGACTCAGCAAACTAATAAGAGTTGACTGTGCTGAAGTAAAAAAATGTATGAGAGACAAAAATTTGGATGGTCAGACATCTTTACTCTTGTATATATGGAAAGATCTTAGATTATTCTGACAAGTGTCCAGCTGAATTAGTCAGACAGGCAATCAGTCAAGTGTTTACTGGTGTCACACAGAGGACCATGGAAAGCTACAGCATCATTTTAATTAAAATACTGAAAGCAAGTTCGAAAAATTCCTGTTAAAGGTATTCCTGATCACCAAAACCATCTACATGACATATGTAACCAGAATCACTGAGTGCCTGCAGGTCCTAGTGTGGCCCACAGCAGTGCTAACCCTCAGGAATGACACAGTCTAGACGAGAGCTGAAAATAATGAGAGGCTGCCTGCCCCAGTTTCCCTGAAATTGTCAGCAAGCAGAAAATAAAGTGATGATTTGATTTTTAGCCACTGAGCCCCATGCAACTCTTAGCTGAAACTGCCCCTCACAGGCACTGAGAAAGAACACAGCCCAGTTTTTGTTTGCAGGTCATTGTAGATATGACCCAGTAATGCAACCAAGTATAACTCTGCCTTCTTCAGTAGAATACCTCACTCACTCACACTCTGACAATCAACCAGGAAAGAATTTCTTATCTTAACTAGGGCAGAACCGCCACCACAGCAGCTTTGGGAGACATAAGGGACTGCAAAAGCAGGTGTCTCTTTAGATTTAGGATTCCAGATTTGTCTGTCCATTATTAATGATCCACCTACTGTGTTCTTGTGAAATATGAATCTTTTCAAGCACTTTAAAATCACAAGCATGGGTTATTTTACATTAAAGACTTACAGTCTACAGTATTAGACTAATTACATGACTGAGGTGGAGAACAGATTCAGGCAGCTGGGAGTGACAAAGAAGAAAAGCAATATATACATGGGCAGCAGTTCCTTTCACCACACCACTGCCACCAGGCAAGAAATCAGGAATACATTCTGACTTTCAGCAACTGGACAACAAGCAAACAAAATTAAAATTCGAGTAAGCAAACACAGACTATTCTCCATGTCCCACAGCCCAGCAAGTGCTGAGAAGGACATATCTGCCTTACTGCTAGAGTGCTGTGACCACGATGGAGATGTAGCTTCATCCCTTGAAACAGAATTCCTTGAGTCAGTTTTGTTACACGAGATGTCTCAGGAAGTGTATTTCCCTATTAAAGGCTGTATTTCACTGCAGACTTTTCAATAGTTTGAATCTCCTATGACATGGGTAAGAAAAGGTTCAAACCTCAAAGTACAGGAAACAGGGCAGCATCTCAAAGTGATGGCACCTCCAGAACAAAGTGGGTGTCTGGGTTTGCAAAGAAAGGTGGCTGTGTTTGTTTTGGTTTGTTTTATAGAAACCCCAAGAAATTACCCATGTCCATCTAACCAACAGCTTGCAATGTACCACTGAAAATATATATATTGCTTTTATTTTCCCTAAAATCAACTTAACTAGCTCTCATTCTTCCTGTATTATTTTAGACAGTCAATGTATTTTCCTCCCACTGGACAGAGAATGAACACATTATCTTTCCATCTTACAGGGCCCCTGACAGCCAAATAAAACATGGTTATTACTGTCAAAACTCAAATGAAATATTCTGAACATGGCAAGAAGTTATTAGCCTGATGTTCAGAAGACAAGCTAGAAATGGAAATGGGAAGGAAAAATATTTCCCCTATTTTTATAGGCTTTTGCGGGAAAATTAGGTTATCTTCCTATTGAAATAGGTTTGAGTTGGATTTCGTTTTTGCTGTGTCGAAATATCCTAATTATTCCATTAGGAAGATGCAGGATATTAATTTTTATTAATCAAAATACTGATAAATAAGAGAGCAATTATTGAAAAACATTAATATTACTTTAATATCTTAAATTATACACACTAAATCAGCCAGGTAATGTCATTTCAGTGCACAGTAAATTCACAGCAAGTAAGATTTGCGGTATGATAGATAAACCCAGAAGCACTAAATAAGAGCATTCACCTTTCAAACCTCTTTCCTGCTGCACTTGAAAAACAAGCCGACAACACACACCACGGCTGAAATGCTCCCTATACAGAGATTGCCTACTTTAACTAGGCTCACCTATAATTAGACAGTACAATCTACTCTGCATAATAATTGAGAAATATATAACAATGGAACAGCAGTGAAGAAAAGGGAGATTATTTTTCCTGCACACTCAAGTGGTGGTAGAAACCGCAAAGTGAAAAATCAGTTGAGATGTCATCTCTCCCAGTACACTAGTGAGAGAAGTATTGAGCTGAAAATTGTACTTATTACAATTTTAAAGACACATCCAGTCTGGTTTGAGGCCAATCTCAGCACAGCTGGCTCCCAGGGAGCCCCCAGCACTCGTGCTGCAGCCAGCAGCTGCCAAAGGGACACTTGTCTCCAATGGGTTCCTCTGAGCATCCTTACATCCTAGAGCCACCCAGAGGGATCCATACTGTTTGATCATGGAATCACATCCCTTGATAGCTTGCACATAAAAATGACATTAAAGCAAATTAACTGTGCACTAGCATTCATCAGCAGGGCGTTTTGACACTCAAGCAGTCAAGTCCACTGATACCTTCTATGTATATTAAAGACAGGTCCATGTGGAAAAGCAATTCTCAAATGTTTCTAGAAAATCAGGCATTAACTAAGTAAGTTTTTAAAACTCCACAACACACACACAAAAAAAACCAAACACCCACCAAACACACAGATGTCCTGGATCCACCCATCCCAGTATTCTGCTCTAACAACCTTCAACAGCAGAAGCCATAAGAACAGGGCAAAAATATTTCCAGTCTCTGCTCTCATGACCTGCAACTCAAGGACATCCTACATCACACCATACAGTCCTTCTGCTTAGGCTCTTTAAGCCAAAATTAAATATACATTTATAATACAAATATTTTGTACAAATATTTTGAAAATTATCTAAATCCAGGCCCTGGGATTTAGTGCTATTTATGCCACTTGTTCAGACCTGATCAGATCTGTTCTTTTCAAGCAGTGCATTTCAACTCAAAACTTCCAAATTATAAAACTAAGAGGGTTTCTCACTATTTTTTCCTGCTACAATTTTTATCAAGTTGGTCCACACAAACATCAAAATATGTTTCCAATGAGCCTGAATATCCAGCATGTGTGATATCCTTGGGAATAACTCTAAGAGCCCTATTTAGCTCTAAAGACTTACGGTATTTTCAAATTTAAAGACTATTTACTTACACCAACAAAGTAATTTTTTGCACTGCTTCCTTTTCTGAGTTACAGAAATTCTGAAAGAGCCCTGGATATCAGCATCTCACAGTGTGTGTCATCCATCAGCCAGGTGCAACTGCCACCCAAAGGATCAGCTTCAAAGTTCCCAATATTCACATTTTAATGTTGGTTCTGGTTCTGTAGGAGTGCCAGACTCAATATTCACCCTCATTTTCTCACACTGCAGACCAGGCACAGAGGTTTCCTTCAGAGCTGTGGTTACCCCCAGCCCACAGACCTCTGCAATGTGCTCATCTCGCTCCTCCTGTTAAACTCTCTTGGCCTTTCTGCAAAGTCCCAGTGTGTGTAATGCAAACACTGACAGAAGTAATAAAGAGCTGCTCTGAACTTTGATGGGTTTCTCTGCACTTCAAGGCACATTCAGCAGAAGGGACACAGTTGCCTTCTGTGAAAATAAGTTTTGCACTCGTAAAATGGCAGGATGATCAAGTATTTTCTCCTCATCTGCAAAGTGATACATAGCTTTTTAGCCTTTAACTGTTCAGAGTAAAATAAAACAACAGGACCACAACACTATTATGTTCTGTTTTCCAAGCAATTCTGTTTTTCATTATTTTAAATCATATTATATTGTACTTTATGCTCCTTTCTAGAAAAAAAAAAGATAACTAAATAAGATTTCAAAACAATTTAAATATATCAAAGTACTTTGCAAATAAGGTTTATACGTTCACTTTCTATGACACAATTAGGAATCTTCCTATAAAAGCCAGAAGTTCTGGAACTGTAATTGTATCATGCCTTTCAAACCAGGTACTTCATCTTACATATTAGAATTCATATTTTTATAGGTCTTCATTGCCACAAAAAGGAGGGGGGAGGGATAGGAATCAAATAAGAATTGCAAGCTCCAAACTTATGGTTATTTTAAGTGAAAAATGTACAAGGACCCTGCTCAAAAAGTAACTGAAGGGACCGCAGGAGCAACAAAAGAAAAGAAAAACAGGTACAGAACTTAAATTAGCTTTTATGAAGTTTTTTCATAGTGAGGAAAAATACCAGTATTTGTTCCATTACCTTCCACAGAAGGTATACTTGTGTATACATTTTTTATTAAAATACCTGCATTTATTATTTTTTTTTATAATTTCCAATAATCTGCAACTAAATTTTAAGAGGAAAAAAAAACCCAAAGTATAAAATAGACATGCAGTAGTTATTTCTGTGGTCCTTGTCAGAGGTCATTACTTCTATTAAAGGCATCTTGGATGAGAATCCATAGGGTTTATATAATCTTGTTTTACAAAACCTAAGAATACTATTTAACCAGCATCTTACAAACCTATTCAAACTGAGTTCTCTGAGTTACTTCAGCAATTCAACCAGTGATATAATTAATTTTGATGTAAATCTCTCTCAGGGGCTTTAATGAGCCAAGTCAGGAAAATTCAAATTAAATTATCCAAATTAAATTAAAGAAATGTACACTAGACCTCCGAAGCTCATAAGTAATGATGTTAAAAGTATTTCCCCAACACTACCTAGAAATAGCATATTAATAATAATGTTTAAAATGCAGTTAGTTCTTTAAGAAACAGAGATGTTACTCAAGAAGCCCAGCAAATATTTTTTAAATATTTAGTTCAAGTCAGGATTCTAGGACAATTACATATGATGGTTTTGCCTCTACATTATGCACCTACCTGTCCTACTGTTCAGGAATCAGCACACAAGTGTTGAGTCCAAAGTTCTAGAGGGGGAAATGAGGACACTTGTTTCCAGAGCTCGACTCCCCAGATGAAGTCAAACACTTCTCGCATGGGGCCAGCATGCTCATGGCTACACCAGCCTCCTCCACTGCAGGCTTCTTGGAACAGGACAAGAGGGACAGCTTAGGAACCTAGCAAAGTAACACCCAGCCCAAAAAAAACACTTGCCATTACAAACAGTGCCTCTGCATCACAGCATGCTGAAGGAAAGCAGAGTGAAAGGTAGAACTGAGTGCAAAGGCACCACAGTCAGTTTTCACAACCAGCTACAATTGCTGGTTTTTCCCCAAACCTTACACATGATAAATTAAAAAGCAAGATGAGTAAGGCATCACTGCTCCAGTCTATATAATCAGGGTGACCTCACATACACAAATGTACAATTAATAAATGGAATTGTTTTAAATCTATCTCATAAAGAATGCTCATTCCACCCAAACAGAGTCTCCACACAACCAAGAACAGGGTCTATAAAGCTATACCATGTTTCAGAAGACAGGCCAGACACAAGAACATTAAAAAATTGATAATTCTATTTTAGCAGAGCAGCATGATAGATGGCACTTTTATGCTGTAACCTAATAAAATATCCCCTTTTGTCTCTCCTACTAGAAGAACATTATACTTTAAACTAGATCTAATTAAAAATAGCAGGGGATGAGGTTTGTATCAAAGACTTGCCTCTGCAGATGGTGATCCCCACACAACACCAGACTGCACCTACAGCTGAGAAGAGGTCCCCATGCCTGGCAGCTTCCCACTCATGCCCTCAGGAAAGGTAGGTGATTAATGGACTCTACCTAATGGCAAAGTAAATGAATCAGCACCACTAAGCTCCTCATCTGAAACACCAGAAAGTTTGGTTTCAAAGAGGTGTCCAGGCTTCAGAAAGCTCTGCAAGGAAGGATGCCAGCAGCATGTCTCACCAGCCCTTGGCCCTTTGGCAGGCCAGCAGGAAGAGCGCCCTGCGCGTCCTTCCCGCTCTGTTTGCAAGAACCTGCCTGGAGAGGGTGTGGAATGCCAGCCTGCATCAACGTGGAGCACACACCAAGCCAGCCTACACAGCTCCCATGGGTGCATGGAGGCTGCAGGAGCCCTGAGAGCTGTGGTCACCCAGCAGAGAACCCCACGAGAGCCTAGGAGCTACTGTCAGCATCGCACTGACAACACAAACAAGATTTGCAGGGGAGGAGCTGACAGCACTGTACACTCCTCGCAGCAACAGCTCCCTTCTGCAGCTCCCACGAGGAGGGCATTCAAGAGGAACCTGCCATAGGAGACCCTGGGGCAAGGCTCTTCTTCACCAGCCACCTGCAGGACACAAACATGTACGATTCCCCTGTGAGGCAGCAAAAGCTGCCTGAGCTGAAAGTTTGATTTTTTGAGTAACGTAGTCTTTCCTTTTACGTAGTCTTTCCTTTCTGAAACGCTAAGGAAAATATTCCTCAGACAGACAGTGAAATAAAAGCCAGAGAGCTAAATACTATGTACTTATCCTTTCAGGAAATGCCTAACTTGTGTAGAGGGTTAAACAGATGGAAAACCAGACTATGGAAGTCCACATATTAAGCAGTTTTGAAAACCTGAATTGAAAAGAACCCTTGAAATCTTAAAAAATGAAGATTCAGTAGTAAAATAATCCTGCTAGCTTTGCTATAAAATAGTATCCATAAAAACAACAGTCACACTGAAAGCCATGTAGCAAGTGGAAATCTATGTCTGTTTAGGGCAAACATTACTACAGGTCTAAACAGAAAGGCCTAATAAATTTCTCATATTTACAGGATGGGATTTTCAACACATGTGACTATCGTGAGGGTAAATCTTAACAATAATCTATTTCTACCCTGCAATTCCCCAAAATAATTTCATTAAGGTAGTAGTCTGGAAAAAAACATTGTGCTCTCTTTCTTTGGTTCCTGTCTCTCTCTACTGGCACAAGAGACACAGATGTGGTAAACAGTGACCTTCAAGGATTTCAATACTTTCCTTATCACTGCTTATCTTCCAGGTATGGGGAATGAGCATAGGTGTTCAACTTCATCATCCCCCAAAACTTCCTTGCTATTTTTTCCTCTAAATTGAGATACAAGTAGTCTTAGTCCCTACAATCTACTTATTTCCAACCCCGCAAGTAGCAACATGTACCATGCTGCAGATTTTGCCAATGCTATTAGAAGCTGTGACACTGAGCAGGGGTGACAATCAAAGCAAAAAAACAGTCATTCTAATTTTTTTCCACATTTCTGTGACACTGAAAAAATACTTCCTGCATATATCATTATATCATTAGTTTCCATCGCATGCATAAGTCAGTGTGTGAGGTTGCTTTTTTATTACACGAAACACATTCAAATGAGAGAGAAAGGACAGAAAAGGGCAAGATAGAAATAATAAAATGTAAAAATATGGTTGTAAATTACAACAAAGTCTGCTCAATTTGTAGCAAGTAATTCTTCAGATAAGCAAAAAATTATCCTGAGAACAAACCCACTGTGTATTTCAAACCCTAGAATCTCTTGATTTGGAGCATGCAATTTCTGCCCTCCCTCTCCCCAACAGTACAATTTGATATTTCAGTCCTAAAGCAATAATACATACAAACAGCTTCATTTACTTGTAGAAAACTGATGAGCCTTCATCTATAGTCAAGCTCTTTAGTGCTCAGATTTGACACAGGAGTCTACTTAAAGCTCAACAGGAGTTTGTGAATGGCTCTTTGTGTGACACGCTAGCTCTAGAAAAATCATTTGCTTTTGGTTTTATTCTACTGTTTCCACTTCATGGATGAAGTTAGCAAGAATCTAAGCAGCCATCCTGTTCCAGAACAAACATGATTAAAGGTAAGAAATAACCAGGAATATCTGCATGCGTAGAGAAGCCCCCTGTATTTTTACAAGGGAAATGTCAAAAAAAAAAAAAAAAATCAGCTATTTCTAAATTTCTAAAAGAATATGGGTTTTCTTCAGCAGTTACACCACCTTTCACTGAATTGGCCATTTTAAAGCAACCACTCCTTTCCACAGGTTTTTTGTTTGGGTTTTTTTTTTTTGGTCTTTAAAAAGGGTAAGAGTACTGAAAAACAAGGAACTTTTTCAAATCTCCTATTGTTCTAGATATACTATCCTATAGTCACAGATAAGCAGAGTCAGGAATCTCAAAAAAAAGTTGAAAAATATTTCAAGCAAGCCAAATGGAAATCACATTGTTGCACAGTAGTCAAATAGTCCATCTGTATATACCCATCCTTCCTAGTTAAATTATTTCAACTGTCAGATAAAATGGCATGAATAAAAAGTCTTGAAATCAGAAATCTGATATATCGATCGTGATACACAATCAAAGATAGCAATGTTTTTATGGGAGACAACTTTTGTAAATTGTCAATACATCTTCCCTCTCCTTTTTATTACTCCCTCTTCCCAGAAATAATAAGCCCAGTCATTTTTCTAAAAAGGAAGTATTTCATTTCACAATTCACAGATACTCCTATATCTGCTGAAATGTTATTTGCCAATTACTAACACCCCTACCCATCATGGACTCTGGTATTACCAGGCATTTTTAATGCAGTGAACAGAAACTACTTTTCTCTTAAAACATGGGCTGTGTTAAAATACATAACAAGTGTCATCTAAATATATCTTTCAGTTAAAGAATAGATTTTAATCTCAGTGTAGTGATTTAAAAACAGAAAATTGCCAAGAAATCCAGGGTGAAAGCAGTATTTTATACAAAAGGCAAATGAAAAGTCGATGAATGCAAGATAACCATGAAATGTTGGAAAGTTCAAATAAAAAAATACTTTTTTTTCAAGGACTGTTGCCCTTAATTTAGATGTAATTTGACACATTTGAACTCTGTGTGTCTCTAAAAGAACAAAACAGGAAACAACCACATCCCACTCAATACACTTGAATGAGTCTTATTAAGTTGAATGATGTTTGCTTCGGGCCATAAACAGCAATACAATATTCATCAAAGCTCACCAGATTAAGCTTTTCTCCCACTTGCTTACCTCTGGCCCAGCCGATTTCCCCTAAAAGTAAATCAATTTTGCACTGACAAACGTAAGAGTTGATACAAAGGCTTGCTAACAAACCAAACCAAAGAAACCAGGAAAAGCCACTCCATAGCATGAGAGTATTCAATTCATGTAAATTTATAGAAACAACATTTATAGAGAAAAGTAAACTGCTTTATAAACTAATACAAATCATCTTAGAAAAGACAAACTTCTGGACACATCAGTCCTTCCTTCATCAGTCTTCCACTAACATAAATGTGTATTTTAATGAGTTGATAAATATTAGACCTCTGGAAGTGATGCATTAGCACAGGGTCTTAGCTATCTGTTCACTCTGCTCAACAAAACAACTACGATGTCTCCTGCAGCTACTGGATTAGCCAGTGCTCTCTCATCTCAGGGTCCTACAGGGATGGCACCTGAAGCAGCCAACAGGCTGCACCTCCACAATACTGCCATGATCACAAACGAGTCCTGGAGAGACAAGTCGGAGAAGTGCAGGTGTCTTCAAACTCACCACTTAGCAGCAGGGACAGGCTGCAATACACGGGCAGGTGGGGAAATGGTCCAGACACCTTCCAATGCTGGTGAAGAATCATGGCCTGCAGAATTCAGTCATGCCTGGAGGCCTTACGTGAGCAGTAGCTTCAGCCACCCACAGAAAAAGTGTTTCTCAAGTTTATAAGTCTGTTGGTCTACGTTTATGGAAAATATGTAACTATGGCAATTTCAAAGCAAGATTTTTAGTGTTCAAATCCTTGGCAGAAGCCAACTGTCTTTGTATGTACCATTGCCTGGTTATTGCTTCACACTTCTAATGGAGTGAGCAGTAACAGGAATAATGCAGCAATAAAAATCCCACAGGTTCATGTTTTATTTCGGGTTAGCATGAGGGACAAGCATAGGATTGCTGCTCATTATATGGTACCAACACAGCATTGCTAGGATAGAAAAGAGCTCAACAAAGGAATGATACAGTCTCCCAAAATACTTAAAGAGTACCTTTTACTATAAGGATTTGCTTCCTACGGCACATAACAGAAGAACTGTACTATAATTTAAATTATTATTCTATACTTTTAGAGACTTTCTTACCTATCCACCAGAATATGCAGATAAACAATTTTTTTTAAATTGCTCCCAGAACAGCAGTAAGATTTGACCTTCCTCACTTACTGTAACTAAAAGTACACACATGAACAACAAAAAAGCACTTCTGAAGTAAGTGTTGCTAGCAGAAAAACACAACAGATGCAGATACCATTTAGAAATGTTCCATATGATCCACAATGTGATTTTCTATATTAAAGTACAGCTTTATACCAATTCTGCAGAGAAGTATGGTTTGTAATAGCAGTAATTTTTTTCAGTTTGCTCATATTTCAAAATGCTCTGCTAAAAATCACAGCACCACAGTTTATCTTTATGGTTGACTGAGGATGACAAATTCAGAGGGGGCTATGTATCATTAATGTCACAATAAAAGGACATGCATTAGTGTGTATAATTATTGAAAATGTTTTTATTAAACCAGTGTTTTTTTCTGGTCTCTCTATAAAGAAAAGAAATATGCTAAGGGCTGTAAAACAAAGCAGAAATACACAGTTACTAAACAACAAATATACCATCAGGTACAAGGGTGATGGAAAGCATTCAGAACCTTCACATCCATAGAAAAGCAGCAAGCAATTATCCTTAGCCTAAGCAAGATGACAGAATGTAATTCACATAATGCTTCCCCAGACACAGTCTATATCAACCCCTTCAAGACACCTTCCAAAGATCTTCAGAGCTTAGGTTAAAACTGAAACCAACAAGGAGAAGCAAACATGATGAGGTCCACAGAGCTTGCTAACCACTCAGAGGGTTTGCCTACTATCCAGTTAAAGCTGGCAAACATTGACTTGAGGGGCATTCAAGAAAATAAACAGTTCAGAATATGCTACATGTAAAGCATTATATATACCTTGACTTGCTCTTCCATTCTCCCTACTGGCTGTTTATTAGACCCTGATCATTTTGCTGGAATAAATGTTGAAATAAAAAACCTTTAGTTACTCCATTTCTGATATCACTTTCATGTAAAACATGCACCTTTTTAAGGCGCCAAGAAGAAAAAATTAGGACTTGGATTACATGCTTCCAACATTTTACTAGGTAAATTCAATCCTCATGCCAGACTTACTCTCTTTTAGATAAAAACTGAAGGAAAACAAACATCAAACATTGGCATACATTAATGAAAAATGTTATAGTGAATTTTTGGTTTTAGTTTTTCCGTCAATAAATTCCATTCTATGTTCTCTGTCAATAATGTACAAAATAAAAGTCAAAAGAATACAACATCTTTGAGAATAGGACTTTGTGTGTGTGGCATAAGACTATCTTCCTCCTGTACTTCTGAAAGTCCTCATGTATTTGGCTTTCTCCCATAAGGCATCTTTTGGAGTTCATTTTAAGTCCACCTTCTCTAATAATAAATCTAGTACTTGGAAATCTGCAGCAATACATTTTGGCATGAGAACATGATTAGCTACATGTTTGCACACTGCTGTATTATGACCTTTTCAATATTACAGTTATCAAACACTTTTTAAAACCCTTGGACTTGACATACATGTGTATGCTGATCACCTCATGAAAACATACTAAGATGGAACCTTATTTTTCTCCTTTCATATACTCCAGTCTCCTGACAGCAAAATTACAGACATTTTTTGCTTTAGCAAAACCATAGAAACACTAAAGTACTCAAGAAAAAATGTTAAAACAACGGAATTTCACCTCCAGGTCTGGGACACCTGGTGCTCTGTGAACCACTCCTTAGCCCACAAAAACAAATTATGAAAATCAAAAAGTGTTAATGTTCCAGAAAATGTTCAATGCCAGGAAGTCTGTATTTTCACTAGCACACTCCAAAGGTCTCTGCAAATCGAAGGAAGTGAAAAAATGTTCCAAATGGCTATGACAAAATGCTTGTATAGAAAGGCCTTGCAACTTTGTGTTTGTATCCCCATGTTAAAAAAAAAAAAACACTGTCTAGTTTTCTACTGTCCAATGAATAACCTAACCTGGCAAATCCTGGCAGAACCCATTGCAGCTCAGCTTAGAAACGAAGATACCACAAACACAGTTCTATCTGCTCCTCAATAACTGGAACTGATGTCACACTAGGGTAATTCCACAACTTCACCTCAGTACCAATGGGACACAGACATGGATTGCTGTGGACAGAACCCTAGGGGAGAGACTGAAACTACCAAGATATCTGTTTCATCTTTCTCTTGGACAGGTAGGTTTTAATATAAAATAATTTCATAGTATGTTTGCATCTCCACATATATGTCAAAATTATATTACTTAGCATTCGAAGGCAAGCCAATGCTTCATAGTGCCTGTAACTGGTTATTAATAGACTAAATGCCCATGCAAGTGACTTCAGAAATCTGTAAAACATACAACAGAAACCTACATTCTTCAACTGCAGTCCTACATTTTATTCAGCAGGGAAATCACCTTTCACATTCCTAAAACCACAATTTGAAAAACACTACATGCCCCAGTATGTCAGAAATTTGGTCCCTGCATTTCTTACCCTGTGAAACCATTTCTACCTTCAAGCTGCTCACAATGCTTGCAGAATTCAAATTTTATAAGATGCATACAAAATGCATCCCGAAAAAAGTACAGAAGAATTTGAGTCATTATCTCCAAATCAATATCTTTTATTCCCTGCTGATTTCAAGCAATGAACCCTTTAAGAAGCTTAACTAAAAGGTATTTGATTAAAAAATCATAAGGCCTCTATTAAGATCTGTGAGGAAAATTTAGGACATATTAACTAGAAGAAAGCAAAGCATGTCTCCAAGACAGTTCTTCAGAGTCCACATCCAGAAGAGGGATTGTGTAGAGAGATGAAAAATTTCCTAATATCATCATCACAATATGAACATCATATGAACAGGGGAAACAAAAACCCAAGATTTTTTTCAGAAATTGCAGTAATATAGTTGAAGAAAGTATTTACCACCAGAGCTGATATGAGTATAAAATAAATTTAACTTATGAGAAACTTCTGTTGAAAATGATTACAGAATATTTTTTACTTATAATGTTATAATTAGCTGTTCAAAAATAATTCTTCACAAGATGCTGTTTCATACTTGGCATTATAGTGAAGCCCACAGTCTGCATAAATGATGTCATAGGCACAAAAAGCCCAAAGAAACTCTAATTTGGGCCTCAAGAAGACTTCCTAGGTCAGAATCAGCAAGCAGCAGTAACAGCTAAGCTGCTTTTAGAAATAAACCGTTCTGTTGGCCATATGTATGCAAAGATGGTTTTTATACATAAAATACAGTTAATATGTGCTCTAGATAACAAAGAGGCATCAGCACCAGCCCCAGTCTGCACACATGGCACTCCTGGGACACTCTCAGTATGAGTCTGAACAGTACTTTGGAAACAGACTGATTCAGAATGGTGGTAGTTTTTGTGAGTTGGAATGTATTGCTCTGGTTTCTCTTCAGAGCAGTAAGACACAAGTAAGTGAGGCATTTGTCTCAACAAGAACTGTACCACAGAGATGAAGACTGCCTGAAGGACAGAATTATCCTAAATTGTAGCACTTTGCCTGAAAAATAAAATCCACTTTTTTCTAGTAATATGCCCTCACATAACTACAAAATGAATACCAGACAAAAAGCTAGGGGACAAGTTTGCCAAGACTGGCATCTCCCAAAGACCGTAACTGATTTGGAAACACTATACATCATTTTTCAGCAAAGTCACCGGTGAATGGCAGTTAAAACAACTGCCTTCCTGTTGCCATCAGACACAAGACTTGGCTCATTTCTAGCTTGCCCTAATAAGCATCACATGTTTTACTTGAGCTGGCTGGGTTTCCACATTTGAATGCCAAGAAAACAATGACCAAACATCTCCCAGTTAAATCCCATGTAAAGCCGAGACAAGAATATTTATAGATAGGAGCTAATGCCAACATCAGGGCATATAGCCCAACAGCTCATGGATTGGGCCAATTTTTTATTTTACTTCATAGAATCATAAAGATTGGAAAAGACTTCCAAGATCAATGAGTCCAAACTTTGACTGAACACCATCTTGTCAACTAAACTAGCTCTAAATGTCACATCCAGTCATTTCTTGAACTTTTCCAGAGAAGTGACTCCACCACCCCCCTGGGCAGCCCATTCCAATTCTTTCAGTGAAAAAATTCACCCTAATGTGAATTTTCAGGTCCAACCTGAACATTTCCTATGGCAGCTTGAAGCCATTTCCTCTTGTTCTGTTGCTGATTGCCTGGGAGAAGAGTCCAACCCCCACCTGGCTACAACCTCCTTTCAAGGAATTGTAGAGTGGAAAGGTCACCACTGAGCTTCCTTTTCTCCAGGCTAAACACCTCCAGCTCCCTCAGCTGTTCCTATATGTCTTACTCTCCAGACCCTTCACCAGCTGTGCTGCCCTTCTCCAGACATGCTCCAGTACTTCAATGTCCTTCTTGTAGTGCAGGGTCCAAAGCTGGGCACAGGACTCGAGGTGTGGCCTCACCAGAGCTGAGTACAGAGGGACAATCACTGGTCTGCTTCTGCTGATCACGCCATTTATTATACAAGCCAGAATGCCACTGGCCTTTTTGGCCACCTGGGCACATTGCTGGCTCGTGTTCGCCAGCTGCTGGCGAGCATCCCCAGGCCCTTTTCCACCAGGCAGCTTTCCAGCCACTCTTCGCCAAGCCTGTGGTGCTGCTTGGGGGAGGGCTGCTGTGACCAAGTGCAGGACTCAGCCCTTACATTGCCACGGTCCATAGAGAACACAGAAGGGCTGGCTGAACACTTTCCACCTTAAGTCTGAATTTTCTTCAATAGCTAAGTCTGAATCATGTCCCTCAAACTCCTTATAACAGATTATGGTCTTATATACTCTGAGACAAGACATTAACACCCATATATGAACAGATGTGTGAGTTTCAGCATTACTAGTTCTTTACTTTCAGAATCTCCCTAGAGAGCAAATGTCATTAAGACTAAAAGTAAACTACTGTAATTTAAAGAGAAAACAAACTTTTTAATATTTCAAGAAATACAAGTCCAGTATTCTCAGTAATGTTTAGGAGAAATAAAAACAACTGCAGGTGAGAAAAAATAAATCCAAGAAAAACATACCAAGCAAAATTCCCTGCTGTTTCTCCTGACTCCTTTGAGCTCTCCATGGCAGCTCAAAAGCTCTCCTCTGTCCCACTGACAGAGACAAATGTGAACCCACAGCCTCCACAGGCTGCCCTTGCTTTGCTCCCTGTAACCTTGCAGGCCAGGCACCACCCTTCCACCCCACAGATGGCAATAGTTGGACTCCTCACGGCATTAACTTGTCAGAGATATGGGCAAGAAGGGTCTGCAAAGGTAACTACAAAACACCAGAAAGTTTTTGTTGGGGAGATGCAGCAATATTATTTCTTGCCTTCAGTTATCAAGGCTATGTGTTAAAAGAGCTTCTAGATAACAAAGCCCACTACTGCTGCAAGCAGCAACAAGCTACACAAGACATGTCTTTCATATTTCCATTCTGGTGAGAATATTAGCTTTTCAGAACCCAAGGTTCAGCTCAAAATCTGTAATAATTCCCTCTTGAGAAGACTCACCCATACAAATTGTGACTCACACAAGAGAGTAAGCACAAACTTCCAATCTATGTTGGCACAAAGAATTTTACGTGCCCAGAAAATTCACCTAAGTTCAACAGGACACCTGGCAGAGGTAGCTCCTGGCATGCAAAAAAGGTCAGCAGAGCTGGGGCCTGTGCTTCATATGGCATAGCAACATATCAATCAGATTAAAAGGTTACTTTTCCTACATGTCTTTCATGTAACATCTGTGTGGAAGTATTTCCTCCAAGAGCTACATTATCAGTGCAAAGTGCATGTGGAGGAGCAAGACATCAATGAGAATTTTGCTTGGGAGGGGATATTCTGTTAACCAGAAGACAGAAAAGCAGATTACAAATCACAGAGCTGTCAGAGTATAAGCAAACCTATTCCATTCACAATGGCTCATGTAGCTATATGGAATGCACAGGCTCTCATAATCTCTTAGTTATAAATTAAATTGGCTTATTTCTCCTTTTTTCTAATGAATATGGGAACTGTATGTGCTTAAAGGACAGTAGGTTACGTTTATTATGCAAAATACTTAAAATAGATCTTAATCTCATTTTTAAAACAGCATATTTTCAAAGCATAGGTTAAGCAAGGGGCAAAAATTTAGGTGCATTTTTTAGAAGAATGATCATAGAACAGCAACCATGTGGAACTAGATTGTTTCATGCATTCATTTTTGGGACCCTTAAGTTAGGCAAAAAAAAAAAGAAAACTGAAGAAATATCACAAAATGTTAAAAGATTTCAAGGTCTTAGTTATCTTTCTGAGATGACAGTCCTGCTGGTTCCTCTTTTTAACCTACTTGAAAATGCTAATTTGTATTCTACATAGAATAGAACATAACTTCTCAAAAGATCTCAAAAAACTTCATGAAGTAAGGCATAGTGGCTTTTATTTAGTTCTTTAATCTTTTTCCAAAACAAAAGGTTTACAGTCAGACTGCCTGATCACTCAACAACCTTCCCTCAGCCAACAGTTTTCACTAATCCAGATGAACAAAACCCTTGCAAGTCCAAACTGTGTCAGATCTGCACCAAAGCCCAAAGAGAAATGCATCAGTATTTGGCACCCATGGCATGCACACGTATGGTATCAATCAAGCACTGCTAGAATGAAGGTAAATACCACCAAACTTTACAAAAAGTCTTTGGTTTTTGTTCTTCTCCCTAATCTTTCTGCATTATTTTAATAAAGAAACAGGGCTACAGATACCCTTAATGTGTGCTCAGTGAACTGGAAGGTCACATCCTACAAAACAACACAGACGCTCTGAGATGCCAGGACAGCCACTTACTTATCCCTCAAACAAAGAGTCGCATATTTTTATCTTGATTGCTCATCTACAGAGGAGAAGTTGCTTTCTTCTACTAACTTCAAAGAGATATAAATTTTCCATATTTTTCATTTAAGAATAGTTCAGAGAACCTACACTAAGGTAGGAAAAAACAAGTAAAATACAAAACTGCTAGCGTGTAAGATGTAGGCTATTTATTTCTGTCATACTGGCACAGTACACTGGGATAGCACCAGAATATACACAGACATATATATATATACACACATATATATATGTATCATCATATTCTTATCCAATCTGAAAACATTTCTGAAACTAGTTGTAAATTGTCTCTACAGTACTTTTAGTATGAATCACTGCCCTGATCAGTTTTTAAAACTCAGAACTCTCCTTGTTATTTAACAGAAGCAAAAACATGCAACTAAAGATGTATTATTCTTCCTGAATTATTAAAATATTTCCAGCTCTAGAGCAATATGTCTGCATTGCACTGATACAATTAACTTCTCTGTACATGGCAATGGTAGCACTGGTGCCTACTTGGGGATGAGGGAAGGGAGAAAAAGCTGGAAGCTGAAGATCTTGCAGACAGCATCTCAGAGCTTTTAACATGTATAAATCAACGAGGTTAATGGGATCCTATTACCATTCATTTCATTTTATTTGCAATGGCTTTAGATCAATATAGAATCTGCAACCCACCTAACTAAATCTATACAGTGCTTCCCAAACAGGCCATGAATATATCCCTGCTCACTGAAACTGATTCCCTACACACACACACTCACATGCCCACACAGCACAGAATCAGCATACCTCAATATGGAGAGTATATATAGAACACAAACCATGCCTGCATTACACACTGCCAGCTTCTCACCTGCTCTAAAGCGTGCATTTAATTCCTTAAAGTGACTAAGCTGTCTTTGCCATTTGAGACAATTCTTCTCTTTCAGCATTTTTCTCTACCATTAAGTGGAATTTTCTGACAAGGCTTCTGGGAGAGGCCTGCAGACTGACCTCCCATGGAGCACCTACTCCAACTCAGTAATTAAAAATTTAAATAACATGTTTTTACATCCATTTCCAACTTACTCTAATTTACACTTTACGGTAGTTATCAAATGGACAAACACCATGATCCAATTACACAGCAACAGAAAAAGAAAAGGCTGAACAATTATTATTCCCAGCAGCTTCATTTGGGCAGTAACCTCACAGTATTTAACAGATAAGCCTTGGCACAATATACTTGACATTTACATTTTCAAATGTATGTTCTATCCAACCTCCCTCAACATATTGGTTTAATTAAGATATAGGACATTACTGTTCAGAATCACTTCACTAAAAAGGCATATGTTGAATAGTCCAATAACCAGTATAATATAATTGAGCTCTGTCACCTGGAAAACCATTGCTTAACTAGAAGAAAAATCAATATTCCCTTTTCTCACAATGCTTTCCATTTCACTCTGAAATCAAAGCTGCACCAGAAATGCATACTGAACACAGTCAGCAGTTCCAGAGGAACATAAAGAATACACTCAGATTTACACATGATTTTAGAGCAAGGGGTTTATTGATAATAATTCAACATCTAACATGGCATTTAATCAAGATTTAAACTATTTATCTCTCCCAGTGAACAAAGACAGAAGTTACTGAAAGCTATTATCAATATGAAGAAAAAGCAACACTGATACCCATTAAGCACAAAGAAAGGCAATGACAAAAATGAAGAGAAACTAAAGGTCAGCCTTATAGGACGGAAATCAAAATGCAGAACATGCAAACCAATAATTCCTGGTGCTTTAGGTGCTGAAACAATGCTCTGCAGAAAGTGGCTCAATTCACAGGGTCATATTATAACCATAAATCTTTCTTATAACGAAAAATGCATACAGGGGAAAAATGTGCAAGTTACTATTCCTTTCTGTATGTCAAAGAAATTTTCAGTAAATTTTAGCCCTGTCCTAAACAAGTAGGATAAAAAAAAAAAAATCAGTAACTTTGAGAAAAACAGCAACAATGCGTTGCTGTTGAAATGAAAAACAATTCATTTACCTCAAAAAAAAAAAAAAAAAAGAGTAAAATGTCACAAAACACAAAGTGAATTAAATAACTCTTTGGCAATGAAGGATGTATGTGTTTTGCATAGAGGCAGAGGCCTTTATTTTAATAAAAGCTCCCAAATACCAGCAAAACACAAGCCACTTTCAATTGATATATCGACTGATAATGACACCAAATTAGCCCAGTTAAACAAGCTCAAATTGTGAACTAACTTGGCATTACAGAAAATGAAAAAAAAAGATAGTCTTACTGTGCATTTGATAATGGGAGGTTCTCTAGCACAAATACAAGACTTGGGGGCTCAAGACAATGACTATCTCTGCCTAACAAAGTACAGCCACTTCGATTTAAACATTATAATGCTGCCTTCCAGTTTTAAAATTTATTTAAGACCTTAAAATCTTTCCACCTTACATATGGATTCTCTTGACTTCTACCCTTTAGCAAGAGAGAGAGTTTCTGTACACCCATTTCCTACTGCAGTGTGTTTGAGCTCGCACCAATTGATCCTTCTCGTTCCTGAAACACACAGAACTCTCCCCCATGTACCATCTCCTACCCACCTTCCAGAGGAATTCACAGAAATGATTACTCTAAAAATTCCTACCCTCTGATTTTAGTACAAGGAAAAGCCCCCTAATTTTCTTCACTAAACACGTTGAGAAGGCAGCATTAGAATTAAATGGTGCCTTTGCTATATGTGAGCATTCTAGTCATGAGAAGCTACAAACATACATCTACAACTACATCTTAACTTTCTGAAACTCAGACCAAGAAGAACCAAATGGATAACAAAATCTTGTTCAGGTATATTAAAAATTCTCCTGCAACTTCATTATCAACCACTGTCATACCAAAAACTGAATTCTGCACCTGGTATTCAGCATCTTAGAGGGACTGGTTTATTTGGTTTTACTTGGGGTTTTTGTTGTTGCTTTTTTGCTGGGGTGTTTCTGGGGTTTTTGAGAGTCAGGTTTTTTGGGAGATCAAAAGAGGTGAAAAAGATAACTACCCTAGAGCTATGAAATATTAATTCAAATAATCATTAGGGTGAGTAAAGGGAGGTGAGAACAGCTTTACCTGGATCTTCACTAACAAATAAACAAGAAGAGTCTGTAGTAACAGCCAACTCCATTTTCATCAATACAGCATGTCAATCCCATCCTGCCCCTATCACCCAAACAATCAAGCTGCAATACTGGACCTCATAATCTGGTGTCAAATGCTCTAAAATGATGCAAACAGCTCATAGCAAACAATGCAAAAAGACACATGCTGCACTGCAGCCTGAAGGCAGCAGGCAGAGGCTTGGGCACACTTGCTCTTACAAAATGCTGGTGACTCCTACAGTAAGGAAATGGCAGGACTCATCACAAAGCCAGGAGAAAGAAACAAAGACAAACTCAGAAGAAAATGAGAGCATATTCAACTTGCTTCCCTCTCAATTTTACTCTTGAGAATATTTTTGGCTCTGCTTCCTCATGCCTTTGCCTTACCTGATCTACAGACTCTCCCCTGAGAATTCCTCTTACTAATACATGTAGGAGGTTTTGTATTTTCTGCTGGGATCTCATTCAGAGCACAACTTTGCAGTGAAGTTGCATTAGCAACTACTGACATGGATGGCTTTAATTCTGGATTGTTTTCATGCACAGTCTGAACAACCTGAAGAGTGTAATGAAGAATGCACATTTTACTTTGCCACAGAAATAGATTCATCCATTCTAACACATCAGTACACCTTACCTGCTCTCCTGAAAACTCATCTCCATGGTGTTACTTTCAGGAAAGATTTGGCTCCTTACCATTGCCAAGTTACCTGTCTGACTTTAGGTAGTGTTTTGACTTTGCAGCATTATATGCATGTATTTTCAAAATAATATTTCCTAATAAAAAACTACAGGACTGAAAATTGCCCAGATATAATTGCCCAGATACCTCATCTGTAGCTGTGTTCAAACATACAGCCACCTACTGCATCAACAGAAAGGCAGGAAACCAACTGCACAGACTAGGAAATCAATGCAGAGTCAAATTAAAAATAATATAACGAAGTTATACAATACAAAGTAGAGTTCAACAAAAAAAATATAAAAGGGATTGTGACAGGACAATGTGGGGAAAAGACAGAAGTGTAAAAAGACAAAGACCGTAGTTCTGGGTTCTTGTTTTCTTGTGACCCACACCTGATCTAAAGAGAAGCTATAGGAGACAATGGTGGCACCATAAAGTACTAGAGATATTTCCTCCTTAACATTATACTGTGTTCATCATAAATTAAAGAAAAGAAAGTTTGCCAAATATTTTCCTGTAACTCCAAAGGATGTAGTCATAATAAATTGCTGGTTTATTTTGGGGGTTGTATTGGGTATATTACTAGAGTCTATGATTTATATGAAAAGTCAGACTCAATTACCTTTAAGCATGCAAAAATTTCAGAAAAGGATGCAGCTTAAAAACATCTAAGTCTATGGGCATCAGAATAATTCAATTATTAGCAACACGTAACATGCTTTAATAAATTACATAACTTCATTCTGATTTTTATTAAAATCTTAAGTGAAAACTGAACTGAGAATTAAATTATTTCCTGCTTATTCACACTTGCCATTTTATTGGTTTGTTACTACATCGGCACCACTATAGTTATACTATTAATTTTCTGTTGTGTTACTGTATGAACTATCCACAAGAATTTTATAGCTTTACAGAAGCACTGCTGTGCAACTTTTATCCTGATTTCTTGCTCTTGAGATGTAAAGAGGATCAGTTCAGCACAAAGTAAGGAAAATAAAGCAGAGTCCTGTGTCAACAACCGCCCGATACAACTTGTGTGTTAAAGAGAGAGGTAGGAGCTCAGTGACACAAAAATTTTAAGTCCCCTGAAAATACACTAAAGTCTATTCCAGAGTCACAGGAGGAAATATATGCATTTTCAGCATATTTAATAAGTGTAGTAATTGAAATGCTTAGAAGTTAAGAGTGATTAAAAGCTACATTTATCTTTTCCAGCACATTAGTGTACAATTACAGCTGGTCTAAAAATAGGCAAAGTTACTCAGAGCTGAAAAGATCAAAAATTGTATAACTTGAGCGACTTGGTTTATTTTTAGTCCAGTCTTAAAAAGATCAAGAGTTCCACGAGATTAGGGAAAAATGTAATTGCTGTTGGTAGTCAAGCAGACATATTTTCTTGAACTGAAGACTAAAGCTGAGAACTTACAAAAAATTGTTATAAATAGATCATGAAATAATCTCCAATTTATGCAACTTGTCAATAAAAGACAAGTTGATTAACTCAGCCAAGAATAGTAACACTTTCTTTCTGGAAGTCATGCAAGCAAATTAGAACTGTCATACTTTGAAATGACTGTTTCAAAAAAAGTCGATAGTGTACATTTTCTCACAGTATCTAATAAAACAAAATGTCTGTTTTTCTATATTTAAGCATACTACAGATGAAACAAACTTGCAATGAATTAACATAATCTGCAGAAAAACTCAATTTTCTGCCCTGCATGTGCAGGTGAATACACAGAACAGATTGATATCTCCCATTGCGAGTGTGGCTCAGTGTTTCTAAGCAACCTTGCTCCATCATCTTCTGTGACAAAAACAAGTGAAGAGTTTGAACTGCAGTCTGATAGAGATGTGAATACTAATGACTAACCAAAAAAATAAAAATCTCATCTCTCATTGAATTCTAAACAGAACAAAAAGAAGCCACAATTACAAAAATACTTATTAAACTGAAAATTCAAACAATTAAATAAAATTGTGTCTTCAGTAATTATCTAAGAAACGAGAATTAAGATTTCAAACAACCAAATCAGGTAATTATTTCTTTCATATGTAGCACATAATATCCATGAACATATACATTCTCAAAATCTGCAATCACACAACTAGAGATGGCAACATTTTCTGGACACAGAATTTATTTTAATCCTGTTACCATTTCTGAAAAGCCAACTCATATCAGCAGGAAATTAGCTGCTCTGACCTCACCAGCCAGGTTCATCATGCACCATCACACAATAGTATTGAAAATGCAAATGCTGAAAGTAGCACACTGCTATTGTGCCCCAAAAAGTAGCTTGAAGTTTCATAATTGTTACTCATTTTCAGAAACTGCATTCTGACAGACTTGCAGGAACTACAAGAGAAACAGGTCAGAAATTTGCCTACTATTCCTTGCTCATCCACTCTGAATTTTGTCTAATACATAAGAAATATGTAAGGGGGGAGGAAAACCCCATGTGTCTTTTTGCAATCACTGGGGGGATGGGAGGAAAATGCACATACCAATTCTCAGTAAAACTACGCAATTAGCAATTCAACAAAACAAAACCCTATTCTTTAGAAGAGCAGTAATTATACTGCTTAAGGCACTAAAAAATGTCTCACAAGAAAATGAACATTTTTCCAGAAAATAAAGCAAGCTTTGACAGTTTCCTGCTTACTAGAAATCAGAAGAAAAATCTGACTACTGTCATACCTTCTCAGCCTAAAAGAGATGTATCAGTTACTAATATTTTACCTTTAAAGGACAAAATCTCTGTGTTTGACTTTACCTAAGTTACAGGCTCCACTCTACTACTGTAATTTGTCCAGAACAAAATGAAAACAAACTACACACCACTAGTAGTTTCAGCACTTTCTGAAAAGGAATTTGAAATCTTACTGCCAAATACAGAAAGCAAGAAGAGCAAGAGTTAAATATAACAATTAAGGACACATAATTTTCATTCTTATGCCAGAACACCATGGTGCTGTTGCAGTTCAATTATTGAGAGATGCCTCTGCCCGAGTTATGGCGCAAACAAGACCAAAAGCCACAGTACAGCTTCTATTTAACAGTAAATGTGAGGCAGAGGGACAGAAAGGAATAGCAAAGTGAGGGGAAGGGGGCAAAGGAGGTACCAGAAGGGGAGAAAAAGAAAGGAGAGCAAGAGAGACAGATTAAGCAGAAAGATACAACCACCCATCATGGATCCAGCAGCATCCAGCTGGTCCTTCTTCCACCCTGTGCTTCTCAGTGGTGGCAGTCCCAGAGCTGTTCTTCCATGGGTACCACCCTTATACAGTCCAAGTTCCAGGTATCTACGGAGTGTAGATGCCACTCCCATTCCTTGGAGTGATGGGTGTATAAGCAGTTGCTTCCTTTCCCAGTTTGCCACAGCGGGGAATTTTTGTCCAGATGCATTAACCAGGATGTGCAAACCAAACCTCACCTCTTGTCCGGCTTGGAATTAGCTCCTTTCTGATGCAAATTCCTCTCTTCTGTGCTTATCTCACAGCAAGCTCCTTCTTGTGGCCTTTACAGTGTTGGAGGCAATTGTGATCTTTAATTCTCTGACAGGTGTCCACAGGGTTGACCAGAGCTGACAAGGTGCAAGAACTACTCAGCGAATCAGTGCTACACCTTCCCCTACAAGGACTGGACAGCTGCTTGCAGTTCTTAAGTTTTTGACAGAATACTCTGAGTTGGGACTCACAAGGAATGTCAAGCATATCATACATTTAACTATTTGTACTGGCTGATCTCAAGAAGAGGGGAGAAGGGGAGATCTATATGAAGTTACTTAGTTATAAATGCTAATAACATTTATTAAGAAATTAAGTTTTTTTTCCCCCCACAACCTTTCTTAAGTGTTTTCTGCTTAACTTGATGATGTGAATGTCTCCATGTTAACCTTGCAGACTGAGCCTTTGAGCCTGGCTGCATCTCAGGCACTCTCAGGCAATGCACCAAACACAAGAAGCAGGAAATTTGATGAAATCACAGATGTTGTGCTACAGCTTTTTTAGAGGCTTTGCTTCTGCTCAACTGACATTTTAAGAGACAGGATTTAAGGACAGTCACAAAGTACCCAAAAATGGATTTTGCATACACAAGATTTGCCCATGGCCTGAAAATTCAGTCTACTGTATTATACAAACACACAAGATACAGTCCTAATACTGTCAAGATGCTTTTTTGGAACAACTAATAGATTTTTGTCAGTATATTTTCTACAGCAATATGTAAGACAACAAAGCATTCTGCTGAAGCAACATAATTTCAAATGTATGGTAAACTGAAATGGGAAGCTCTGGAAGAAACATATATATGTAGATCTATATTTATATATATACAATTGCACTAACAAAATTACATATCAAAGACTTACATTAAAAAAATCTTCCTCCATCACAGTATCACTAAAGCGCATATCAAAATACTGTCAAAATGCTTTAAAAGAGCACAAGGCATAAATATCAGCAATTTATGAAAAAGTTCCTTTACAGTTATTAGTTTTATGCAACATTACCTAGAGATTGATATATAAGTTATCATATTGATCTGCTCTCCAAAATTGAAAGCAACACAGACTAGAGAGAGAGGATGCACAATGAATTCATAAACTATGAAATTGCAATCTCACTACCATTTTGCTTTCCCCATACTACACAGGATTGTTCTGATAGCAATAGGGACTCTAGCCAAGGAGCCATAAACCTGGCACTAAGGGTGCAGTCAGGTTTTCTGGGATATAAATGTGAAAGAACAAACTAGTGGCTGACTTCTGAAACACTTCTTTTCCCATAAAACATCTCATGAAGCTGTCTAGAAGAGAAAACTTTGCTAATAAAATTATAAATCACCCTTTTGGTTCCAACAGGGGTCACTCAAAAGGTTCTCCACATCTCTCAGAAGAGACTTACTTCCACAGAAACTGTTATCTTTGACAAAGTGCTGTTAAGATGCATCACTAAAACAAGCTAGTCAGGATTTGAAGTGATAGATAACTTTTATTAGACTACCCCGTTGTTAATAACAACAACAATAATAATAATGATGCTTTAGTGCAGATAAATCCTTCCTCAAGTGTGAAGCAAAACCCAGCTTTTAATAGAATATAGAAAATTGCATAAGTATAAATAATCCTCACTTCTCATTTTTAATTTCTGTGTAGAATAAAGTAGGGATTTTTTTCCATTAGGTAAATTTCATTTCGTAATACTTCATTAGTCCAAATAATGAACAGATCACGCAAGAGTACACACAAAAGCTTTAAAAACTACAGAAACTTTTCCACAAGGGTTTTTTACTTTTCCACACTGAGTTCAAGAAGCGTTTGGACAATACTCTCAGGCACGTGGGGATGGGGCTCTGCAGGGCCAGGAGTTCGACTCTATGATTCTTGAGGGTCCCTTCCAACTGAGCATCTTCTGTGACTTGGGAACACAACCTGGGATCCCTCCCTGCTTCCACAGAACCTTACACTTAGGCAGGAAGTCATCCTCCACCCCAACCATTTCACATCTCTTTGGTGAGGTGCAACTGTCCTTCTCTCCACAATTTGCAGAGCTCTTGGGCATAATTACCCCTGATTGGAAAAATGAAACCACATGGCAGTCCTCTCTCTCCCTGCTCTGCTGTGCCTCACTGTAGATGGCAAGCAAGATAGGATTAACCAAAGAGGCTCAACTATGTCTTGCAGTTAGAAGATAATCACCAATTACTGATTCAGACAAATCTGATTTAGCTTTACTGAAGAAGAAGAATTGTTTGAGGGGGAGAGAAAGGGGGAAAGAGACCCTAGGATTTTGATATAGCAAACTGATTTTCCACTAAGAAAATCAAATTTTATACTTGAAGTGTTCTCTCCTGATTAATACCACTGTATTTTCTAAAGAAATTCTCAACTAAATTGAGTTATTGATCAATTCAGGGTTTTATTTATTTCACTGCTGGCACCCATTTCTCTTTATCTAAGTATTTATATAATAAAAATAATAATAAATGGTCATCACCATGAAAGCTGAGTGCTTTACAAATTCTAAGAGGTATGTAATAAATGACATCCTTGTTTCATTGAAAGTCTTGTCTCAAGCAAGTTTCTCTATAATTAGATGTATAGACAATAAATAAGAAATACACATGAATTTGCACTGTTTGATAAGAAATACCTTGTTTAAAAGTATAGTTTATTTCCATCAAAAAATCACTCAACATTTATTTTAATTTTGCTTAAATTTGACTTTAACTTTTACTGCATATCTTCACATAAAGAACAAAAGGAAAAGCAAGCAATATTTGGGGTATCCTAACATCTACTCTTCATAAGATTTAAATTAAATGTTTAAGGGAAGAATTTACAGATCACTATTATAAGCCAGTTTGTCCAAGTAACTTCCTACAGGTATCACACTTACTTTCAGAGAAGTTATGAATACCTCACTTTTGGGGCAACAGAGAAGTTGTGGATGCTCCATTCCTGAAAGTGTTCTGTGTCAGGTTTAATGGGGCTTTGAGCAACCTGGTCTAGTGAAAGATGTCCCTGTCCATGGCTGCAAGCTGGATTAGATGACCTTTGAAAGTTCTTTCCAGCCTAAATCATTCTATGATTCTATGATATTTTTTAATGACAAGATATTTTCAATTTCTACAACAGCAAGAGCCTTTCAAAACCACTGGCTGTTGACAAAGACTGTAGACCCACCAATCCCATGATGAGAGAAGGAGCAGCGCAATACTGGCCGTCAGCACTGCAGGGTGAAAATTTGGGTCAGCAAAGAAAAGTAACAGTACATATTAAATCTTTAATGAAAGTATATAAAACTTCCACTGTCCATAAAGATGTTCATGTCATCTTCTCCATGTTTACTAAGATCATCCAATGGTGGACTTGGCTTCGCAAAAATAATCCTCCCAGACATAACCAGTAAATTCATTCATCACCAATCAAGCACTGGGCTAAAATTTCCTCGGGAATCATAAACAGTATTATAGTCTTAACAAGCAAAAAATAAGAAGAATGCTTTAAAGAAGAGCATATCATAGAAAACAAGATTCCACAGGTACACCTTTAATTTTATGATGTTCTGACGCAACACGTATTTATGAAATTAGAGGAGGACAAGTACACAGTAGCAGATTCACTGACTGAATGAGATGGGAAGATCTATATGTGGGCAAAATCATCTTCCAATTCTAAAATAAGCTTTAATACACTACTGAATGTATTAATATACATACAAGGTACATAAACCCATTATCATTTTCACCAGACATGTAATTCCTATTTATGATACACAATGTTATGTATCATCTGTAATCACCAATTTAGATTATGAAAACCCTCAAGCAGTGGAACCAGTAAATCATAGAATAGGTTAGAGCTATTAGAAAACATTAATTCTATTCTCAAAGCTAAATTACATTTTGCAATTTCTATCAATGGGTTTGAATGGAACCTTGAAATGATTAATGTTTTATCAGAGATAGCCCGGGCAGTGTACACAGAAGCTGCAATTTAGAATTTAATGCTGGTGATGTGTTAGTGACCTAGTAAAAACTGATAGACTTATCACCAGTCCCAGCACCGCTGAGCACAACAGATTGCAGAAGTAAACCATGGATTTGTAATTAAGTCTGCAAGCTAGAAGGCTCAATATTTGGTGGCTGACGTGAGGTACTGCCAGCCACAACTTCGTAACAGTCCCAATACACTTGTGCCAGAGAAAAATTCCCTTGTAATTTGTATCAGCATAATTGAAATGTATGCATGTAATTCAGGTGTGTGAATCAAGACTCCCTCTGCTGTCAGATGAACTTTTGGGAACAGAAGCTCGGAGCCCACCTCGGCAGTGTTCTCTGTTCACTGTCTGCTCGTGTCCTCACACACCCAAAGTAAGAATAAAAACTGTTAAATCACATTGTGCAATTATTCCTGTTAGAGTTCCTCACCCAAGAGGACAATTGCTTTCTGCCCAAGCATCTGCTACAAGAAGGTAAAGAAGAAGTATTTTAATACAGAAAAAGTGAGGTATCAGTAGCCCAGGCTTGTGGACAACTACATTTATTGTAAATTACTTTAAAATGCAGTAAAATAAAGATCAGAACAGTATCTACATCTTGTGATCTCGTGTATCTACAATGGACCTTTCTTTCCTAAAAGTTGTATTCAAATAGAGCAGCCAAGTTATACAGTGGACAGCAACATGAAAAGAGAGAATGAAAAATAGTCAGGTGTCACAAACAGTGGAGTGTACTTGGAAGGAAAAGGCAAAATTTAAACAGGTGAAAATAAGAAATGTGATCCTGTATCACAGCATTAAAAATAAATTAATGTCTATAAACTCTGAAGTAAACCACCTGAAGAGGAATAAGACATCTCCGAAGAGCTAAGCAACATTTATTTCAAGCTACAATAAAGCATCCAATAATGATTCAAGCCATGGTTCTTTTGCAACCTTTAGAATATGCTGTGAAGGACTCTTTACAACTAATTGGTGGTCTGCTTAGATCATTTAAGGCCAATACAGACAAATGTATATACACAGTATATGTAAATAGAGAAACAGGGTGTTCTGTTAAAGCCATTGGTGGATAAGAGCACTGTTAAGAAAAAAAAAAACTGTATTTTGTTTAAATTTACAATGCTTTCTTCCTTTTCTGCATCAAAACCAAAATTTTCTGTAATGATTGTGTATTACCCCAAATTAATCTGTCACTATTTTTCCTGAAGAAAAAGAAACTGAGTAACATCTAGAAGATCTTTATCAATTTCTCACATACAAGCAACTTGTGTCTATATTACCAATGTATAAATAGCTCTTTAAAATCAGTGGTAAATTTTAACATTCATTTTCTCTCATAACAGAACTTCTCTACATGAAAGTACAGAATGGGCTTTGTTTTGTTTTGTGTTTGCCTAAAACTGGCATAGTTTTAGTTGTTTTGTGTTTTCAGTAAAATTTCTATTAATTCTTTCTCTCCTCAATTGAACTGGAGATTAAATCTTGGCACTTCTCTAAAGCAAAAAGCAAACTGTTCTCAAGCAACGTCTTGACACATGATGCAAAAGACCCTGTTAGGAAAAAACTAAAACGATGCGAAGAGAGAATAATCATGGAAAACATCTTCCCCTTTAAAACAACACTACAGCCGAGTTGATCTTACGACTTCTAAAATTCCTTCTTCAAAGAAGTATTTAAGAAAGCTTATCAGAAATGGTAGCAATAAAGTTTGACTGTGTTCATTACAGAAAGTTTGATTAATTGCTACCACAAGCCAGTGAGAAAAGTCAGATTTTCATTTCCTTGCCCTTTCTAATCTGAAGACAGATATGGGTGAAATGCTTTAATCAGTTGGGACTTACATTTTAATCAAATAAGTGCTACTGTTTTGCTACAAGACAACTTTCAGAAAAGTTAAACCTGTATGAACCATGGAAAGAAGCATGTCTTTTGCCCTTGTCAAGTGCCAGCATTACAGGTCACAACTCAAAAAAAAAGATCACAACACAATCAAATCGCAGTTCAAAAGTGAGGAGGTGTGGATTCCTCCTGAATACTAAGCCCTCCCAGACCAAGGCTCTGTGTCTGAAATACTTTTGATTGAACTACATAATTCTGTTCAATCAGACCACAGTCAAAAATGTACCTATATAAGGATTACTAGTAAAAACAATTCTTTGTACGTTACTGCTTCGTTCATCTACTCCTTGGCTAACAGCCATCCCATAAAATAGTTTAGACAAGAAAAAAGTTTACCCTTTTTTTTTTTTTGGTTGTAGAGGGCTTAAAAGTCCTGCAGTAGTAGGAATCTGATAGTTTGTTTTCCATTATAGGAAAATTAATAGGTATGACAAAGATTATTAAATTATCATTTTCATCAAGATCTGCTACTTTGAATAAGGTTATTACCCTAAATGAGAACAAAGAGGAGAAAAAAACACTTCTGACTAACAAAGGTTTTTGTGAAATCATTGATGCTTTTTCTCACAGTTCTGTGAGAAAGACAAGATTAACTTCTTTTAACTTTTTATTACTGTTTATTTCCACTGCTCCCTTCCCTCAAGTCTTAATTCTTCTTTCATTACCTGATTTCCTCCACTAGTCAAACACACACCCACAGAGGCAGCACCTTCCTTCCCACCCTCGTTCCAGCGCATCTGCTGTTGTACAGCAGCTCAGTAGAAAAAAGTGGTGTAAGTCAGTGTAATTCAGCCCCCACCAGCCCTTCCAGCGCCCACTGTCCCCAGCTCAAGTCCTGCACTGCTAAAACTGGCCAGCTGCCTGCAGCTGAAATAAACATCTGCACACCAGACCTGACCTCCTCCAATCCCCTTTGGTAGGCTGTTACACAGAAACTCAAACTCCAAATCTTTATGCCTAATTTAATGAGAACAACTCCCAAAAGCATTTTTATTGTGAAAACCATAATTTTTTATCCTAGTATGTAATTATGTGGATGTTGCCTCTTTTTTTTTAAGTCCTGTAAGATTAAAGAGCTTATTGCAGTTAAACCCCTCAAACTTGCAAAGTTACCAGAAGGACTGATAGCAAGTTGCAGAGAATCTCTGAGGATGACAGGGAAAAAAAAAAAAAAAAATCCCAACTGAAATAGAGACCCCCCGTCACATCATATATGAATTTTTCTAAATAAGTGGTAACCATCTCTGAAGACCAGAACATCTCTTCTGTTCATAAAAATCAAAGCCTATCCAAAAGAAAACACAGACTTTTGGTGGTTTCAGCAGTATGATTACTTTTGTAAAATGCCTTGTTGCCACTTGTTCCAGTACATTTCATCAAAGTATTAAATAGCTGTACTATACTTGGCATACTAAGCCTATCTGACTTACACTAGTCACATTAATTTAAAAGTAATAAACCCAAGCAGACAAAGTCACATTTCTTTTGTTCAGGAAATAAAAGTGCCTTCAGCAATAGTCAATCCATATAGATTACTTAGTGGAAATCTAACCATAATCTCATTTTACTGTATCTCCTAGAAAGGCTTCAACTTTAAAAGAAAATCAGCTTCCAGGGAACAAGTCAGCCAACAGTTCATGTAAGAATTTAAGAGACAAGAGCCTAAGTTAAAACATACACAGGTGTGAGTATGTATCTGTACAAATTATATATGTACATGTCATATAGACACTATTATCACTTACTTAAAGACGAAGGGGAAACTGTGGAATATATGTAGGAAAACAATTACACAAAACAGGTTTCACTGTTACACATTTTTTTAGCTCAGTTAAAGCTGTTCTTGAAACTGTTAGGAAATCCTCGTTATTAGAAAAGCCAAGAAAGTAAACCATTCAAATACAAGGCAAAAATTTTAAAAAATCATAAAACATATTTAAAGATTAGGAATAAGGAAATTATAATTTGTTTTCCATCGAGTTTCATTAAAGGGAAGTAGAATTGAGACATTTGCAATGCAAAAGAGTCAAGCAGATGTATGAAAAACATCAGTAACACAAAGGTGGAAACAGGATGACAGAAAATAATGAGGTCTTTCTTTTCTTTACCCCCCACAATTAAAATTTAGCAACAATATATAATGAGTGCTTGGTCAAATTATAATTTTGACTGGTAATACCATCACTTCCTGGCAAACCAAAGTCTCCATAAGGTAGAGCTAAGAAGAGTTGGAGACTTAACGATCTGGTCATCCTCAGTGAGGAGAAAATGGGAAAAAAGGAAGCATTTTATCTTGTAAAGTGATTTTACTCCCTCCTTTTTCAAAATCCTCAACAACTAACCACACACAACATTAGCAACACCTCTACAAGCCTGGAAGCCTGGGAAAGTGCCAAGAAGGATCAGTTTCCTGTTGCAATCATTTCATCCCGTTCAAACCCAGACTCCACAAAGCATTTAATACTCAAGGTTAAATTTCAGTTTAAATAGTTGCAATTAAATGAATATAACTGTTCCTTCTTCAAGTTCTTTGTCTAAAGGGAGGAAATCACATATTTTATATATACAGAAATACCTGGAAGTCTTCTTTTAAAAAACAGATGACAGCAGGAGCATGCACAAGTACAGAAACTGCCCATCATTTCAGGGTACCCTCCAAAAGCACCCACCATTACATGAAACAGAAGGCATAAAAGGACCTCTATGTCAATAGTGTGTCAAAACTCAACCACGGTTATGAAGACCAGTCTCATGAATTTGGGCAGAACTATGGCTGCTGAGGCTTAATAACACGCTTTAATTCTATTCAGTTGGGAAATTAACAGTGCCTCATTTACTATGATTAGATAAATAATACTCACTGCACATTTGCTTAGAAAAGACATATTTCTGATAGTGTGTGGCTATACAGGTTGACTAAATGATGGTTTTAATCACAGCAATGCTTTCTTGTTTCCATCTTGTAGTGCAACCTCTCTCAGCTGGGTGACCCACACCTCTGACCCACTCAGCAGCTCAGGAAAGGGGGGGGAGAAATTGCCCCTCTTTAGAGCCCTGCTACTGACACTGCAGCGTTTGAGGCACAAGCAATTTAGAGCGACTCATCTTCAAAGTGAGCCATGAAATAAGACCATTTTGATCATTTTCTGAGGTTGCATAAAGCTACTCACTCCCAAGGAGAAGAGCTGGGACATGTGGCAGGTTCAGTAGTATCTGACACACAGCATGATATTTACATTTTCATACAGACACCAAATAAATAAAGGCAACCCATTTTAGAAGTGGCTCTGTTATGTTTCCAGCTCTGAGAAAGGAAAAATAAACTGTCTTTCCTGATACTAGTCTTTAAAAAAAATCCATATGCTTTGTGGTTTTTAATTATGATTATGCTTTTCTAAAAAACAGTAATTTTTTCTGAGCTAGCTTCTTTAGGAAATATATTTTCATTGCTTAGACTCAAGTGACAGAGTAACAGGGATGTCCTGTAGTGTGTCTGAGGCTGCAAACAGAGGGTGTCCTCTGAAGGCCCTGGGAGCCACCAAAGCTGAGCGCTGCTTGCTAAGGTGGCCACACTACAAGGGACTGTTGGAATGGGGCTCAAAAATGCTTCCTCCAAGCAGAATAGTGCCCCACTCAAGTGTTTGTGTACAGGTCACTCCATTAAAGCCTGCCCAGTGAGTAATGTAGGCCTGGACACCACAGAGCAGGGCCTGATCCTGGAGAGCACACATAAGGCAGCACACCTAGAGAGAAAGATCCCTGACACTGCAAGAGCTTGCATGCTTTTATCAGCTTATTTGCTTGACTCAATAATGTCTGAGAGCACATTTGAATTTAATTTCCTTTGGTTTAAACACTAACATCTTCTAAAAGAAAATCACACTTAGAAAAAGCCCACTGTAGCGGGTGCTCACAGATAAAATCTCAGCTAAGCGCACAAGACGGCTCTACCCGTGACACCGTGGCTTCCCCCCAGCAAGCATCAGTACAATCTCCCTGCAAGTGTTTGATACCCTCCCAACCCCAGCACGGCTCTCAACCAACCCACACAAGGTCACTAAATAACCTTCTCCAAGTAATATCCTGCCTGAGCAGGAAGCCAGGGGGAGGCAGAGCCTTGGATGGCAGAGAACACACACGCAGCCACCAAGTTTAGAGGTCTTTGGAGGTGTATGAACTCCATTATCACCGAGTGGCACCAGGATGGAAGCACAGACACCCAACAAAGCAGCACATAATAAAAGCAATGGTCAAGAGTCGGAAACAGTAGCAGAGGGAAAAGTCACCCAAAAGAACATTCTGTGTGTACATGGGCAGAAATCCACTTGTATGCTACAAGGGTTTTTTTATGCTTTTGTATGGTTGCCTAGGATGCACTCCTTTTTCCTTATGGAAAGGAGAAATATTTAAGCTTATTGCATTTCTAGTTGTCAGAATACACAACAGAATGTTCAGAAACACAGATTTAGGCCCCTACACAAAACAACCTGAGCATACATACCCATTTTGGTTAATTAGGCCTCAAAGAAAAGCATTTGTACAATCCATTTGGATAAAAATGGAATGATACCATGTGAAAGAAATCAAGTTAAGACCTGTCAGCTAATGCTGAGAAAGCTGAAACAGAGGCAATTCTCTTACTATATACTGTATTAAATATTTTCTTCCTCTGAGTTGTCAAGACCTGTCAAAGCATTTTTTTCTTACCAATACCCCACTATAAATTACCTACTAGATATTTACAACAAATAAATATATACACACGCAAGTGAGGCTTTCTATACATCTCTACTGTTCCAGATTTTTCAGTTTTAATGTCTCACATAGCAGACAGATGTACAAACCATTTTTCTTTTGTTGTACAAGCTCAAATATAATAAGTCTTTATGGCCTGAAATATGAGCTTTTAACAACATCTGTGCAGTTAGAAAATATAACTCAGCTTCCTAATCACTGTATGAAGAAAGAGTCTTTTCAAAAGTACTACCTATTGTAAATATATATTAGTGGCACAACGTTAAAATGATTATATTTTTATTTAATTACAATCCACTCTACATGACAGTTCAGGTAGCCTAGATCACAATTCATCTTGATTAGTGAAACCTGCAGCATTGTACTGCTCAGAGTAATCAGAATGATTACACAACATATGATCTTTATGTTTCTGTTTTGTCTCCGCAGTGGTTATCAGATACTTATCAATTTTCTAGCCCGGAAGAAAGGTTAGACAGGATGGCAACACAGGAACCAGCTAACCTGAATACATCTCACTTGGTCTGCAGAAAAGCCATAAAACCAAACAGATTGAATATGCAGAGCTTCTAATGTTTATGTTTTTGAAATCTGACAGAACCTATAGAAATTGATTCTTTAGAAATAACAGCAAGTTTTAGTACACTGTTTAATTTAGATTATAATTTCCCTTAAGTATCATCAGTTGTTGGGGCATGTTGATTTTATTTCCCTCTTATGCCAAGTACAGCAGACACTTTTACTAATGACGGTATCAAATTGATACAACAGGAAAGCAGATAAAAGAAAGATATCTTTTCTAAGGCAAGAAAGTGAGGAAGAGACTAGGACCAGATAATAAATGTAAGAGTAAGAATAAAGAACTTGAACTACATAGATAAAGGAGCCAAGACAAGAGCAAGGCAAGATGGAAGAGGCTGGAAGGGAGCGAGTGGAATATATGTAATTCAGTAGAAAGGGGCAGAAAAATCTTCACCAGCCAACACCTGAGCTCTTCCACAGTCAATACCTGAAAATATTCCTCTTGTCTACAGCACTGGTTAAACATGAGGATTATTTCCTGCTTGCCTGCATGCAAAGGGAGATTGAAGGAAATTCTCAACTTCTACATGCTGAAGCATTAGCAGAGCTTTGGGCAGCAGAACTAAGCTCTCCACAATCAGCTAAAGCCAAATGTGGTTTCCAGTTTGCATTTCACAGCCACAAGAAATTACACTCAAAAAGGAAAAATCTTAAAAACTACTGTGTGGAAGCTTAAAATTTACATTAAATGCTTTAATTCTAGCATTGCATCACGAAAGTGCTTCATTTGGTTACATAATTATTTTTAGTCATATTTTGTAATTATTATCATTCTACCTATTAGTAGCTATGGATTGTTTACACATAAAGGTAGAGACTTCTAAGTTTGTGTGTAGGAGGCAAACAAACAAAAAAGTCGATAGTGAAAGACTTACTTTGCTACAGTCTGATGTTTTTAGGTAGATATAGACATCTATATATATGTGTCATGTATTATGAAAGACAAACACAAATACCTGTTCTTTAAAATAGAGAATAAATATTGAATGTCTATATTCTTTTGTGCCTATATTCCAAATTACCTTTGTGAGCAATATTTTTCCCAGGAACAATTTATATCATCGATGTGAAATGCATCAATAAAATTCTGTATTATTTTTGAACGTGGCCTGACATAAAAACAGCATTAAAAGCTTCTTCTTTCCTGCCCTTAGCTGAACTGCCGAACTTCCAGTAGGACGTTTCTGCATTTATGATCTAATCAGCAGGGTCAACAAGAGCCACTGACCATGAAATGGAAAGCAACGTTTCAGTGGTTATATAATGACACCTTAACGTGCTTCTCGTTAATCAATTACTGCCATTAGCAAGCCTCTGAAGAAGGAAGAATTGCAATGACTCTGCAATTAGGCAGCTAACTACAACTGTCACTATGAAACAAAAAACCAAAAACACAAAAGCAAAAAAAACCCAAACAAACCAAATAACAGCCATCTAAGGAAATAGGGGAAAGAATTAAAAATCACAGAGAAGCAATTACTCCACAGATGTTCAAGTCCCAAGAAGCCTGCTAACTTAAAGCTATGTAACTGTGTTAGCAATTTTAAGTTCCTTGAGAAAACGCTGTAGTAGTGTCACTGCAAGTAATATAAAACAGATGTTAAATATTTTACCAATATATGCATTATTCATTATGTACATCCCCTGAAATTTCATTTTTTAAATCTATCCAATCACAGTATGTCATTTAGCTTTGCTTTATTTTTAGAACTTTTTTTTTACTTCCATCCTACCAGGACAACAGTTTTATCCATATGGGAAATTTAGTGTGTAAATTTTTGTACATTGAACAACTGTTCAATGAGATGGTATAGTCCAGGTCTGTGCACACAAAAAAAATAAAGCACAGACCTGGAGTAGGTTTTTTTTCACTTTTTATCATTTTGCTAATCCTCATTCATCTGCAAGTTACTAAACTAATTCATGTTAATTACATAATTAGAATGAAAACTCCTCTGACCAGGAACTTCATTTCTGTAAAGTGCTGATCTCATTGACTGTGCCCTATAAATGATAATGACAAAGCTTGTCTACAAACAGTGACATCAGAACATCAGAATATTGTGCTCTTCTGGGAATACAGATATCATAGTATATAACATCTTAAATATTGCAATAAATACATCCTCCAGAAAGCAGCCAATTTCTACAAACCTCTGTGACCTCTGCAATAATACAGAAGGTTTCTTTATCCTAGCAGTCAAGGCACCATTTCTCAACCTCTGCTGCACTTACCAGCATTTCCCACTAGCAACAGCCTACACCATCTCCAATCAATAAACTGGAAACCAATGGAAAAATTACAGTTAAGTATGTGTTATTGTCAGACACAGTACTGACAGGAGTTCTCTCTACTATGTCTAAGCAGATACACAGAAACACACACTCAGGCACTTACTACTACTCTCACCACAGCCCTCAGCACAACAGATGTTTTGAAACAAGTTTTCTTCATGTCAACCTTGAATTCAAAATCTGCAAACACTCACAGACAAGACTTGTCTTACTTGCTTTGTAAAAGAGTGCAGCCAAACAGAAACTTTGCAACAGAAGCACTAACTCTAATATTAATTTGACCCAAAAAGCCACGCCGCTCCAGAACACAGCATGCAAGACTGCTGCTCATCTTCCTCTTACGCTGCTCTCCCTGTCACTCTCCTGCTGCTGCCCATTTCATTGCAAGCTACATTTTAGCTCCTACTGAGTTTCAGCAAATTATCCCTTGGGATCCTCCATCTGCCACAGTAGATCTGTGACAAATGCAAGTATTTGAATTGCATAATGACATAAATCAGAGCACCCTCTGATCAAGACTGAAACTCTCTGATCCTTCATAATTTAATTATCTATTGTATTTGGTTTATTCATAGAATATGAAAATAGGAAGCTATTCCCATGCATGTTGTTATTACACCTCCTCGGTGATGAATGATTTTTCAATTTAAGCTCCTGGTTTGAAGTAATTTTTCATAGTGATGTCAGGGCTCCTGAAAAACTGTAGTAAAGATAAAAAGTGAGTTTTAGAAAAGCAGAAACATCATTCAGTACCAGCTACAAAACTCCAGGTTAATATACATAAGGAATATCCAAAATGCCCCAAATCCCTGGTAGAGAAACGCTGATATTCTCTACAAGTAGTAGCACTTTCTGTGTATCTTCCCATGTGTTGCCTTTGTTCTGTGTTAATGAAAGATCCCATGCAAAGATAACAATTTTCACCCCTGGTACCTTAAGGAAAAACCTGCTGCTTTTCTCACATTCTTAAAAGAACACCTAACGTTCTCCCCAAGGGTAGAGTTTTGCTGCTCCGTTATTTTTGCCAACTTCTGAATTGAAAGATGTTCCCTCTTGTTCGTGTGGCTGGGTGGGAAAGGCACACAGCCAAGAGAAATGAAAATATATCCACACCCTCCTCAAAATATAAAGCCATGACATGGATAAAAAGAAGAAGTGAAAAAAAGACATCCAGAAAATTACTATTTTTTTTCTACTAAATTAAAATTCTGTTAAACTCAATTCTCTGTTTTCTAACAATGGAAGCAACAAATATAAAAAAAAAAAGTAATTAATAAATCTTATCATTGAAAAATAAGGTGACCCAACACTTAGGAAACTAAATTGACATTTAAGAGAGCATTAAGGTCAGGAGTTTTGGGGTGTGATTTGCAGCCCTGATCCTTGCACCCAGGTTAGTTCAAACACCCTTGCTCAGCACTGAGGCCAGCTGGCTTCGCACTGAAGCAGGTACGTCCCTACATTATTTCTTCTGCTGGCCAGGGAATTAATAGAGACTGTCATTTCCTAAAGAGCAGCAATAACACAAATGAAAATACTTTCTACAGTGATCAGCTGACCTTTCATTAGCGCTCCAGCTGCAGGCCTATAACAAAAATACTTCATTACCCAATTGGGCTTTTATAAAAGTACACGTCACAAAAGGCCAGATAACACCTAAATAAGGGCACTAGAGGAATTAGAAGTGTACAGATCCCTAAGAATAGGAAGAAGTATGCAAGTATTTAATGTTCAGCATCTCAGGTGACTCATAAATCTTGGTATTAAACCATCTGCTCAGCTCTCATCTCCACTAATTCAGTCCTTATGTCAAATTATACTCCTTGGTTATTTTTGTAAACAAGGAACCAAAATTTTATCCAAAATATTGTAGCACTCCTGGTGTATGTGCTTCCCAGCCTGGAAGAAATGCCATTGGGCATGTGTTTACTGCGGTGGCTCAGAGGAATCAGCGGGGGAACATGAATCTCCACCTCCTGGTGAAGGTTCACAGATGTGTCCACCAAGGCTGGGGCAGACTCTATTGCATTAAGGTAACTGATGGCTTCAAGACCCTGTAAGCCAAAGGAAATACAGCAGTCAACTCATTCCTGTCAGAAAGGTTATGATGCTAAACAGTCATACTTACAATGCTTGATAGCAGGAGGCAGCAGCAGGACAAATAAATTTGGCTGCAAATATGCTACCTCATACCTCAATGCAAATCCATTTAGTACAGACAAGCAGACCAAGAGTATGTACATAGTGCACAGTGGCAGACACTTTCAGAACTGTTTAGCCTTCTAAGAGAAAGTGGCTCTTTTTTGAAGAGAAATTTTTGGGGTTTTTTAGAGATTGCTGCCATAGTATACTACCACAGCCCAGGCCAGACTTAATGCTGAGCTGTTTACTGTCTTAATTTTCACATTAATCACAAATATCAGCCAGTTTTCCTTAGAGCTTTTTGGTTTTGCTTTGTAGGTTTTCAGAAGAAGCTCCAGTTTTCTGATTGTTTTGAAAGTTTAAGAATTCATGGAGTAAGGCAACAAACCTCAAAAGAGAAAATGAGAGAAAAGAAAGAACGCCTTTACATTCACCACTGAGAAAATTAATTTTAGCAGATCAAACCTGTACTCCACACAAAGACATCCCTCCTTTTCCTAGTTTAGCTGATTCCAAATTTTCCCAATGACCTTGCCTAGATTAAATTTACAGTCAAGCAATCTTATCTTTTAAATCAGCAAATTGGATTAGTGATACTCTGAGCTGGGAAGCAGTTTTCACATGCCTACCAACCAAATTTGGACCAAAAAACATTTCCTAATTCTATTCAATTTAGCTAACTACTTGCAACATCCACTTTCAGAAAGATCATAATTAGCTACAAAACCCAAGATGAGACATCATTTGAGAACTGCTACAAAATCTTTATACATACACAGATAAATAAACAAAGACACATCCAAAACAGCAGCAATGAAAATGATGCTTGGTTGTGAAAGGAGAATATGTAATTGCTTGGAAGGTTAACTTCACTTCCAGTTCAGCATCTACATTTGAACAGGTGTAGAAAGCACTCAGCACTATCAAGTGGAACTTCACCTACAAAGAACTAAAACCAACCCAAGCCCAGAGAAGCTGCCATTTTATTTCTTCTTATAACTGGTCCGTATTTCTTCTTATGCAAGGTTATTGCTGGGAAGAATATGAAAGGTTTGCATAGATTTTGAATTCCCCTAGTTTTTTACATATTAAATATTAATATGTGGAAGATCACAAAGACACAAAATGTCAATAACTAATCAAAGTAGAGATAAAATGAAAGATTTTTTTCACTGTTCATCACCATTTCAATATTTTGCATATCAAAGGCCGCTAAAGACCCGGTTTTGAAAGAAACACAGTTTTGTAGAGGGGGAAATGGAAGGAAGCAAGTGTGCAGATTAAGCCTCCTTTTTTTGGAAGTAGCTCCATCACTTTTCTCAACTGCCCTTCAGCTGAATCCTGGGCAGCAGCTGGTCACCAAATAATGGGATGGTGAGGTTCTTATTTTTATCTTTCATCATTTATTTGTAAGCAAGTAAGAATAAATAAGTAACAATAATAATGAATTACTCTCTACATGCATATGGAGAGGAGGAGAATGGGATTACGAACAATTATTTCATGTTGCAGTGCAAACAGTAGCAGCTGGAAGTCACTGCAAGGCCATGTCTCACTAAAGACTGTCAATGATGCGAGACTCTGAAGATGCTCTCTGCCTTACCTATGTTAAAAGACTGCAACAACATGGCTGAGGTTGGGAAAAGGATTCACTTATTTGGATAATCAACCATATTATGACAGTGCTTTGAAGCACACAACTACTGCTGAATTTTGAAGTTTTTTCTTCATTGTTACTTACATATTTGTCTTAGAGCTATGGATATTCACTGAAAAGACTGCAGAATCACACCACAACAATAATAGCTATAAAAATACATTTCAATAAGATAGTTACAAGCTGTTTTTCTATAAAACTTATTCATATCTTAGATGTGTCTAATACACACACTAAAGGCACTAGTTCTAACAAGCAGAACGCTCTTTACCACTAGTGCCATGTATTAAATATTTTCTATGTATTTTTAACAGCAGTGTTAAAATTATATTCCTGTCACAATGTTCTTCTGCATACCTTAGCATGAATAAGATAAACTACTATGATTTTTTATCCATCTTATTCAGAAAAGCCCAACATCATGGCCATTTTCCATAAATACAGCGTAAGTGAAGGGGTTCTATTTTGTTTACCAAATTTGGGAATCAGCCCAGAAAACTGACACACATTTTATCATGAAGTAGAGGATGAGTTGGCAATTTCTGTTTTAATATTTCAAAATGTTCTGATTACTGACAAAGTACATATCTGTATGTAATACATATACGTATGTAAATACATATACGTATTTACACACATATTTAAGCCAGTACTCCTATTGCACTTGGTGTTAGTTGACTTTGTCTCAGTACCCTGCAGAGAAAGGAACAAAGTGAACATCACACCAACAATGCTGTTTTCAGTCCACCCATTTTGAAGCATCAGGACGTTTGCTCTGATCATAGCCATACACACTTGCCTTGTGGTACCTGTTTCCCTCAAAAGGAATGGGAGCTTCATACTCCACCTCCAACTTGCTGGCTACAAACTCCTTCCCACCACATGGGCTCTCCCCAAGGAGGTTACTTGTAACTGCAGGCTGTGTCTGAGTTTCTGAGTCCTTACCAAAGCTGGAGCCACAATTCTTTGTCCTGTAGGGAACAGATCAACCCCTTTGCCACCCATCTTTGCCCCATATGCTTCTTTGAGAATGAGGCATACTCAGAAAACTTCCACTAAGGAGTGCAGGAGGAACACACAAATGCCACTGACCACTACATGTCCTTCCACCCTCAGGACACTCTTTGAGGTCTTTTGGTATTCAAAATATGGTACTATGAGTAAACTGGAGTAGAACAGAAAAACCACAGAGTTACAGAGGCTTGTAACTAATGATACAGTTCCCATTTCTAGCAACCAAAACTGATTGTTTCCAAAGTCATAATTACAGGCATGATTTCCTGAAAGACTCACCATGCTGGGTTTCCAGTTTACTTCACCTCAGTGCAATGACAAAAAATAAAACTGATAAAGCATCAATGTAAAATGATAATATATATGTTTGGACAAAGCTCTGTTTGTTGATCTAACAAAAGACTCCCAGTGTAAATTTCACAAACATCATTTCCACCCTGCAATTTTCCATGCTCAAATAAGCTCCTTCCTGTATTTTCTTGAATGGAATCGGAGCTCCTTGTTCCATCCAAACATGTAGCAACAATCTAACTCTACCTGCTTTCTCTGCTAATCACCTTCTGGAGTCTCCCATGCTTTTACAGTGATAGAGCTGCAGTGGATGCAAAATTGCAAACATCTGTTGGCACTATTTCCATAATAAGATTATACAAGCCCTTGAAGAACTAAGATCAAGTGAAAAATCCAGAAGACTTGAAAGCCTCATTACCTTCTGGTTAATCAGAATCGGAAGTTGTCTTTAGAAGAAGGGGGACTCTTGAGATTTCTCCGAGGACTGTTTTCACAGCTGTAATTAGCAACTGGTAGCAGAAAAACAAAAAGCTTTAAACCAGCATTTTTCAGAAGCTCTAAGCGTGGTTTAGTTTGTTTATAACTTGAAAACATTCTCCAACAGCAGATGAGAACTACTACTATTCCCCCCGTGACAATGGCTGAGTAGAGGGGGAAAACAGCAGCAAAAGGTTATTTTGCTGCCATAAACTTGAAAAGCTTACTGTGATGATGAAGGGAACAAGACCAAACGTACACAGTTGGGAAAACAGACAGAACTCACAGCTGATTTTAATGCTGCCTTTGGTAAGTCAACAAAGCAACAGGAAAACCACGTTTTTTTCTGACTTCATTTTGGGGCTTTTAAGCGCAGGGAAATTGAGATTCAGGAAGGTGTAAAACATTTGCGCAAGGGACAGATACACCTGGCTCTTGGGCAATTGGAGGAGCAACACATTTTAGAAGAAGGAGGAGGAAGAGTGACTTCTACAGAAGTGATCATTTGGATAAATCTTGATAAGTAATACTAAAGATGATTAAATTCTGGACTCATGCCACATTTCTTAAGGCTATTCAGGTTTCTCTGAAATCTTACAATCACCTCCACTTTCTACTTTCACAAAAAAGATATTCCTTAAAATTCATACACTTTCATTTCAAAGCTAATGCAGGCACAAGAATTTCCTAGTCATAATATTAATATTTTCAGTGCTACATTTTGATAAACTGCATTAAAATGTCTCAAGCACAAAGTCACAGTGACCTCTGCTGAACAGTTAGTGCATCTTCCATGCAGAAAATGGAGCTGATACACTGCCAATCCCAGCACATGCAAATTTGTCACACAAGCAGCATTTTGAAAGGATTGTCACTGCTTAAGCTACAAAACCCACAGCTCTGTTTGATATGGAACAGATAAAATTTTATGCAGAATATCAAGAGGAATCTTCTGATAAGCCAAAACAAAAAGATTACGTTTCACCAAAGCCCTATATGTCACTTTGTGAGCTAACTAGTGCTATTGGCTACATCCAGTAATTTCAATTATTCACTAAGGGATTACACTTATTTCAGTAAATTAAACAACAGCAAGCTGCTTTGTGCTTCCAGGGCCTAAATAAAGCCTGTGGTGAGAGCAGCACTGGCTGCCATACACTATGAATACTTTCATCTTATAAATGAGAAAATTCAGAAATCTTTGTCTGACATGGTTTTAAGACTATTGCAAATATTTCTATTTCTCAAAATCCTCTTCTAAGGCCAGGTGCAGTTGTCCAAACCAGCCTTGCCAACACTGGACAGCTGTTTCTCTCCAGCTGTGACCCCCAACAGAGCAGCATAAGCACAGAGCTGCCCTGGGCATCTGACATCAGCCTGGGCTCCACAGTGCACAGCAGGGACAATGGGATGGGATTTCCTCTGCCACTTTCTCCCTGTGCAGTCTCTCACACTGCCTGGTATGTGGGTGAAGCCCAAGTGCTACTCCAAGCCACAGCTGTGTCTATCCAGGAGCAAGGGATAACAGAAAAAGAAAACCAAGTTCAACAAAAATTAAGAACTTCTTCTGGGCTCTGTGACCAAGGTTGGCAGGAGTAATATCACTTCAGCTCTGTTTCCCTCCACAGCTCCCATTTTCTTCGTGTCTTGAGGCACAGCAACCATGTTCTGCTGGTGGACTCCTTTTATCTATTCAGATTTAAGTCATCTTTATTTTTTTCCTTTTTTTTCCTGTTAGAAAATAAATAGTTGAGTCTCTCAGGCCAAACCAACAATATCCCAAAGCATTCACTCCAGGACCCAGAAATAATAGGAGAGGGGTCTCAGGGCACTCATGCCACACAGGGGTACAGAAAAAGTGGTTCCTCTTGGTGTGCATTAAAATATATATACATATATATATATACAGACACACATATATACATATATGTATCTCCTGTGAATATACTGAGGCATCTTCCTACTGAGAGGGATTATCAAAAAACTTTTGGATGAATAAACAGTTGCTTTGCTACTACATCTCTTTTTTATGAAATACAGAGAAAAAAAGCTTGTACACAGAGATATGGTACATTTTATTCACAGCTAGCCAATCTAAATGCATTAAAAATATTCTTCTAGCATAAATAATTTTTGCTAGAAGTCCCACACCTCCCTACTTCCCACTTTTTTACTTCATAGCAGGTGACTGCACTTCTGAATACAGAATGGGAGAAAAGAGCTCATTTACTTGTTTCCACCATCAGAAAGCCATGTACATTTCAGATTTACCAGGGTTTACCAAAATCAAGTTACTATCAGTACTTACAAGAGCCATTTAATCCACTTGTGCACCTCCATATGCGAACTTGCTTTTATTTAAACAATATCCAGTCCAACAAACCATATTAAACTGTGAGACCAACATAAATAGTTTAAGTCTCTATATTGTTTTTAAGTTATTATGCAGAAAACTGGACTAGTTAAAACTGCATCTCAAATTGCATTACACACTATGTTGCCAAGCACATAATTTGCATATTTATGCCACCAAACACTAATACTTCCCTGCGAGCCTTTCAAATTACTCTGTTCATTTATACACAACAGCTCCCAAGGCCATGCTCCTGTATCAAAGCCACCAGACAGCACCTCTGCAGCGCCCTACAGCTCTAAACCATGAAGACTTGTGGGATTCCAGATTTTACTATCCTGACACAGCCTAACCAAGTTTTTTTTTATGATGAGGACGTGACTTTTTATTTTAATCTTAAATACCAAAGTAATTGTGAGATAAGAAATGCAGCAATAGTTGGGAGTATCCCAAAGCTAAGAGCCACAGACTGACCATTTCAGAACAGTATGGAAAGAAAAGATACACATCAAATCCAAGCTGAACCAGGATTCATTCAAGTCCTAACTAAAATTTCAGGATTTTCAGTCCTTAATACTTCATCAGACTCTTGTGATTCTAATCCAGAGTTTCAAAACATAGATGTTAGCTTAAACCCTGAATGCTTCTTTATTTTATGAAGACACATTGTCATCACGACAATGATATTCTCATGATGAACTTCCAACAAATTCCAATGATTTCTAAAATGTAACCTCTTGAATTTTCACTCAAAACATGATCTTTGTACATTCAGAGAGAACAGAACTGAGGCTTCCATGATCTAGCACAGAATTAAGGACAGATTTAGCTTTCATATCTCTAAGCAAAACTAAAGCTCTAAGTTAACAGACAGCAAGTTGTCCACATTATTTCTGTACAGATCCATGTCAAGCTTTGTGATTCTGACACTTCCAGATCTGACATTAAATGCAAGATCATGGCTGTAAACCAATCCTTAATGTATCCTATGGAGCCCATTGAACAGTATTTGGATAGTATAAAATGATATCATATACAATTAGAATGTGTATTATATGCAACTCTTCAGCTGCTGACTCAACAGAAGAGGGTAACTTAAAAATATTTTATAGTATTTTACAGTAACTATAAAACTACAATATGATTTCCTTATTTTTACGACTCTAAATAAAACTCAGATTTGTTTTAAGCAAATGAAAGTGATGCTCCCATAGGAAAATACATCTTTAGTTTTTACAACATTCCATAAAACACAAGATGTACAGAGGGTTTATTTAGCTTCAGAGACATATTTTGACATCATAAAAATTCCCATCTTTGGCAGTTCTGAGTGACTAGAATTAACTTATTTACTCTGAATTAACATAATAACTTAACCAGATGGTATGAGAGTTACAGTTGATTAGATCAATGACAATAATGTCACCAAGTGTGAGCATCTGACCTTGGCAAAACAAATATTGCAATATTTACAGTTAAAGAGGCAGACAAATCTGTAAAGAATGGCTGTTGGTAAATTGTATGAACACAGAGCTCTCCTCATTAAGAGAATATGCTACCAGAGAAAATGAATGTTATCTTGTCACCTATTCTGTGAAGCTTCCTCTGCTGTGAAAAATATTTTTAATATGCATTCCAAGCAGCATTCATTTACTTATATGTACTAATTCTCTCTTTTATTGGTTCACTTCTAGATTTAACAGACATGTAGATAATTGAAATTTTATACAGCACACTAAACAGAATATAAGCCATGCACTGATTTTAACATTTCTATAAACCAAAATTACAATCAGGTAATACACATGCATCTTTTATTTATTGCAAATAGTTAAAAAACTTACTTCATTAATGTATTTTTACCCTAAAGCTTTTTTGAATGTCCAAATAATTTCCCAATTGCATCTCAAAATTAAACCCTTTAGTTTTCATGTCTATACCCCAGGGCTTTACTGCACAACACAACATATTTTAATATGGTTAAATGCTACTGATGTTGCAAAATGTTATTCCTTATTGAAAATGGTCATTAATATCACTTCATACCTCAGAGAGTATGGTAGTAATTTGGCAATAAAACACACTGTTATCATCGTCTTCTAATAACCTGAAAGTGTTGTAATCCTAGGGCCCTAAATGTGTTATGGAATATTATTAGAACGAGCACATTCTGGTCATTATTTAGATGGGAACATTTCCCATGTCTCTCATACCTCATTCAGTAATTGCACACTCCTGCTATAATTAAATCTGCCCATTTAAATTGTCCATAATATTCTGAGGTTCATTTTCTGGTCCTGTGGGACACATCATTGACTCCATTTGGGGAACAACATACTTTTTAATGATGTATTTTAAATTGTTTATTTTTATTTAAGTGACTGTCTAGAATAATAACTTGAAACATCCTGAATTGGATAAAACAGTTTAAAGTGAGGGAAATGAAAAAAGCAGCAGCAGCTTCCTAAGAGTAAATAAAACAAGAGTAAAATACTTCTTCCTCCTTGAAGTGACTTTATTGACTTGTCCAGCACTAAATGTACTGTTTTCCAGGGAAAAATGCTGCTTTGAGATGAGCAGCATTTACTGGATATAGTCAGGTTCATAGGAATATAAATGCTATCTCCAAGGCTTGGCCAGGAGATACCAGAGCCACGTGCACACAGCAGCCACACATTCCATTGCCTTCAATTCAGACTGAGATACATAATATAGCAAAAAAAAAAACCTGAGTGAAGGGCTTAAATTAAGAAAAGCCCAAGGCTGCAATGCAGTATATTTAAACAAACAACTAACCACATCCAAGTGTAAACAGTTTACTGTGAATAAATTTTGAAAATGTGTATGTTTGAAAATGGCTATGTTGCAAAACTGGTGTCATTGATCAGTATTAAGAGCAGCAGCTGTGTGATCTGCTCTGTCCATGAGGCATCTCCATCCTGCCCTGCTGGAGCTTGGACAAGAGCATGGAAGGAAAGCTCGCAGCTTCCACATCTCAGCTGAAAGCAAGCCTTGAGCCATTATGTCCTCATCTAAATAAACCTTCACACACAAATCTCGGAAGGGATCTCCACTGGATTTTGTGCACAAATAAACTGCAAAACTTGTGCACACCAGGCAAATTGTGGGAAACCCATAAGCAAACTGTATCCAGACAAAGCCAACGAGTGAGCCAGCTCATCCACCCAGCACCCTCAGCCCAACCGTGCAGATGGGCCAGGGATACACCATACCAGAAAATCAAAACTCCTCAAAAATGGCACCTGGGTTCACTATCTGTTGTGACAACATAAGTTTAAAAAGTGTGTTTATAGTTAGAAAAAATAATAACAAAGCATATTCCAAGGCCATGTGAAATATATGCAAGCCTGCATGGTGACATATATATCTGTGTCACATATGAAACACTATAAGAAATTAAGAACTAGAAAGCAGACCCCATAATCAAGAAGTATTGTGCTTAATGGAGCAGTTTACTGAAATGGGAAACCAACTAATGCTTATGCCTCTCTACAAGCAACTCTGGTGTTATAAAATGCACAGAAAGATCCAGCAGAAATATTTTGTACTACATTCCTGCTACATCGTAGATAACAAAAATATTTCAGGGCTCAAATAAACTGGAAGGAGAATGAAAATCTTCTTCAGCTACCTGTCAGTAACAAGAAAGCAAAAGCACCCAAGAGCAAAAATTTAAGGATAAAAGGGGGATCAAATTATTGACGGGGCAGCTTTAAACATCGGAGAAGTTATCCTCAAACAAAAACAGGAACTGTTTGGTTTAAACCATATTAAATCATCACAGAGGAGACTGCAGTCAAGCACTCAGAAGTCCCTATACTTGTGATATTTTCCATACATTGTTATTATTTTCCATTCTTATTTACAGCTGGCACTAGATATCCACTGAAAAAAAATGCAATTCCAGCGTTCCAGAGAGCCTATCTTCACATTTTCACACATATGAATGTACAAAAGTTGGACAGAAGACTCCAAATCCAACATTTACACAAACAGCAGAATAGTTCACTCTTTCTCTTATGTGCTATTCTGCAGTTGCAGGAAGTTCTTTGTCACATCACCATGCTCTCAGATATTTATTTAGACAGTTTTACAAATCTGCACCTCTATTGGTTTGGATCAAGTACAGTGTTGGAATTCAAGTAATAAACTTCCACTTGACAACAGTCATGCTCCTGGTACCTTGCTGTTCTGCTGTCAACTAATTTAGAAATAAAGCAGTATTTTTAGCTTTTAAACTGTCTGATTAAGGTGATAAACATGTTATAAAATTATGTTTGCAATTATACTGTTATCACCCCAAATCAGAATTAGTAGTCTTTGTCCTCCAAAAATTATAAAAATTCTAATTATTTTTTTCTTAATTTCAGATTCAAAATAGTTTCATATATCTGATATGTCTCCAATAGCTGGAATAAGTTTGAATAGTTGGAATAAGAAATAGAAAAAAGCAATTCAGAAATTAATAACGGAAAATGTCTAGGAGTCCACAAATCAAGAAGAAGAGCTGTAGGCTGTAACAACATCTTCCTGAAGACAAAAGAGTACTCTGAACTTGCAAGCAATGACATGATTTTGATAGCTTAGATCATACTATAATATGTTATAAAAGCTGTAGCATTATCTGTTCCTTTTACATAAGATAATCACATTTGAATCCTTTAAGACAAAACAGATATACTAGTATTACAAATTAGCTGGCCACATTCTCCATGAACAGTTTTTAAATTTAACAAATATTTCCCAAACACCGTGGAAAAAAAAATATCCAATAGTCACAGTCATCTGTTGGCATTTGCAATACACCTTTTGTTGTCTATTGAACAAATGCTAAAAAATGTATGCCACAAAACTGCACCTATGGTTATTTTATCCATCTTCATTTATAGTGACCTACATGTCTCTGAACAAGTTACAGATTTTGCAACATTTCAATAGAAAATTCAAAAAAACAGCTTTGTAAATTCATATCTTTGATACCTTTAACATATACTAATTTTCATCAATTCAAAATGAAGACCAGCTCTTCCATAACAAGGTTTTCAAAAAAATATGTATCTCACTCAAATGTGAGATACATGTGCCTCAGCTACCTCCCTGCATAAGAGCAAAAAAACTATATGACTATTTTTAATTTTTCAGAAAATTATTTGAAATCTTAATAAAAACTAATAATTGCCCAGCCTTTTTTGGGGAAGGGAAAGAGAGGAAAAAAAGAAAAAAAAAAAAAAAAAAAAAAAAAAAGCCCCTGAGTGTAATTAAGCAGATTGAACACAAGAGGTAGCTCGTGTCTCCATGTTATTCATTCGACTAAGAAACAGAAAAGCAAAGGGAATAGCAAATACAGCTGTCACAACGAAAGATGTGTTTTTAAAAGCAAGATGGACAAAGGGATTTTTCTGGGCTCAAAGAACTCATGGAGAGAGATGAGTGGGTTATTCTGGGTGTACCTCTGAGGAAAGCAGCCTGTTCGCTCTGAGTCATTTCATAGCAAAGCCCTAAGTCCACAGAGAGGAGTTCATTTTCATCCAGGCTGCTTCTTTCTTTCCCCACTGAAAAAGAATGCCATCTGCTTCACATATAACCCAAATATTTTCTTGAGGATCATTATAACTTACCCTAATACTCTTTTTGTATGGCAAAGACACCTTTTTGAAAACACATATTATTGATACTGAAGATGCAATTATAAATGAAGTTTTCATACCTGTTTTCAAATATATTAATTAAAATATGGCACAGTTGCAGGGAAAAAATTGGCTAAAAGGAGTGTGATGTGTATAATACTATCAAGTAGACTACAATTATTTCCTCTTCTTGATAAATATGTTTAGAAAATTAATGCTTCAACACTGCACATCTAATCACTTTAATCATCTTTTAATACAATGGACAAATCCATAAAAATCTACAGAGATTACCTCACTGTTAGGTTGCTAAAAGTGCACACCAGCAACTTCCAAATGTTTCCTAATGACAATAATTAGGCAGCTGGCCACAATGCCCTGTACCTGTCTGTGGCTCACTCTCAAATAGTTTCTCCCATTAATTAAACACATGCAGAGAACCAGAAGAGAATATTCATTATGGACAACTCCAGGATGTAGAAGTCTGAAGCGGGCAGAGCAGCTCCCCACCCCGACTGCTGCACCGCCCTGGCAGCAGCACACTCAGGTGTCAAACCAGGTGCTGCAGAGCAGCTGTGAGAGCACCAAGCCTATGCTCACCTGCCCATATTAAATATGCTGTGAAAAAGAGGCTTTTATAAAGATCTTTTAGGCTTGCCTAAAAATATAGATCACCTTAATTTTCTTACAATTTGTACACTTTACCTATTATTTAAACCCCAAAGGATCAGAAAATAATACCCAGTATCTTTCTAAAGTCACATTTTGTCTTTTGCAAAAGAACAAAAAAACCCTGTATGTAAATGCTACAGGTACAGTTCCTTACTCAACCAAGATACAGTTGCAGGTGAATTTTAAACAAGTAACCTCACACAAACACTAGTAGGATTGAAACTCTCTCTACTCATTAGATGCAACATTCTCCTGTGTGTGTACACAGACAAGCAAACATAAATAAATTTCACATTAGGATCTGTTCTTCAGAGTAGCACCCTTAGGATAGATATGCCCCTGCAATGGCGGGATCTCCGTTTTGGCCAACATTCTTCAAATATATGAATGCACTCAATATTAAAGATCAAATTAGGACCTACCAGTTAACCTTTATCATAAAAACAATGCAAAGAACTTTGCAGAACTCTTTACTTTGAATAAAAGCTGTTCTTATCAACAAGAGATTTCCTATGGAATAAATGGAGTGAGGGAAATGTTGCCAATTGCTAGAGTAATGTGTAATATTCAGTGCCATAACAAATCACATCTTACTGTCATCTCAGTACCCAGTTCCCACTCAGAACTTTTAAGTAACAGATCTCAAAGCTCTCAAATGTTTCATGCTGAAAAGCCATCTATACAAAAACATTTAATGCATGGTACGCAGTGAACTGCACATATGATCTCTACAGTATAAAATTTACCAAAGTGTAAGAAACCACAGATATATAGATGCAGAATATACAGCTGTATATTCCCTTAAATGGGCAAATACTAAAACACTGAAGGAAAAAAATATACTATACACTCTAAGTGTATATTTGAAATAAAATCTCCTTACCACTTTAACTTTGTACCATGTTCTTGAGAAACATATAAATGCAGCTAAAAACTGTACTAGTTCCCAATATTTACTGAAAACAAAAATAAGGATACTATGACCTTAGCTTCAATCCTGATTTACTTTCAGGGCTCATTAGCATCACATAAAAATATGCCATTATTAAAATTTTGAAGGGGAAAGAATATTATAAACTAATATCCGTTTCATAATTTGTAAATCTATTATAGTCTACATTTCTTTTTTCATATACCCATTTCAGGTGCTGTTGAAAACATCTAAAGCAATGATTCATTCCAGAAAACTTTTATTTAAATAACTTAAGTAGACTTAGTGAAATATTTAACCTAAGCAGATCAACACATTTAAGTTCCCACATAGCTGTAGCCGCTCAATGGAAAATACAATTTTCCCAGTTTAATTGAGTGTAAAGTACCTGTGACAGTGTTGGCACTACCTGTGTGAACTGCCAGACTGCTAACAGGGAGAAGCAGGTAATTCACCTAATGCTCTTACCCACCTAACATCCTTAAATGCTGATGTTTATTTGACAAGACAAACCAGAGGAATCCAATCCTGGAACACAGAGAGGCTGAAGGACCAAAGCAGATTAAATATCATCTAGGTCAGCTGGATGCCATTTCATTTTGGCCTGAGCTCAAGTAAAACAGAACACAAGTAACCTGACTGGAAAGCCAACAGAGAAGGTCCAGAGCAACAGGAGCCCTTAGCCAGGATCTGCATCACCCCCCACTTAATTGCATGCTGTTAATGAAAACTGCTTTATTGCATCGCCCAGTTTTAAACAGACTCCTTGGACTCCTTTGCCAACAGAGCCAAAGAGGAGCAAGAGGAGCCACTGAGATGTCCAAGGCCAGGCTCGCTACCAGAGAGGGGTTTGAGAGAGAATCAGACACAGATAACAAGCATGCTCCTACAATTTAATAATTTCTGAGAAACAACTTCTCAGCGCTGCGTAAAATGTCTGGAGTCTGTCAAAGTCAAGGGATTTAGGCACCCAAGACAATTCCTTAAATTGGAGCTCTGACAGCACCAGGACACAAAAGCTTTTGCAGAAGCTGACTTGAGCTCCCCTCCTTAATCTGCTTTATGCTCCCTTGGTGGCCGATACCCAGAGTGGCTCCACCAAAGCATGGCTCGGGGGGCCAAAGGACAGCTGCTTCTCCAGCAGGATCCAGAGACAAAACCTGCCACCCAAAAACAAGGAGAGGAGCCTCACACTAGTCACAGTCAAGTTTCAGGGAGGGACTTCACACACTGATGTGTTACCATCACATTTGTCATTATATGATCAAGGCAAACATATATGAAAAGGTTTTAATAGAATTTGTTTAATTACTAATATTAAGAATTGTTTTGAATACTACAAATTAGGCATATTACAAATCATAAAATCACAGAATGTTAAGGGGTCTGAATGGATCTTTAAGATCATCTAGACCCAACTCACTCTGCCATGTACAGACACTTCTCACTAGGTCAGATTGCTCAAGGTATGACCCAACCTGGCTTTAAAAACTGCCAGGGTTAGGGCAAATATACTGGGTTTTAAATGGACAATGAGGACAGGGAAGTACTTCCTATTGGATCACAAATCCACTTACTCCAATATAATTGCCTAGACTATTTCAGATCTTTCTCAGTTTTAAAAAAAGGAAACTGAATTACTGGAGCCCTCTTTTGTTATTCACTTAGACCACACTATAAATATTCTAGATTAAGAAGTATTCTATAACATTATGGACAGAATACAAATAAATGCTCATACTTACACTCAGTGAATCCATTTCCACGCTGCTACATTACTAGATGGTAGAAACATCTCTCCATCTTACCAATAACAATTAGAATATAGTAAAAGTAGGGAAAAAAAACATTAAAATAGTTATTAAAATATCCACACCACTGTAAACATCAATAAATTTAAAAGTATTATATAAGCTAGTCACTTAATGAAAGTGTGACGAATATAATTCTATACTGTAAATACACAGACAAATAACATCTTTACTTGAGGATGCAAAATACATATCTATAGCCAGATCAGCACTACAATCTTAGAAAAATAGGATTTATGGTTTTAAAAAATAAGCTTATAATTTACAGATTCATCTGCTGATGCCAATACAGAAAGCTAAATATATCTAAAGTACGATTAACAAATGAATTTTTTTCTACAGACAACCTATACAAAGAAGTTACCATTATCATTAAATTTTGTGATGTAAAAAGAAAAAAAAATATTCCACTCTCTGCTATGGATCACAGATATTTTTGTTAAGTTATAAACTGTAAGCACATGATACCTGTCCTTAGTTCCAACAGCTATATCTCAAAGCTCATTACTTTGGATATAAACTTGAAAAGGGGAGAAATAACTCCTCCCTAAAACATCACAACATTTAACTGAACTAATTTCATCTATCATTGTAATGCCCATCACACAGTCTTCTGTTCACCAGCCATGAAAGACTGTGACAGACACCTTCCCTACCATTCCAAACAGTTAAGATCATCCCTCAGTGTTCCCATCGCTTGCTTCCCTCTACAGCTCATTTATAGTTCTGTCTAGGAGTACAAGTCTCAGTCACCTCCAAAAAAAAATGCTGGTGACCTTCTACTGTTGACAATAAAACCTTGATATTCACCCTTCCACTTTATTTCCTACTTTTTTTTTTGTTGTTGTTGTTAGCTATAGACAAACTTTTCCCTTATTCCATGGCTGTTAAGTCTTTAGAGCTTTTGGGGACAGAACTTGTCAAATATCTTTCAGAAATCCAAGTGAAATACCATATGGATAATCCAAATTGCACCAGAGTAACCCAAACAGATTTATGAAATATGACTTATACTAACAAACATATGAGATAGAAAACACGTTGACCCTCCCCACAAGATCAGATTCATAAAAACATCAGGATGTAAGAAGAGCAAGCAATTGCAAAGTCTTCCTTTGTGTTTGTTTCTTTGTCAACTCAGACTCCGCTCCTGCTTGCAAGCAGTTGTATTGTATAACAAAATCTGAGCTGGCTGTGCCACATTCCTTCTCCTCATTAGCAAGGTGTACCATAACAACAATTTCTCTAAAACAGACTTGCCCAAAGTCATACAGGATATTTGTGACAGAGTCAAAACACAGCCAGCTACACGAGGAGTGGAAAAATCAGTTCTTCCCCAGAGATCCTCCAGTTGTTCTGCTGACGCCCAGAAGACAAATATGTCCATCCTCTCTCCTTCCACAGTCAGATCACTGGGATTTCTGTGTATTCTGCTTATATGCTGTACTGGAATGCTCTTCTTTAAAATCTGGAGACTTCCTGCTTTTTTTTACCATCTACCATCTAAAAAGTTTTCATTTTTAAAAAAATATATAGGTCCTGTCTTAATTCCATCTACACTGAAGCTCGTTGCCATATCACTAATTTACTCCTTCCAAACTTTTTCTATTAAATTAATTCACTGTGTTACAGATGTTGCTATTGATTTATCTACTGAACTAATCACATAATGAAGCAGAAAGTAAAACCATAATGAAGCAGAAAGTAAAACCAGCAAAAAATTTTTGCTTTTTTTCTCTTATTAATTTTGTCATGGCTCCAAGAATAATTCCCTCAACAGCAAGAAAAAACCATGTGCTTTTCCATTTCAGTCTGTCTGTAAAACCAGCTTTCTAGCAGCAGAATTAAGAAAATAAGTAGTGATGAAAATAAACTTGAAAACAAACAAAAAGGAGAAGTTACTTAAAAATTCAGGCTGCATTTTAGAAATTAATATGACTAGAAATTTTTTTTTAAGGGACAATTTTCCTCCAATTATGATTTCTGTGGTACAATTGTAGGATTATAACAGAGAAACTTGAATCAAAATCAGTAAGCCTAAAGGTATTTTTTTGTTTGATCAAAGCATGAGATACAGCTGCTCCATTTTATGAGTCCAACCCAAATGCTGATCTAAACAGTATGAGCAAAGACAAGCTAGGTTCAAATTTGCAACAGATTTTCAATTTCAGGGTATGAGAATCATGAAGTGTTTACTAAAATGCAGCAGAAGATTAATGTGTTAATCTCTGCAAGTTACCAAAACATCAATTCACTGAATGCATCAATAAGTACCTATCAACTTTTGGAGTGATTTAAAAGGAGCCTATCTGAGCTCCATGTCACCAAACTGTGACATTTGGAAATTATTAAGAACAGGTAAGCACAGTTTCAAGTATTTGTTTAACCTGGATTCAATATCCATACAGTAACTAGGAGGTCCTATGGAAATCTGAAGGAAACACCGCCCTTTCCATAAGATGGATGCAATACATTCAGAGGGGCTAAACAAGCACTTTACTTTCCAATAAAAGTAAAGTGAATGTACACATAACAGCCCTTTTTTTTTTTTTTTTGGCAGATGAAAATACAGTTGCTTTTTGTAAGATATAAAAAGGAAAGGGGTGGGGAAGGGAATGAACAGGTATATCAAGATGGTAATCCTGGATCTTTGCACCAGCAAGCATCATACAACATCTCTGTAACACCTTTACAGAACAAACTTTCACCTTATTAGCAATTACCCTTACTCTTTTGCATTTGATGGCCACTCAGAAGACTGATAATGGGAATTAAGAGAACAGTGCCAAGATGCAGAGGGCTAGACAGAAATGCCTTGAAGACCTACCCTGCTCAGGTTGGACCCTGCTGCCTACAGTCACAAACCTTTAACTTGCAAGCTAGTTAAGCAAGGAAGACTCCATATCCAAAGATTTAAATAGTTTATTACAGAGTTTATTTGCTTATTAAACCACCACTTTATGACTTGGAAGGACTAAAGTCTTACATTTTGACTAATTAGTAGATGTCAGCTATTATTCTTTTAAGATGTATAACAGGGGGGGGGGGAAAGTTTATTTCCCTGTTCTGTATTCCACATGTAGTTGTTCAGATGCCTAAATCCCAACTCCAAGACATTAGGCCAAAGGCAATGCTCGAGTTATTTAGTTCATTTGCATCTGAGTTAAGTGTCTGTATTCAGTCCATCTAACTTCTGATGGAGCATGGAAGGAGGAAGAAAAATGAATTCACTATATTTCAGTAATTGAACATATTTTTACATGTACAGAACTGAAGTTCAGTGAATTGTTTTGTAGCAGCAAGCATCAACATTCATAATAATTCAGGAAATCATTGTCATTCTAAGAAGACAAACTATTACACCACTGTCTGCATCTGTTTCCCCCAATGCAAATCTTCCCATGTCTGTGAGCAAGCACCAGTGCCAATGCTCCATCACTTGTCTGTGGAGCAAACAGGTGCAGGGGCTGATAGGGAAGAGTTGGGAGTCTCAGTTTGCATCTGCAACACTGGGATTGTGCCTCAACAATGTCAAAAAGTGAAAAAAACACTGCCCGGTGTCATTCATCAAAGCATTGGGATGGTGTCAAGAAAAGAAATATGTTCTCTGCTGTCAACTTGTTTTAATGAAAATGCATTGCAGTATTTAAAAAGTTTTCAAAGCTGACTTCTATTTCTGACAGCTGACAGATTTATGAAAGCTATTTTTGATGAAAAATGAGCAACAAGATTAACAATATTCAAAACAAAGAAATCAATGTAGTCTGCCTGAACATGCCAAAGTACTAATAGAGGAAGAGAAAGTAACTCAGTAAAGCGAGGTCTGTAGAGGAGAACCTAAGGCAGTTTAACAGCAATGTTTAAAGTTCACATTATTTTAAAAATTGGAACAGCCCTTAATGAACAAATTGACCTCAACTGTGACAGATTGTGGAACACTGTGGTTCTCTCAAGCACGAACACTTCATGTTTGATCTTGCTCTCAATAAAACCAGAATGAAAGCAATGAAAGACAAATGGTAGAGTTATTGCCACCTCAATTTTCTTCGGTATTCTTTTCAGGAAACAATTCTGTGGAATTTCTTTGGTTTTGTGAGGTTTCTCTTTAGTGTTTTTTTTTTGTTTTGGTTTATTTTTTTTTCCCCAAAGAATTAGCAAATGAAGTAGAAAACTACATTATGAAATTTTTCCATAACTCATTTTAAACATGATCAGCACAGGAAAAACTAAAGCATTTTTAAGTTTATAGTAACCTTTCTAACCATCTCTTTAATATATATAGCATAGAGCAGATCTAAGTTCAAGAGGCTGTGTACATTTTTTTTCTGACCAGTAGGAATAACCATAACCATCATCCTATTCTGCAATACCTCTTTCCAACTTTTGGTCATGACTTCTATCCTATACTTCAGAAACCACTCAAGGAAAGATTTTTGAAACCACTTTCATTCCTACAAAAGTTATGGCTCTACTTGAATATAAAAACAAGAGGAGATAAAAGCATTGGTGCAGGAGGAAAGCTGTCATATTTGCCATCATGGAAACAACTCACACAACTGCAAGGGCTGACCATAAACTCTTCAGAAGGGACAAGCAAGGAAGGAGAAGTCGGGTAGCCCTGTATATGTTAGGAACAGTTTTGTTTGCTTAGAGCTAAATGATGGTGATGCTAGAGCTGAGTGTTTATGGGGAAGAATCAGGGAGAAGGCCAACAGGGCAGATATCCTGGTGGGAATCTGTCACAGACCACCTAACCAGAATCAAGTTGCAGAGGAAATATTTTATAAGCAGCTGACAGAAAACTCACAGTTGCTGGCCCTTGTTCTCATGGAAGACTTCAACTTACCAGATGTCTTCTGGAAATACAGCAGAGAAACAGTCCAGGAGCCACCTGCAGATTATGGAAGGTGACTTTCCTGACACAGCTTGTGAGGAAGTCACCTAGGGAATGTGCCTGTTGGTCCTGTTATCTGTAAACAGACAAGGACTGATGGGTGATGTGATGGTTGGAGGCAGTCTCAGGCACTGAGTTCACAAGTTTTTGATTCTTGAAGTATGAAAGAGGCAGAACTGCTACAGGCAGCATAACTGTGACCTTGGACTTCCAGAGGGCAGACTTTGGCATGTTTAGGAAGCTGGGTGACAAGAGTCCCTTGGTAAGCAGTACTGAAGGACAAAGGGAGTCCAGGAAGGCTGAACATTCTTTAAGAAAGAAACTGTAGAGGCACAGGAGCACAATAGCCCCACATGCTGAAAGACAAGTCACTGGGGAGAAATATGGGCCTGTCTGAACAGAGAGCTTTGGCTGAATTCAGGGGGAAAGAAGGAGAGCTTATGACTTTTGGAAGAAGAGACAGGTCACACAGGAGGACTACAAGGATGTCGTGAGATTATGCAGTCAGAAAATTTGAAGGACCAAAGCCAAACTGGCTCTGGAACTTAAATTGGGCTATTGCCATGAAAGACAATAAAAATGTTTCTATAAATACATTAGCAACAAAGTGATGGCTAAGGAGTATCTCCATTCCTTACTGTATGCAGAGGGACGCACAGTGACAAAGGATGAGGGAAAGGCCAATGAACTTAATGCCTTCTTTGCCACAATCTTATATTAAATAGCAGTTCTACAGGTACCTAGTCCCTGAGCTGGAAGACGAGGATGAGAGGAGAATGAAACCACCATAATCCAAAGGAAGCAACCTGCTACACCACTTGGACACACTCAAGTCTATGGAGCCAGGTGGGATCCACCCAAGGGCACCGAAGGAGCTGGGGGAAATGCTCATTGAGCCATTTTCCATCATTCATTAGCAGCCATGGCTAACCAGGGAGGTCCTGGAAGATCCAGGAAACTCCAGGCCTGTCAGCATGACCTCAGAGCTGGGAAAGGCCATGGAGCAGGTGATCCTGAATGCCACTACCCAGCACATCCAGGACAACCAGGGAATCAGGCCCAACCAGCATTAGTTTATAAAAAGCAGGTCCTGCTTGACCAACCTGATCTCATTCTATGACAAGGTGAACACTTACTGGGTGAGGGAAAGGCTGTGGATGTGTCTGCCTAGACTTTACTAAAGCCTTTGACACCATTTCCCAGAGCATTCTCCTGGAGAAAGTGGCTGCTTATGGCTTGGATAGGTGTGCTCTTTGTTGGGTAAAAGACCAGCTGAGCAGCAAGGTCCCAGTGGTGGTAAATGGAGTTACACCCAGCTGGCAGTCCATCACCAGTGGTGCCCCCCAGGGCTCAGTATTATCTCTGTTATCTGTTTAATATTGTTATCACTGATCTGGATAAGGAGATTGAGGGCACCTTCAGCCAGTTTGCAGGGAACAAGAAGCTGGGCAAGTGTTGATCTGCTGGAGGGCAGGAGGGCTCTGCAGAGGGATCTGGACAGGCTGGATCAGTGAACTGAGGCCAGTGGTCTGAGGTTCAACAAGGTAAAGTGCAGGATGCTGCACTTGGGTCACAACAACCCCTGCAACACTCCAGGCTGGGGGAAGAGTGGCTGGAAAAATGCCTTGAGGAAAGGGACCTGGGAGTGCTGAATATGACCCAGCCTGTGCCTAAGTGGCCAAGAAGGCCAGTGACATTCTGGTTTGGATCAGCAATAGCATGGCCAGCAGGACCAGAGCAGTGATTGTTCCCTGTACTCAGCATTGGTGAATCTTGAGTCTTGTTTCCAGTTCTGGGCCCCTCACCACAAGAAGGACACTGAGGTGCTGGAGGGTGCCCAGAGAAAAGGAACAGAGCTGGTGAAGGGTCTGGAGCACAAGTCTTAGGAGAAGAAGCTGAGGGAACTGGACTTGGTGCTTAGCCTGGAGAGAAGGAGGCTCAGGGGAGACCTCATCACTCACTGCAACCACCTGAAAGGAGGTCGTAGCAAAGTGGGGGTCCGTCTCTTACCCCACTAACAAGTGCTAGAACAGAAGGAAATGGACTCAAGTTAGGCCAGAGGAGCTTTAGATTGGATCTTAGGAAAGATTTCTTTACAGAAAGGGTTATCAAGCATGAGAACAGGCTGCCCAGAGGAGTGATTGAGTCACCATCCCTGGAGGTATTTAAAAAGAAGTGTGTATGTGGCACTTAGGGACACAGTTTTATAGTGGCTTTGGCAGTGCTGGGTTAACAGTTGGACTGATGATCTTAGAGGCTTTTTTCAACCTATTCTTTGATTCTATGATTCTAAATCTATAGTACACTATTTTTGCTATTTTTTTTTTCATTTCTTGACTACATCTAATTCATCTGAAAGGTAATTTTCCTGAGATTGACAAGGAAACTAAGATCTTGATTTTTCAGTTTTAAACTTAGACCACATGAGACATCTCACTATTTCTGACCCTACTGAAAACTAGAGTAATAAAGCCTGTGGGAGAAAAGAGAAAATTAAAACAACATTGATTTTTCACAAAGAAAGTACCCTAGCAGGAAACCTGTCAGTCACAGATGATAAGAAGCCAGTTACAGCAGAAGCATGAAATGTGAGCATCACTCTCTCACTACTTTCTGTTTATTTTAAATAACAGATGAACAGTCATTCATATTTACTGTATTTCAAATTAGTCAGATAACACAATATTCAGCCTGAAATCAGATTAGGCAGCAGCTGGTTAGATGGATGTCATCTGTCAGGGGCTGTTCTTCTAAAAGCCACTAATACTGTCAGTGAAAATTACAGTCTACAAATCAAAAGAACGTTAAGTGTTTGAACTGAAACACATATGAAATCAGACAGTTCCCACTGGATTTTCCCCATGTGCTATTACCTCCATGATCAATTCACACTTCAACTGACAGAAATTGCTGAGAAAGCAAAACAAGCTTTCTGGCTGAGAAGTATACTTTGAGCAGGGAGATATATTTTTAGATAATTAAAAATAATTTTCTTTCCTTTTCATCAAGAAATATTAAAATCAAGCTGCTGTAAAGCACAATGCTCACTCACTCTTGTACAGGACAACAGAGGGCAAAACTTTGTTGCTATTATAAAAGTGACAACATCTTAGTTGGAAATGAGATAAAATCCTTTTCCATTAGGAAATTCTGTAACATTAAAATGCAACTTCTTCTTATAGTATTAAAATGAATACAAAGACCATTCACTCAGAACTTCAGTGGCTGTTCAAAATACACGTTAAAATATTGCTTATACAGCACAAAAATCTCCCGCAAGTTTTATACCATGCAAGGATCATCATTCCAGAAAAACAGTGGCATAGCACTTAAAATGTACTTTTAAGTACTGAAGGGTACTAAAACAGTAGTTTTCTGTTAGTTAACTAACTAACTGTTTCTGCTAAAGTGCTGAGAATATGAGCATTTTGAAATGGAGTGTTATGATACATTTATCCAGAAATCATTCTTCTTTTTTTTTTTTTTTTTTGTCCCATCTAGTTTGTATTTGGCAAGCTTTTCCCCCCTTAACTGGAACAAAATGGCTAAACCTAGAAAGGCATTATTGCAGCTGACAACAATGTCTTTTGAAGTGCATCATCCCCATTTTGAGGATATAATCCTGCACCATAAGCAGAAGAGAAAAAAAAAAAAAAAAAAAAAAAAAAAAAAAAGCAAGCATGCATGCCACTTCCTTGCTAATCAGGGAATGTGACCAAGAATTTTAAATTAATAATCAGTGTGCAGCAGTAGTGGCTGGGTGCCAGCAGGATGCTGAGTTTGTACAGAAGGGTGGGCAGATCCCTACTGGGCAGCACTTGGAAGGCAGGAGTGTATCATCGTAGTGAAGGCAGCTCCTGCAGACCAGGCTGTGACAGCAGGAGGGTAGCTGGAATGTCCTGTCACAGTCACCAGCACAATGGAGGCTGGACCGTAGGATCTGCAAGGAGATGCCAAGAAAGCTGGGCTTAGTCAGTTTAAAGAGGAGGCTAAAAGAGAAGATTGTTGCTGTCATCTGTGACCTAATAGGTGGGAAGAAAGAAAACAGAGCTGGGATCTTCTGAGAGGTGACCCAGAAGTGGGAGGAGATGCAACAGTCACACTAATTGCAACACCAGGAAGTCAGATGAGGCTTTGGAAACAATTTTTCACCTTGTCAGCAAACACTGAAACAGGTGCACAGCTGTGCAATCTGCAGCCTTGGAGATGCTCACATTCAGACTGCGCAGGACCTGTTTGCAGCAAGGAGTTGGACTTGATGCCTCCAGAGGTCCCTTCCAGCCTCAACCACTATAGCTCTGTAACTCTGTTTTGTTTCTTACTCTCCTCAGTGCCTACATTGCAACAGCAGATCAAAAGCATTTAGTCGAGGCAGGGTGAGTATTTGCTGCTGAGAGAAGTTTGGTGAATACACTCAGAACCCACCAGCTCAGCACACTGCATTTGGCCAAACTTAACCCAGTGTTCTGTGGGACACCACCAGCCCTTTGTGGGCACAAGCAAGAACAAGGACCTGCCTTCTCTTGCACCTCCTCTCTAGGCACGGGTAACATCATACCCTGTCAAATGGAATGGCCAACTGGCCATTGTGCTCCCTTGGCTAGCAGGGTCGGACCCCTGAATGCCTTTTTCACCCAGCTTTGCTAAGGGAGACTCATTCTCTCCTGTAATATCCAGAGCTTTGCTGACAGCAAAGCTGCTCCCAGCACCAGACTGCTCCTTGCAGCAGAGGCCATTGTATTACCCCTTCTCCTCTGACCTGTCCTTTTTTTCTGGCAGAGTAATCAGCACACTGACCCCACTCGCCACAACCAACAATTGCCAGTGCTGAAGCCAGGGAGAGATGGGAAGCATTGCCATGGCCAGGGAAGGTGGGAGGTCACACATCTGCAGCACCACCAACAGTCTTAGATCAGCTAAAATCTGCCACAAAGCCACACTATCAGAAACCAAAAATCATGTCAGCTTTTACGTGAGCTATAACAATTACTCAAACAGAATTAAAAATAATAGCTCAATTTAGATCAGATGAACCTCTAAATTGTCAAAATAAAGCCTAGTGTTTTGCTTGCATTAAAGAAATCACCAACTAAATTTGAAAACCTCCTGGGAACATGATGTTATTTTAACACTACAGCAAAGTATTTCTTGAGATGGTGAGTAATACCGTAATAACTTCCAGGACAAGACACCAGGAGAAGGAGCCCACGACTCTGGAATAAGACAACTCCTCTCTCAGTGCACTGAAAATCAGTAGCAAGGAGAGCACTAACCAACAGCACCACAGCAAATGCCATCAAGGCACAATGATTTACACTGCTGTAGGGAGCACTCCAATACACACATCTACCACAATTTCCATGAACAAGCCTCAGTAAGAAAAGGAGAACATGAATTCGAGACTCACCATGGCCAAACCTCTCACTATCATTCCACTCTGCTTCGATTTTACTCTGTTTAGCTGAAGGTGAGCCTACTTCACCAGCTACAACCCACCTCACCCTGCTGCGACCACAGCTTTAATAATAACAGCCAACCACTATGGTTGACAGTGTGCCAGGCTCCACAGGGAATGAGTTTTGCTCAACTTTCTACTAACAAGCCAGCTGCCAGAGGAACCTACACACTCTTATCTCCCAGCGCTCTGATACACATATCACATGCTTTTCCTCTTTACACGCTTGTCTGGTTTCATTTAAAAAAAAATAGGATCAAATTTTTCACAACAAATCCTCAGGCTCACACTTAAAGCTGATTTCCCTGTCCCCAAAGAAGGCATTCAAGATTCCCCAGAGAATTCAAAACAAACTCTTGCAAAAGATAGGAAGAAAATCACTAGATGAAAAGTAATCATAGATCATGGCTTTCAAAAATAACATCTGAAGATTAAATGAGATTAATTAATTTTTCTTTACTGCTTAGTTATCTTTAGTGATTACAAACCATTTGCTGGTAGCTGGTGCTATTGCTTTTTGTTCACCAGACCTGTCACACACCAATAGTCCTGGTCCTGGCACATCTACTACATATTGATGTGGAAAACCCTTTTGGGCAACCCCCTTCCCTCACATCACCAACCTTCCCAGTGTTTTTTCCCTTTTTCTCCTCAGTGTTTCTTCCCAATAAGACAGCAGAAAGTGTAACTCGTAGGCCTTTGCCTGCTCTCAGATGCTTATAACAAGGGATCTGGAAAACTTGTATTAACTGAGTCATATTTAAACACAGGGACTGGAAAATTTTCTAACAACACCCTCTTTGTATGTATTGCCTTGCATCTGGGATAGCGGGCAGTGAACCCCACATGGTTCAGGAATTACAGAGCTTAAAAGAAAAGGGAAAAAAAAGTTTGTCATCTCAATTCTGTAGCATTCCATGGAAGAAAAATAGGAATATTAGTCAATAAACCACAAATCAGCAGTCTGTGCAAGCCTTGTATGAGCATGGAACTTTGCCAGGCTCCAAAATGCTGTATGCAACACATAAGTAGTTATCAGGAAAACAGTTTCAGATCTTAATTAATCCACTGAGGCTGCAGCCCATGTCCCAGTAATCAGTCAGCTGGCGATGACAAAGAGAAATAAGACTTGGGAGGCTCTCACAAAACAGCTAAAAATAAAACTGAATCTATTTTTTATGGTACCCTGCACATAAGGATTTTGCTCTCAAAATTTTTCTTATTTATAGTTTATACTTCATGCAACTGACTTTGTTCTTCATTCAAAACACAACAAGAGACAACCACTTCTCTTAAAACTATCAAATATTTTATACATTATGTTGCATAATACTCGTACACCAAAGAAGACCAGCCTACATATTTCTGGAATGTGATTTCTATCCATATCAACCAATATGACAACATCAGCAGCCAGTGAATGTAACTACCATCAGATTTTTTACCTCAGAACAGATAAGCCTAGGGAAAACAACAGAATAAAGAAGTGATCTGTACTAATAAACAATTTGATGGGAAGATTATCTTGAAAGAAGTTCATTGCTACATGAGATAGTACATTTGATATTGTTGGGTTTGAACACTTCATGATTTTCCATTTCTATTAAGTTAGCTAAGCTAACAAAAAAGCCCACCAAACAGCAAGAGATGCGCAGCAATTTGCCTTAACATTTTCTTACATCAGTGTAATTCAGAAAATGTAAAAAATGTTTTGTTAAAAATGTTCTCAGATTCTTATTACTATTTTACCAGTAATTTAATAGTTTTCATTAGGGAGGAGGTCAAAATGAAATTTTACCACAAAAAAGAAAAATAAGAAATTAAACTGCAAAAAAAAGGAGGTCAGTGATACTCAGGCCAAAAAAGCAGAAAAAGATTTTGCAACATACTGTGATTTTGAGAGACTTTGATTGATATCAATCTACCAAAACATTTAAAAAATAATTCTGGCTTGCCTGCCTGTATAAGCAGAAGCAGAGTATTGTTCCTCCAGGAAACCACCCAAGTAAAACCACATATATTGTGAGCAGTAAAGTCTACTATTGTCTCCTAAAACAGCAAAGACCAAAGCATAGTTTTAAATATTCTCAGATGTCAAACATCTATTAGAAAAATGTTTTTTTAAAAATCAGAAAGAAAGTCAATCAACAAAGAAAAGCATTTTTAAGTATCATTTTTCCTGGTGCTGTAACTGAACTTCTGCTCACTCAGTAACCCAGGCCTGGAAGGAGTCTGTGTGACCACCAGTGACACTGTGCTGAGCACAGTTAGGACTGGCTGCTTGAAAATTGATCAGATTCTGGTAACTTCAAACCCATCATTTTTAAAGTTCAACAGTAACAAATGCAGTTGTGCTGTGTGTTCAACATCATTCCTCATACACAAAGAAGTGGCTGCCCTTGTGGGAAGAGGGGGAGGGCAGGGAGGAGGTAAGAATGGTTCTGTCTCACATAATTATAATGATCTGAAGATTGAAACAAGACCAAGCTTGTAGGAAAAATTAACTTTTCTTACAGTTAACTGGAGCATTTAGAAGTGGAAAAAGATGTTCTTGAGTCAGAATAGCCCTTATTTAGATCTTTCCAATACACAAAAGTTATCAAAATGGACCTTGGTCAAGTGTGCTTCATTTCAGATGTATCACCCACTAACATAATGTAACCCCAAAGTAGTAACAGTCTCTTAAAACTACTCCCATAATTCTGCATCTATGAGTACTGGAGTTCAGACACACAACCCTATCAATACGAATTTTTAGCAAAGCACTTTTTCTGGAACTAACACCATAAAAGATTTAGCTAAAGCAGATAATGATTTTTCTTTTCAATAAAAGTAGAATTTAGAAGATCAAATAATTAAACCAACAAAAGTACACATTCAGGACTTGTTCAAGCAACAGCCTGAATTCAGTAATTGAGCATATTTTTCATTAACCACTAGAGGTCACACAGTAACCATGGCAGACATCCAAAAGATGAGTGGACTCAAGAACCTTATGGTCTGTTAAAATCAAAATACAGGGGTACTCAATGATTTGCACCCACAAATGAAATTCTGAAATTAATGTGAGTAGCCTAGTTCCCCAAAAGATTCAATGAACTTGTATGTTCACAGATGTCATTTAGTATTTTACATTTTCATAAAACTGAGATATATTATTTTGACTTCTACAAAGCATATCAAATAATGGGTGGGGGGTGCAGCAGGATTGTCAGAGCTTGAAGCACTTTTGAAGGTTTTCCTGATTTCTTCAAATATTCCCTCATTTGAACTTTTGGAACTTCAATTTAAGAAAAACATCTTTAGCTATGCCTATAATTAACACTAAAGAATCCCAATAAGCTGGAATATTCTAATATTTTACTAGTGAATTTCTTGCTATGTAAATAGACATTTTAACATTCCAAGAACAAGAGAAATAGTAATAAAACCAAATATGATCCCACACACACACCAAAGTTCACACTTTAATCTCATACCAAGGTTTGAGACACAATAACTTACATTCTTTTAAATCTGAATGGATATATGCCCTCAAAATTTAGATGCAGTTGGAATAGTCAGGGTCTGAAAACTACTTCCTTGCAAGAAATTCACTTTAGTTCTATTGAATATCTAGTCTATTTCAAAACACTTTAAAAAACACTATTTACAAAGTGTTAAGCATTTTATGTTGTACACAGCTAATTAAAAATTCCCTGTAAAGTTCATTTAAACCTTTCAAGAAGGTGCACACAAGTGCAGAGCAAGAGATGGATCAGTCAGTGATCCCGTACTCCTTCCATATCAGATTAAATTTTAGGGATCAGTATACAAAGGTATTTCATGAACTGACTCACTTTTTATTCCATTTACAACAGTTCACACTGCATCTTTTCTTGGGAGAAATTTCATTTAATTAGATCCCAGCAACAAAATATAAAGAAATATGAAAGTGTATGTGTATGAAAGCCTTTTACTATGGCAGAGCAGCATTGCCAAGGCATTAAACTGCCCTCTAACCCAAGAACTGGTCCCACCAGAACAGGTGCTTCTTTTGACTTGCATTACCTGTTCTGGAATAAGTAAGATATTTCACTCCCTAAAGCTCTCAGTCTGGTACATTTCAACATTAAAAAAAAATAATAACAATGAAGAGCAGTGGAAGAGCTGTAATCTGAATAATAATTTCAAAAGTTTCAGCACCCATCATGTTTTTCAGCACAACAAACAACACTACCAAAGCTCACAGGTCACATATTGCACTATAGGAGCAATTCCTTGAGACCAAACAGAACTTATAAATCACATCTTAAAAGCAGAAAAGATGCAGACTTTTCTCAGCATAAAATTAACACCATAAACCTATCTAGCTCTTAAGAAACATTACAGAAAAAAAAATCCAGCTTTACTTGCACACATGCTTGTATGTAAACACATACCTACAGAAACACAGATTGCAAGTCAGCAGAGATTGCTTTCCGCTTCATTCTAACACAACAAGATTTACAAACTCCACAAAAATTTAGAAGGCAAGAATTTTTTTTGAGGAATATCCAAATACAAACCTGCTTTTTCTGTGCCTGCCTTTTCTGAGCACCCAATGTAGCAGACTTAAAGCTAAGAGACTTGGACTGTCTCCTAACTTTCACTGAATCTCTCCGGCGATCATATGAAAAAGACGACGACTTCTTTGTAATTTTCCTCTTAGGTGTGTCTGCCATTTCATCCAAAGTATGGTTACCTTCAAGTAAACAGCATCCCAAGAAAGTAAAAACTCAGTATCATCAAGCTCCCACCAAGCTTGTATTAAACAGTCCTCAATCCTACAGTAAATCTAGCACCCTGCAAGGAATGGAGCCCACAGAAGAACAGTTTCAGTTCTTCCAACAGGTTGTAAAAATGAAAGAAGCCGATGGTCCTGCAATGCTGAATGTCACTGAGGAGCAGGCAGAACTCCTTCTTGCTGTTTAAACTCAGACAGGCTTCAGCGGTGATGCTAATCTGAAAACGTAGTGACTATGCTGCTGAGCACGCTAAAGGTGAACGGGAGGTAGTTCCCTGCACACCAACAGGGTGTGGAAGTACACCAACAGGGTGTGGGGATGAAGCAGAAGACTTTGGGTTCAAAGCATCTTCTTAACTCCTTCCTCTCTGGGCTACTGCTGGGAAGTCAAGTGAAAAGTCAGACTGGTGAAAGCTCCCCAAAAAAAGACAGCATTATTTTCCTCTCTTTGGATCCAAGGCCCTTTCTGAAGAAAGCTTCAGCATGAAGTAACCTCCCCATTAAATGCATTAGGGGCCCTATTTTAATCTAATTTAAATATTCCCTGTTCTCTCCTTGTCAATAAGGCTATTCACACCACAAATCTAGGAGATACTTCAACTTCTAAGTCAACTAGAAAATAAAGTACCTGACTCTGAACCTTACTGTCCTTCCTTGGAAACAACTATGGAGTTACAACAGTCTCTTAAGACCTGTTGGTATCAATGGGTAAGAGGGTAATGAATTCTCACCCTAGTGACCATGTGGGAATCTTATCAGACAGCTGAGATTGCAACTTTTGTACCAGGACTGTGTTTAGGTAGGAATGTTTCTCTTGCATAAGGTATTAGTCAAGGAACTCTACAAGGGTGTAGAGCCCCGAGAGTTATTGCTACTGATTTCCATTAAACAAAACACATCCGAAGGGCCAAGCTCTACAAATCATTCATTCCATGTTGAAAGACAAGGAGGAAAACTACCTTTTGACAAAATTGGACATTGACCAGGGTCTTTTCTGGAAGCTTTTCCTTATTTTATTCATGATGTTACTTTGCGTACAAAGCAAATATGAATAATTTATAGTTGCAGGATTATCCATTACTATAATTAAGCTCTAATATGGGTCAGTCCTCTGGTGTAAGAGTATCACTACCTCTGTTAGGAAATATCTGTGAAGTTGGAACAGCATTTCTTTTAAGATCTGCTGATATCAAGGAGTAAGAGAGTAGTGTTAATGAATCCCCATAACCAACCTTTCCTGCAACTTCTTCCTTTGTTGTAGGATGAATAATATACCTCTAGGACACAGTGATATTGCTAAAATTAGCCAAAAGCTGTCAGAATGTTAAGTATTTCTTAGCCATAATGGCCTAATTCTAGATTCACTGCACATTTTTTGTGGAGATTTACACTGTGAAGGATTAGAAAGCATAGCTTTATATTATCTACAGCTATATCTAACCACTGAATCTGCAATTATTACAAGATATAGAAAAAATCCATTATTAAATATTTTTAGTACAAAGTCTCTCTTAATTGTGATGTGTTTATAATACTGTAGTAGTCATTATCTGTAGCCACATACCGACCCTTCAGTGTTACTAATATTTGACACTGAGACCACCATCATTTCAACAGTCTGTGGTTTGCACCAAAGTTGAGACTAAAGAAACTTTTTCTCACAAACTGAAATCCTACTTAAATTACCAGTTTCCATTATTTACAAGCATCACCTTTTTGAAGAGTTAAAATAAGCAGAGAATTCATTATTATGTGCTTGCAAATGATATCTCCAGAAAAATCATATCCTCCAAAACTTCGTGAAGTATCTATGACATTTGATAAACATCACAGGTATTCTGATGAAAATTAAGATCAAGGAAAGCTAGAAAACCTTTTGCAGACAGCTACTCTTATGACAGTTTCACTTGATGCCCCAGAGCTTGCCTTGAAAAAAACAAAGAACCACTTCTCAATACCACCTCTGATTCTACAGCCAGCTATGGTTTGCTTCTTACAACGTCTTTTCAAGGCTGAGATCCTGGTCCATTTAGACATTGCTGGTGGAGGACGTTAATCTGTACCTGGTGTCAATGTTGACATTTGCTCTGGGCTCTTTGCTATTTCTAAAAAATCATTTTCGGTTGCTCGGTTTGGTGCTGGAGGAAGCAGAGGACTCACCACCAGCACACACAGCAGAGAGATCCCTCTCACCCGAGATCACTCCAGCAGCTCCACGGCCACCACTGAAAAGCAAGGTCTCAGCCCAGTCATGTTCCCATTCTTCCTTTTCTTCCTTCATACCTCAACCACTCCCAGCTGCCAAGTCCCCTCCCTTTCCTCCTCAGCTTGCCCAGGTCCTTTGGTAAACTTACAATATTCATGAAATAGCATAGAAATACTCAGTTTTGCAAGGAAGAGTCTTCTGTCACTTGAGTGAACAAATCTGCTATGAGATGGGGTCCAAAGAGTGACAGAGCCCTCATGAGCCAAGCAGCAGGACTGGTATGAAAATACTGGGGAGAGGCAGAGACAGGACAAACTGCTAGAAGCTTTCTGAGACCTGGTTATGTACCTTGCACATAAACCACTGGGTCCAGAGGTCTATTGCAAAATCAGAAACATTTTCCCAAACATAAGAGCTAGCTCAGAACTCATTAGTTTGTGTATTCAGTTAAAGCAGTCTCTCTCCAAAAGCACATCACCTTTGCCAAAATGATATTGTATCCACCATGTTATTGTCTACTCTCTGAATGCTTCTGCAACTCTTCATGACCAGCATTCACCATCCATGCGTGGTTTCACACACAATAATGGAATGTGTCACTCCAGTATTCAAATCTCCCTTCTCTTCTCTCAGAACAATTGCAAATATATTGAATACATGCTCTATTTTCCATCTTCTAACCAGTTACACATCCATAAAACCCTTCCTCTTATTCCATGCCAATTCTGTGGCTTTTTGACTGCACTAATTCAGTCACTGTTGCTCAGGTCTGTCTTTCTAGTGAGAATACAGACATAATATTGTGAGATATTACTTTCTTGACAATACTGTCACAATCTTCCCCAGTATATCACATTCATGCATTGGCCTGCTATTCCTCAGAGAACAGTTTTAACCAAAATATTCAATTTTCAGAAGTCAGATTTACCTGCAGCTCTTCAGATCTCCATGGAAACTGATTTATGGATTTACAAATGTCAGTCCTCTCCTGTGTGGGAGTTCTTAGTGCATCGATACAGCTGTTTCAGCATTACAGGAAAGGAATTGCAATATTTCAATTTATCTCAAAAATACACAGCAAATCATGAATGGAAATGCTGTCACCACATAGCTAGAAAAAATAAGTGGTGATGATGAGATTAACAATTTGAAGAAAAGTGCTGAAAGAGGTGAAAACCTAAGAACTACAGTTAGGAGATAACATTTAGTTACATCTAATATCTCCTAGGGATTGAAAAATGCATGTTCCAATATTCATGTATTATGACCTTTATTTCCTCACTTCCATGGATATATGATTATATATTAGTCTCATCCACAAACACTGTGCATTAAAATTTAGTTCACTATTAGAAACACTACAAGCATTTAAATTCCATTCTTTGACTGAAGATAGTATTTATATTTTGAGTAAGTTATTTTCAAATATGTTTTCATTAAATAGCAGCTGGGAATAAAGGCTGTGCAAATACTTTGTTTTCTACTTCAGATTCATCAGCAAGACAGACCTAAAAATCACCATGTGGCCATCCCAGCATTGAGTCAATAGTGTTAATGCAAAAACACCTGGTTTAAATGGACACATTCTGTTTTTAGCGATTTTTCAGAATTTCACTAATACAAAATGTCAATCTCTAAAAGCATAATTAAAATAAAAACCACTGCCAAACAGTAGATGACATCAAGAGCCCTTTGTTCAAAAAAATGAAGTTTTTTAACAGAAAATAATCATGGGATTGTTATATGATGGGTTTCTTTCCCAGTATCAATACTTTCCCAAGCTTGGTGGCTCAAGCTGTTATTTTAAGCTGTTACAAGAAAGGAATGCCTTATGCTCAAAATGTGTTTTGCCAAGTCACTTGTGAGTAACAACAAATTGTTTCAAGGTCATCTGTTTTCCTGGGATACTGGGAATGAATACACAAAGCAAGAAGAGAGAAGCTGCACAGTGTGGCAGAAGATAATCATGGCAATAGTTGGAAATCAATTTGATAAAAAGGTTTTGAGGGGGGAAAAGGGTATACCAATCATGATATGGTAAATACTGTGAATCATATTTCTGAGTACTTTTTTGGGCATTTTAAGGTTTTGCTGTCAGATTTGCTGCATGGGCCCTGGAAAAGATGCTTCTTCATTCACTCCAGGGTGTTAATCTGTTAATGGCAGAAACAAGAAGCACAAAAAGTTGTTGTTCTCTACTCATGCTTTTAGGGTTAAATTCTTAACTTGCAGAATCAAAGAGAAATCACATGTAAATTCCGCTGCAAGTTTGCATAAATGAGGCAGAGACACCCAAAATTTAGAATAAACAACACTACTTTGAGTATTCTGATTATGTAATGATAGAAATCTAAAGATAACACAACTTTATCTGCACAGGTTTCATTGACTTCAAAAGCTTTTTAAGACTTCTGAGTAAATGAACAGGCACAGGGTTACCAGAATCTCATTCTTTCTAACAGCATCCTGCTGTCACTGGCCTACCCTGAATTTACTACAAAAATGGGGTCTTGCATAACTGGCCCGAAAAATAAGTGAGAGAGCAAGAATCAATAGCAGCAGGATATTGTAATCACAGCCCTTCAGTCCCTAGCTAGCCTTTAACCTTAACATTATAATGCATTTGCTCAAAATAGCCTTATTTCTGTGTAGCTTTCCAGTTAATATTTGGTACAAACAAAATAGAGTCATCCTTTCCAAACCACATTTTGTGTATCACATGCCTCTCTAACTCAACAGAGCTTTCCAAGAGGAAGTAAACAAAACAACAGTATTATTTAGAATTGACCATCTGTTTTAACACAAAACCCAAAAGTTCATTTCCTTTCCACTACACTGGGAAAAGGTCCTATTATGCATTCACATTATGTGAAGCAGCTGCCCAATGACTTTTTCCCACTAGAAGTCTTCACACTTCAAGCAAGCAGACACAAACTTAATAATAATATTAATAGAATCTCTGTAGGTCTCTTAAAAGCAGATAAAAATGAAGCACAATTGATTTCACTGAATTTCAGCTGCAGTTTGCTTACTTAACACAGTTAACTCTAACTCATGAATGTTTACAAATTCTGTTTCAGGACAGATCCATGAAATTAATCTCCATCCCATTCTCACCAGAAGTATTCCACTCAAACCAGCAACTTCTTGTGTGTCTTTCTGGGAGGTTCAAAGTTTGTCTAAGCAGCACTAAGCACCAACATCACCTTGAACTTCCAGTGACCTGGGCCAGATTGAGCACCACACACACAAACACTGTGGGAAGCATGAGACTTCACTCCAGACAGGACCAAACCATATTCCTCTGGTTTTTATCGCTGCACTCAGTGGGCATAAGCATGAATTATGCACGGTGAAGAGCTGACTGAATATTTGAAAATGTTAAGTCAAGCAAAGAAAGCCCATGCCTGCCTTAGTTTAGAGAAATAAAGCCAGGCTGTAAATTTAAGTATATACCAAATTACTGTGGTAATTTTGAAGAAGCAGTGATGAATTTATCAGTGATAAAGGAATTTATAAGATGCCAAGGCCTTTAGGATTTACACACTGTTAATCCCAAACTAATTTGGCAAAAAATAAGTATATTGGAGCAAATGAATTTACGAATAATTGACATTAGGTTCATACCTACATTGATTCAAAGTAGCCCTATTTGCTCAGCTGATCACCACATCCAGTGGCTGCTAATGGCAGATCCTTTTTGTTCTCTCAGGAAGAAAAAATTGATTTTTCAGCACTATAGCTACACCAAACATAGACATCTTGATCTCTAAAGCTTTCCACTGAGCAACAGTCTGAGCATTTCTGTTCATAAAAAAATTACATATAATTGCAAACAAAACTTTTTTCAAGTTGTTCAAAATATAAATTACTAGTTCACTGAGAATTCAAATGGGAACAAGTTATATTCATACACATACTTTGGGTTCGTTGGTTGCTTTTTTTTAAAATGAGATTACACCACGGTTTTCTCAATATTTTTTTATGGATAAACAAGGGTCTATGAGATCTCAGAATAGGCACTTCCGTATTACACCCAAAGTGTGAGAATTACCAAAGTGTCTACGTGCTTCAGTCTAGCTGAAGAAAACACAGTTAAGAATGGTTGGGTTCTGAGCTTTTTCTGCAGTTGGTTTTTTTTGTTTGTTTTGGTTTTTGTTAGTTTTTTTTTTTTTTTTGCTTCTGAGAACGTCTGCCTACTAAAAACTGAACTGAGGTCATCAAGTTGGAAACTTATCAAGATGACATATGTTTCTTGAGAGTCTTCATAGAGAGGGCTACTTTTGCAAGTTACAGAAATCTGAACAAAACAGGTTATTAACCTATCTTTAAAATATTGGTCTAATCACTAAATGCACAAGAAACCTGTATTTTTAAAAAAATGGAAATAGGTTAGACAGCTGACTAAATGCTAGCTGAAAATGGGATCTTGTTTCTTTAGCCAAATATTTTTCAAAAACAGTAACAAGTCTGCCCATTTGTATTCATGTATACACAGAGATATATAAATGTAAAAAACACTGACATGTTTCCACTGAAAACTATCCATATTCCCATAGTAAAATCTGGAAAAAATACATTTCAATAAATTATTAAAAGTTTTCTTAAAAAAAATTACTCAAATGAGCATTTCTTAATTTTTTGATTATAAGGTTATTACCATTAATGTATTAACCAAGCAACTTCACATGCAGTGATATGTGCAATATAAATGTCCATATCTTATGCTGGCTAAGTTAGAGTGTTTTATGCCCTTTCTCAATGAACTATGTTAAAGGGCTTAAGTAAAGCTGTTTCAGAAAGGAACAAAGGAACAAACAGCTTAGCAAAATCAGTTTTTCCATGTAGTTTGTTTCATGTTTTACTCCTTTTTCTATTTATGGAGGAACAACACTGAGCATCACAAATTATTCCAGAAAGCAACTGGCGAACCCTTACTCATCCATTCTGTTTTAGTAAGTGACAAGCGAATAACAAAATATAGGGACAGAAGAAGCTAAATAAAGTCACTCTAGCATGCTGCATTTTAATGTGAAGGATGCCATCAAAGATACTTCTCTCATTCCATTCAGAACAGCTGTTCTAAGGGTCTTTGTATTTGTTATAGGACAGAACATTTTCTCCATGGAGACAGTGGAATAGGAGTAAATATATTCTTCACATCACTTAAGTGTTTTATTTTACTACGGCAGTTGACTATACAGAGCAATAAATCCATCAAGAGGACAAGTGGTCCTTAGCTGCTCTGCATTTTGTATTGTGCTGATGTGGCACTGCACAGTTATAGCAGTAATACATAAAAGCACCACCAAAGACAAAAATTACATTTATCACTGATCCTTAAGTCTAAAGAACCATGGTAAGAGCAAACTGATTTCAAATATACAGATATCAGGTAGTAAGTAACATAACAAACTTCTCTTCAAGAATGTAAGGAAGTTCCTTGTAAAAATGAACACTAAAACATTAATTGTTCAGCTTTCCAATATCCTAGACATTTTTGTCCCAATTTTAAAAAAGAGAGATATAGGTAAATGTTTGATTTTAAGCACAGCTAATCCTACAGACTTCAGTAATCATTTAGTAACATGTTTAGACACCATCTGTTTAAATACTTTTTTACAAGGTATGCTTAAGTGTACAGATAAGATACAAAATATCCCTAACTGGAGATATATTCCAAACCTCACATTAATGAGTTGTGTATTAGGCTCTAGCAACACAAAACCAGTTGATACACTTGCTATGGAGGCAAAGTAACAGCCCAAAACTAAAGGGAGCCAGGAAGGTCAGCTGTTAAACACACTACAGGAAACTAAAAAACAATGACTAATGACCAGAATACTTGAAAAGATCTAAACGTGAAGGTCAAGTGAGAATGACTAATTCAAGGATATAAACCAGTATAGCACAGTGCATGTTTATATTGCACCCTCCTAATCAATGCTGCAAGGTTCTTTTAAAAAAGGAAATTTAACTCATAGGTGCCATCAGTAGAGATGAGCTTGGTGAATGCAGAGGTAAATACTACTAATTGCTAAGTATCTTGTCCATCTCTATACAAAAACAATATTGTAATAATGACTTTGCTTGGTTCAATTGCAGTCAGAGTTTTTCAGCTATTAGTCATGCACATAAAAACACCCACAGAGTTTCACTGTGAGGAATTACCCCACTTGAAGGCAGCAAGGCAAGGTAACAGCCAAAGAATGAGGTCTTAAAGTCACCAGGATTCTAACTTCTCAGGGGAAGAGCACATGAGGAGCTAAGAAGTGCATTTTTCAAATAAGTCTCTGTGTGTGTGTATATATATATTTATATTTAGTGACAACTTGCACCAGCCTCCCTGAAGCCTGTAAGCAAAAGCTAAACTAATCACACAGCTGAGCACTTCAATATGAGATAACCAACTAGAGGTTTTAATTAGCTTTTCATGAAATCTTATCTGGGCACTATTTTTATGGAAGAAATTCCTGAAAACTCAGCACTGTTACTCTATACAGCTTGAGTAATCCCAACATTTCAGACAGTGAGGAGTCTTCATGTCCCAAGACTCCTCACATAATTTTTCTTTGTAAAGTCCTGGTTGAAATAATCATGTCAATTAAGTTTTGTCACAAGAAATAACTACAGGCAAAGTATCTATTTCTGAAAAATTAGCCTAAGAGTCATCATTTGGCCAGTTTTCAAGGAGCCTTGACAGTGCCTGTTCCAACAGAGGCAATTAAGGATACTGTCTGTGAAGGAGTATGGTCCTGAAACATGTTTCCAGACTGAAGTCTGTCAGATGCTTTCAAGAGCTTCAGCTTTCCAGAGAAAGTGGCATATTGACATGACTTTACAGTTTGCCACAGTGTTTCTTACCCACATATACTTGTATCTATAACTTCAAACAAATAGCCAATAAACAAAAGGTCTCTGAGTTGACTGTGATCTAAATCTCTACTTAAAAAAGAATAAAAGCATTCAAGGCTCAGCAGTGTATAATTATTGTCTCAAGTTCTGTGTAACTAGCAATTCCTCCAAAAACTATTTTTGAAAAAAAAAAAAAAAACAAAAAAAAAAAACAAAACAACACTCAACAGTTTAAAACCAGCATGATTTTTTGCACATATTCAACTGGTAACACAAAGCTACAACATCAACTTACAGATGCTTTTTTTTTTTTTTGCACATTAATTTTCCAACACTTGAGGTATTTTCATCCTTGCAGCCTCCTTTTCCTATTTGAACTGTTAAAGAACCAGAAAGAATGGAAACCCCATGATTTCAATTAAAAGAAAAACTGACAGTAATCAATTTCTCACATCTGTCAGGCAAACTACATAAAAAATATCTAAAATCTCTGTGCTGGCTCCCACTTTGGGACACATGCAGGAAACACACACCACTGATGCACTGTGCCACACTGCTTTCATAGCCATGTGTACTTACACGGTCTTTGTCATCAGCTACATCACAAAGAATGTCATCCAGATCCAAAATCCCACCATCCCCGTGCTCCAGTCGATGGACTTGTATCCAGTAGTTTGGATCCTGCATAAAGAAGAAGAAAATAGTATCAGATTATCACATTGCCAACAGGAAAATGTTATTCCACCATATAGTCAGCATCGCAGTCCTACAAATTCTTGACATCAAACATGTATTTAGGTCATATATCTGTAAATAAATGTGAAGTGAGATGTAAAGCCCAAGTTCTTTATTTTAAATTGCCTCAGACTAGATATGTAGTCTTCCTTCTTCTATCAGATCTGAATGAGTCACAATCCCACCACTGACACACAGGACTCTAACATATTCCAAATATTACTGCACATTACATTCTCAATATTCCTTCCATAAAAGGAAAATACACTGTTCTCAAAATAAAGTATGCCAGACAGTGGTCAACAGGCACAAAAGGTTACATGCAGCTGTAAAAGGTGTGAGGGTTTTACAGAACAGCTATAAAAGGCACAAACCAACATTTAAACACCATCTAAATGCTTTCTACCGGTCCTTTGCTAGAGGTGGTAAATGGAATATCTAAAACTTATACTGAGAACACTTTCCACATTTGAAATAAAAAATTATATATACACACAAATACACATACACACACATATATGCATACAAATGTGTGCATGTGGCTTTGTGTTTATACAGGTGTCTAGCAGTAACTGGGAAGACTGGCTTTACAGTCTTTATTACTACTTTTGATAGCAAAGGAAGCACAGGGACTAAGGTTGTGTCCACAAAAGTGTTTTCAGCATATGACCCAAGTGCTGGTTAGCACTCGACATGCTATTCTTAAAGGATTTGTTTCCTAATGGGGGAAAGTTGCCCAGTAAACACCTGGCCTGATCATGCTACATAATCCTGCTTCTCAAATACACCCCCCAACGCCCCGGGCTGCTGTTCAGTGTCTCACAGTAAAAGAGCTCCCTTGCTTTTCCCTGAGAAGGTATGGCTGCACAAAGTTTCTGCCAGGAGGACCATCAAAATATTGCATCAACTCGTAAAGTTCCTGACTTCCTAAAAATGGCAATCAGCATGAGCCTTTTTAGGTATGGTGTCTAGAAGTGACAAAATGAACAAACAAAAAGAATAAAAACATCACACCAAAGCCAAACCTGAACTGAACAGAAAACCACCCACACTAAAAACATCAGTCATAAATAAATAAATAACCTCCACCCTAAAAGGCTTGAAAATATTTTGATTTCTCAAAGATGGAACAGGGTAAGAAATGGGACTAGCAGAATTCCTCTAAGTCCATATATGTATTTAAATCCTGACAGAACATGCTGCACAAAAGAACATAAACAGATATTCATCTTGGCTTTAATATCCTAGAACTCTATGTATTTGCATATGATATATATGCATAGGTCAAATAATTTGGAGATATTTGGTACTATGAAACTTACTTCATTGTTTGTGTAAGTACATTCTCCTTAAATACTGCTGCAAGTCATCATCATTAGATGATCAGATTTCAGAATTACATTTCACAGTCATTAGGTTAGTCATTTCAAAAATTAAATTACAGACTTTTTTCCCTGATTTCTCTAAGTATTAAATATCATTACCTTCCATTTCTTCTAAGCAAGCACTTATTATACAATTAGCTGGATTTCTAGTATGTGGGTTTTCTTACAACAGACTTACTGTTGTAGCATATTACAGGAGATACCTTAGCATACATTTTTTAAAGTAAAGATTTGGGAATAATTAAAAATGGCATTATATTATTCACACTGTCATGCATGCAGAGGTGAGCTACTTAATACACAAACCTGCTCTGCAAAAGAGGTACATAATGCAAACATTAGGATAAACTTGTAAGTTTGAATACTCCACTAACACACACAGAGCTGGACAAAGTCACCTGTGTACACCAGAAATCTCTCAACATTTCTTAACAAATACATACAAAGGGAAGTCTTTGCAAACTCTGCTCTCAGATTAAAAGGATAAAAAGATCCTTCCACATCCTCCAGCCCATTAAAAAAATCTCCTCTGCCTCTCATATCTATACCAAAGACTGAAACACATTTGCAAAGATCAAGACTTAGAAGACACAATCAAACAGCCAAGCTGTGAAGCACCTTGCAGTCCCTGAAGGACTTGACTCAGGTTTCCTCTACTGAGAGTCTGAGATCCTCTCAAAGCTAAGCTAGAATTGAACCATAAGCCAGCCTTCACTGCAAAATCATAGACAGAAAGCTTAGTTTGGGCTTTAAGAGAGCCTGATCCCTTACACGTCACCCAACTCACCATTTTTGTTTAATTAATCTTCTTACTGAAGAATGGAAACATTAAAAACCGGTAACTGCAATACTGGCTCAGTGACCTGACTACATCCATCAAAACAAACAGCACCCAAGCTGAAACTACAACTTCAATATCCATGTATCCTTGTTTTTTTGCTTCCTACCACAACTGTTTCCTACCTCCAAGGCAAATGTAAAGAAACATTCACAATTACAGAATCAATAGCAGAAACACCCATTTCTAAATAACTATTGTGCTATTTCAGCATGCACAATCTACTTAAAAATAGCTTTGATATATAAGCTGCTTCTACTAATTACTTCCTTTAAAAGTTTCTCAATATTGCATAAGAAGTTTTAGATAGACTTCATTTTTACTGCACCACCTATTAGTACTGCCATAGCCTGAACTGCTCTGGTTGCTTTTCCTGTCAGACAAGGTCCTGATACAAAACAATACGTGAGCAAGACCAGACAAGAAATATATAAAACTAGTTTGGCAAGAATTTACTCTGGCGGGATTTGGTAAGTAAATATGAAATAACAATGTAACTTTTCATTAAAGCCCTCTCCAAACATCAGAACAGTCTTCTCTTGAGGCCCTTTTACTCTATTAAAGTTTTGCATAAATCAAGGATTTGGTGGGGGAGGACTGGGAGGGAAGAGAGGTCTAGGAGGGAAGGGAGTACTCACATTGTACAGAGATTAGTTACACCATACTGGGGGGGAAAAAAGAAACCAAAAAAAAAAGAAAACAACATTGAAACTAGTGATTTTACCAAGCTATGAAAATCCACAGCCATTTGTGGTTCCAAGTTTTAGCAATTATTTCTATATATTATTCAACCAAACAACATGAGAAAACCAGACTGCATAAATGTTCACATTTAAATTCCTATTCTGTGATCTGTTTAAAATGAACATAATGTTGTACTGCAGTCAGCTCGTATGCACTATCTGCTAAATACAAACGAAATTGAACCAGACTCGATGCAGACTGGAATTTAAGTACTCCTACATGGATGTTACAAGTGCATCTGTATTCCTGGCTTGGTCAAGTTGCATTTCTCAATCTCAGCCAGTAAACAGATATTCACAGTTCCCTATGCAATAGCAGTAGTACAGTCCTCAAACATTTTCTGAAGCACTCAAATACAGTGCTTTGGCTTAGACCAGTTCCTAAAGTGGAAATTGGCTATTTCCAGAGTTTACTGGAGTTGACATAACTTCATCTGTGGGGCAAAGTGATCCAGTCACTCCTTCAGGACACCTGAACACCTTTGGGATCACCCTCTCCGGGTAGCAGTGCAGGGCTCTCAAGTGAGATGTCAAAAACGAGGGACTGCCATCAGCACTTACCCACAGCGATCTGCACAGGGCACCTGCAACAGGGTGTTTACACAAGTTAAAGGAAAATGTCTTTGATTTATTAAACAGGAAAAGAAAAAATGTTAAGTAAATCAAGTTTATAAAGTCAAGTTTCTGTAAAAAAAAGGAAAAAAGGAAAAAAAAAAAAGGAAATACCACAATTTTTTACATCTCCCACAAGTTTTTCAAGAAACCTGCTTCAGAGTTACCATTTAGTCAGACATGATGCTGTTCTTTCAAAATCTGAATTTGTATAGTAGAATCAGATTTTCATATTTTGTCAATATAACAAAGCTACATTTATATTCTTTCACTGCTATGATTGTGTAAAAGGGTACTGCACTCTCCAAATCTGCAATGCATTTAGACAGAAAAACAAGTGGTGATAGAGAACTCATTAGCTTCGCTGCTCCACCAATGTGTAAGTTAGCAAAGTACAATTAGTTTGAAAAAGCTGCATAGATGCCTTTGTCACTAGTTCATGCAGAAGAACCAGCAAGTTCAGTTCATTGAATACAAGGATAGAAGTAACGCTAAACCTGATTTATAATATCTTCATTTAAATATTGCATCACTCAGCTCAAGTCTAAGCAAGTCGTATCTCCTGTTTCCTGTCTACACCCATTTAACTCTTCAACTTGATGATGATTATAAAGGTACTCGTAATTTGAGCTCATGAACACCACGTTTTCTAATCCTCAGCAATGGAAGTTAAATATTTGCTAAGTGAACATCAGCACTGAGACTGGAAGCAAGAGCACATTACAAAGGCATCAAGAATGCAGCCATTCACATTCTGTTTATTACATAAAATGACTTCTAAAAAGCACAAAGGAAAAACTGAGAAAACCATTAGTTTAAGTAGTATCATTCAGTGTTCTATAGCTAACAATTTCATGTTCCCACATAATGGAAACAAGGACCATATGTGGAAAACAGTATCTAGAAATCAGAATGGAAACAGCAATGTGTTCTTATTAATGGCATAGGGACATTTCTTATTCCTTTACATCTAAATAGGTGTCTTGGTTTTCACAAATGTACCCTTTCCAAAAATATATTGAAATATTTGACATTAAAAGTAACAGTAAATAAAATGATTCTTTAAAATACTTTGTCCCTATCTTACAAGAAGACAGCACCACTAACCTCTGAGAGGTAGCAATCTATTTAACAGAAAGCAGAAAATCAGGCTCCTAAAAGCCTGATGAACAATGCTTAGTGTTTACTAATTGTGCCCACTACTGTGATTTAATCTCACCTGTCACCAGCAGGATGTCCTGAAGCATCAGAAAAACGACAATAATCTGCCTGGCT